>NC_090929.1:181929434-182233230 GCF_040938575.1 Ambystoma mexicanum
CAATCACCATATACTAGTGATACGACAGACACGAGGTTCGATTTTCAAGTACTATAGTTTATTGTAAAGTATGCTCAGTCGGCCGACTGGGTCTAACGTCTCACAACGTGTGTCACCCAGACCTCATGAGACGCAAGAGAGCGAACATCGCCCAAACAGCAACATATATACAAACATACAATCTTTGAAAGCCCATCAAAACGCCAATAATGTATCTTCTAGAGCTAGGGTTTGGTGATTGACGATAATGACAAATATGACACATTATGACAAGTTTCTTATTCAATCTAATTATACTTATTTTAGCAACAGTTGCAGAGACAGTTCTTTGTTATGGAGAACATAAAGTTCTTGTTCAGCAAGGATATTGTGTTCGCGAGAGAGAGACAGATTCCATAGCACGTTATCTACCCGTTCTATTCGTGAACTAGGGGTCAGCCTGTTCTAAGGAAGATCCGCGAAGGAGGACCGCTAAAAGAGTAATTCATGCCTTAAATGCCTATTGCTACAGCTTTCTGAGACAAGCCGGCACCTGGGCCGCTGATTAAATGCCATTTCTGCTTGCCTCCAAGGACTTTGTGAGGGAGGACAACAATGTATTTCTGTACTGTTTGGCATTCCTGTCTGGGTTGATCTTTCAATATGCAGACTATGGCCTCCCACCGTGTATGAGCTTTCAGAATAAAATACATTTTGCAAAGCATTTGACAGAAAGGAAAAAAGCAAATGGCGGATGTTACACAAGATGGACACTCTGTTGTTATACTTGTTATACTGTCGATTCTGTGTTTGCAATGTAGGTCACATAATGCAATTGGTTTCTGGCCAACATAATATACATATTATACATAGTTCAGGTCGTTTCTAGACTAACATTACGGTATTAATTGCTGGGCCTTTGTTAACGGCAAAACCCAGGCACCATTTAACAAGTGTGTCCTGTTCTGTTCGTCAACGGCTTTGTAGGTCAGCCAGGTCGAGTCAACATAGACCAAAATGTCAGGGGGCGGGGGAGGGGACTGAAGCCCAGTCAGATGAATGGTGTTGTGCCACTGCTTGTGTTTAATGCCATG
The DNA here is from genome assembly GCF_040938575.1 of Ambystoma mexicanum. NCBI lineage: Eukaryota > Metazoa > Chordata > Amphibia > Caudata > Ambystomatidae > Ambystoma > Ambystoma mexicanum. The sequence goes on from NC_090929.1 coordinate 181,930,508, forward strand.
ATTATTTATTGGTAATCTTCATTACTCGTAGCCCCATTCTTCCTAGTTCCAGTACTTGTGTATGAGGCACTTTGCCTCATACACAAGTACTGGGATGAGGTAGCGGGACAAGGAGGTAATGTCTGGCTAAGTTACCTGTAATTTTCATTACTCCTAGCCCGACTCTTCCTTGTCCTAGTATTTACCTATGAGGCAAGGTCCCTCATACGTAAGCACTGGGACAAGGATGAGGGACGTGGAGGTAATTCTGGGCTGAGGTGCTGATTTTTTGGATGGGGCAGAGTGTTTGGGGGAGAGGGGCTCTGTGGGTGGGTGGGAGGATGGGGAATGTGAGATATATCATAGTGGTAATCCATCTCCAAGCTAAGCAGGCATGATATGTGGCATTAATGGCTAGAGAGGCATTTTGGTGCAGCTAGTCTAGTCAGTTGTTAGTTTGGCTTGACTTTTTTAAACTGGGCATCTCTGATAAAGCAGTCCTGCTTAGTGTAATTACCTGGCTAGACTGGCATTTGGTTGATGTCAGTCTAGCTGTTACTTGCTGTGCATTGTCTATTTTTTTGGGCATCTGTAATAAAACAACCATGATAAGTGTTATTGCTTCCACTGGCATTTTGGTGCAACCAGTCTAGGTATGTCTAAATGTGGCCTGGCATCCATTACTGTAATATGTTATTACGTGTCTAGACTGGTCTATAATGTGAAGCCAGTTGGACATGTTTCATTGTGGCATGACATTTTTAATAGCAAAGCATTAAATTAATTAAAGCACTAATGTTCATGTGCACAGTTGGTGACTTGCATGTAAATTTTGGCTTGTCACCCTACAAAACAATTGCAAATGCTCTGGCTTTGTAGCCAATTTTTCTCAGAAAGTGTGCTGTATAATGCATTATAAGACATATATATATATATATATATATATATATATATATATATATATATATATATATATATATTTATATATATATATCTCCTTCTCCTAGTACAGTGTGCGGCGCACCCCTGCAGCAGCACGTTTGTGCGTATTGCGCAAGTGTGGTAATCTAGGTCGGCCCAGAGTGTGGCACGACCCAAGATTTGCTGAGCGGGCCCCCCTCAGCATGGCTCACAGGGGGACCACCAGATTTTGTGCTATGCCACTGTGTTTTACCTGGCTGGACTACAGAGCCCTGGCAGGACATAACAGATCGAATACAATAAACAGTGTCTGTGACTTTACAGCTTAGAAGGGCCCAGCAATTACTAATGCAAAACGTTTCATTGGACGCATTCATATGCATACTTTGTTAGGCAATTGAAATCGTGATGGGGCGGTTAGTACCTGCATGTCATGATTGGAAGGGTGGCGGGGACAGAAGACCATTCATTCTTACAGCAGTTCCTAAGTGGCTGCTTTCAGGCATAAAGGAGAGAGTTAACTGGATTCTGGCACTTTTAGCTTTTACCTTCCCATTTGAAATTCAGAAAAACTACAAGTGCCAATATTATAATAAATACAGCACTGCGTGGCCTTCTCATGCATTGTTATGGGAAACTGAGAGCTTTGGTTTCTCACAATGCACAGACGACACCAGCTGTTGTCAGCCAGCTCCTGGATCACCGGAGTGGGCCACCGCAAGTGTCGGACCACCCGACACGGACCATGGAGCCGCAACCAGGCAGTGCAGAACCAGCAAGGAGCACCCTGCATGCTCCAGATCACAGGAGCAGGACATCAGTGCTGGGGGCAACCAGCCTACAGCAGCCTCGGCTCTGGGGACACCCAGGCCAGGGCTGCAACCATAGCTATCCGTGATCACATGGCACACAAAAGACAGTGGGATGGTGTTGCCAGCAGCGGTGCCATCCAGATGCCGGGCCACGTGGACAGGCCCTCGCCATGCTGCGAGGCACCAGCATGGTGCATACAATGATACGCAGGAGTCAGTTCTTGGTCGACTGACGAGCCGGAAGCGGCTTGTCCCATTTATTAGGTTGGTCATATGGTTAACACCATGTGATCATTAGACAAGTCGTGGGAGCTACCATGCTCCCAGCATTCAACACCACCCACTTGACTTGTTTTTTTGGAACGTGTCTGTGGTAGTCCCCAGCCAATTTAGTTGATCCATGAGAATCAGTCCTGGATTTTTAGCTATTAGCATAGCCGTACAGCTTGCTGTGCTTTTCATGGCAGAGGGTTAATATTTCCGCTTTATGCATTTCAAAGGTGATTTGTATAGTCTATTTATTCCAGTTGTTGTATATTGGATATGTTGTGGGCTGGAGGCAGATAGTAGCAGTTGACTGGGCGTGGCAACGTGTGGGGATGTGTTCACATGTTCTGGTTCAGTGAATGGGGCTCGACCAAACATCAGGTATTAGTAAAGGTGTAGCGTGTGCAAAGCAAGAGAGCGGGCATTTCAGGTAGTGAAGCCTGTTGCATCTGCTGTTTTCTTAAGGTGTGATTTAGAAGGTGCTTCCGCTGTTTTCTTAAGGTGTGATATAGAAGGTGCTTCCGCAGGGACTTCTCCCATCTTATATGAGCTGCTTATTGTCCTCTTTAATTAGTTCCAGCTCCATTTTGTGCCCCTGGTTGTCTTCAAATTCACTCAAGGGTTCTCGAGTACCGCCACCACCAGCGGCATCAGCTTAGGGTGACCAGAATTCCAAAATAAAAAACCGGGATGGGTGCTAGACAAAGAAATAGGGCTGACGTTTTAGAAGACATAAACACAAAAGATGGACTAAAACACAACTAGGACTCCGGCCTATGTCTATGTCGGTGGCCTGTTCCGATGCAACGTATGGGGGTCTGTTGCAGTCTCAGCACTCTTATCGGAGGAGACAGGCCAGAGAGGAAATGGGGGCATAAAAGCAAACAAGAGAGTGGCGTCAGACCCGATTTTGGGATTTGAGACCAATGGGAAAATACTAGGACCGTCCAGGCAAAACCAGGACGTCTGGTCACCCAAAATCAGCTCCTTCACTACATCTTCGTCGTACTCTCTGATGAGCCGCTCAAACTCATTGTATATAGAGCTGGCCAGCCCTGACACCCTCTCAGACATGACAGCTGTGCTGGCAGGGTGAGGCAGGCCGGGTCCGAGATCCAGGGACACATATGATGCTGGAACTCCATCTCAGCAAGATCTGGCCCATTGAACAGCGCTGACTGCAGGAACATAATTACTTTGTTTTTCATCCTGCCCTTCTCCTGGGTTTCCATGACACCTTTGAGGCCCTGAGGTTTTGTTGTTTTTGCAGGCCAAACCTCTGAGTTGCAGGTCAGTTGACAGCTACGAGTAAGGCAGTTGAACTACCAGGGGAAGGCAGGTAAGGGTACGACTTAATGCCCACCAGGGCAGCATCCTCCTCTCAACAAGCATCTCTCCACCTGAAACGTTCCCTTGCCACTCTGGCATTCTCATTTTAGCACTCACTCTGCACAATCATTCCATTCACCCATTCCATTCTCCCACACTTCACATTCAACATACACTACTGAAACATCGAGCATACTACACACACCCCTCGATTGTACACAATACGACAAACAAAAAACAAAAAACGGTTAAACAACAATGAGAACATTGTATGTTCTGTAACTTCTAATGAAACTCTAAACTATAAACCTTTATTGAAGCTTCTCATGCTTCCCATCACATGATCTTTAAATTTTGCAGGTTGCCTCACCTTTCTCCCTGACTTTCATTCGTCAGTACAGCTTCTCTCACACCCTACACACACACTACGATCCAGCACACCCTGATCATCAATTCTCATAACTCTACCAACATTCCAAGTTCTTCCATCCTCTCTAATAACCGCATTATGGAAAACCTTCTTGACCCTGCAGGGTTTGGCCATCTCAATGGTCCTTGTCTCAAAGTCACAGGCAACTTCACCTTCACTACATCACCATTTGGCAAGTGACTCTCTTTGACTGCTTTCCTCCTGTCAAAATCTTTCCGGTTAAGAATGAGTCCCTCTCGTACACGCGTCCTCGCTCTCTGCACACATTCCCTAGACCATCTCGCTCTCTACATCCACGGAAGAGTCAATGTACAATTCGCCTTGCTCCCCCTACTCAACTCAAAAGGACAAACACCCGTCGCGCCATGAGGTGAAGACCGATGCTCCTCAATCCTACTTTTCACCACCTTGTCCCGATCTTTACCATTTGCCCCTGCCCACCTTCTGCAATCCTTTATAACCTGTTGAACCTTTCTGTCACATCATTGGCTTGGGGTGATATATCACAGTAAATGTGTGTTCTGCCACATTCTCTTTCATGTATTCACACATCTCCTTAGACCTGAACTGAACACCATTATCAGTGATCACTTCACATGGGCAACCTTCCCTTTTAAATACAAACTCCATGAATTCCACAACCTCTTTGGTCGTAATGTTCCTAGTAATATTCACTTCCACCCACTTGGACAATATATCAGTTAAGACAATGCAATGCTTCTGCACACCCCTGCTCCAAACTGATCCAACAATATCCATACCAACCTTCTCCCAGGGCAATTGGGGAACTTGCACCAAAGTCATGGGACTCTCCCCTGTCACCAAACCTTTCCCACTCAATGTGTATGATATACAATTCCTCACAACTCGTTCCACTTCCAAATCACACCCTGGCCACCAATAATCTGCTCGGACCACCTGTCTGGTTTTCGTAATTCCTTGATGCTGGTCATGGGCAATATCAACAATCCTTTTTCTCACACCCAAAGGTGGTATTATCTTGTCTCCCCTCATGACATAACCTTCCTTCGCACACATTACATCCCTCACCATCCACAATCCTTCCAAATTCGAACCCTTGATACACTTCTTAGTGACCATACTTTCTTCTATGCTCTTATGCCTTACAGTGCACAGAGCCATATAGAAAACCATGCTGTCAATCAATTCCGCCTTCTCAAAAATCTTTTGCTCCACATACAACACACAGTCCTGTTAATTTTCATCATCTTCGTCATCTCCATTTGCTAATCCATTGTGTTATGCATGCGTGGGTTTGGATCTCATCCTCATCGCCAAAGTTGAAGTAATAGGTAGAGGCAGGTAAGAGTAAGATTATATGTATTTAAGTCTTAGTATTACAGGCCACCAGCAGAGCCTCTCTCCAACTGACACTTCTCCTGACTCCCGTGTATTTTCATTCTAGCACTCACTCTGCACAATCATTCCATTCACCGATTCCATTCTACCACTCATCACTTTCCACATACACTTCTGAAACATCAAGCATACTACACCATCCTACAGCACTGCATAACTCACCACAACAGACAAGATATTTCACATATTTAATCGGGGAGTGGAGGAGCTGACAGATGGGGGCATTTCAGGTGGGGGCCAGCTTGTGGTCTTTGGGCGCACCTTGGATGTCAGGCTTTCTGCTCAGTGTTCTGGGTCTTCCAGTGTCTCTGGGGTCTTCAGGGGCATGAGGTGTGGGTTTGGAAGCATGGTGGGAGGAGGGGCAGAGTGGGTTTGCAATGCGGGCTAGCTCACACTTTGGCAGGAAGGCAGGGGTTCCAGTCAGGTGATGCCACAGTATGTTCTGTTTTCCCTCCTTTAACATGTGCCACACTGTATTTTGTTCTTAAGCACTGTTTGCATTTGTTGCTCTCGTTGAATTGTTCAACAGAGTTTAAATATTGTCTCACTGTAGTTTGCTCCCTAGCACCCTAGATCCATCATTTGCTCACAGTACAAATTGCGTGTCCCAACAATAACGCACTCTTTTTCACACCCAAACAAGCAATGGGCAGACCAAAAATGCCACTTGCACAGGGTTCTATGTGATATATCCTAATTGTGAAGGTCGAACACCAAAAAGAACACCAAAAAGACTCAGCCCCTGTGCCCCCTTTCATGCCTCTTTCCCCCCGCCCTGCACCGCATGTTCGCCTCATACATTAACACTGTTGGACACATTTTTACCAGCACCCCCTTCCAGTCCAACCACAAACATTCACCATCCTCTCCCTCACATACATGTACACACACATGCACACACCACAACAACCACCTTACTCTCAAGACGGCCCTCGCCTGACTTAGACTGTCAGCCCTTATGTGCACTTATGGGCGTCGCAGGGAGCAGCTGTCATTCCAATGATGGCCGCGCACCGAGAGGAAGGCAGCTTCACATGGAGCAAGGTAAGTGCAGGGAGGGGAGGAGTGGAGAGGGGGTTTGATTAAGGGCTAGGGAGGTGGATGAATGGGCTTTTAACTATCGATGTAGAAAGACCGAATTATCGATTTTAATCAGTCTTTTTAAATCAATCTTTTTTTCTGATTATAATACAACTATATTTTCACTTAATACCCTTGCACAGAGCAATTTAAAATTCCTTCCTTCAGACATCCAACAAGAGAACTCTACACCTCTACACCATCCTACATACCACTGGCCTGGCAAATACACCCTAGCTCCATGGGCAGAAGGGCTCCCATCTTGACACCACCTAGAAACAGACCCACACACAGTAACTGGTGCTTCCGAACTGCACTCATTGCATACCGGGCTGTGAGATCAGCAAGGTGATGACATCATGGGAGACAGAGGTATCTGCCTGCATCCGAACCCGCAAGTGAGGCAAAACCAACACAGTGTTTGGTGCTTCCGACTGTACAAATAGGACACCAATCACGGTGCACATGCGCTTGAATCCAAATGGTGGTTCCAGTTGGGGTGCTGTGAGGACTTTGACCATTTGCATTGTGGGCGTGCACTTGCCTGGGCTTTTTTTAAATGTTTAATTAAATGCAATGATGGTAGACTGATCTCAGAAAATGTGTGGGGCTAACCGACACTCTTTTCCCTATGCTCACACCGCGACAAAAGCATAGACCTTCATACTCTGGACTGGACACTGCCTTTCATATGCAACTGAGTCAACCTGAAGCCAGCTCCCGCCTCTCATTATCGATGGAAATGAATTGTCATGTCTGGGTCTGTTTACAGTAGGCCACCCCGGTAGAGGGACCCCATTCATAAGGTATGAGATTGCGATTTGCAGGAGCCAGAGAGTCTGGTCTCTCTGCTGCTTCAAGGGAGACCTGCCGCTTTAGCAGGTACCACACAGAGAGGAACATTAACCAGAGGGACAACAAACTGGAAGATGAGTGGGACTTAGTAGCGCACGAGAGTGAGCCCAGAAATCCTTCTGAGGAAAGAAGGATTCAGTCGTATTATTTCTGGGGCACACCTTGCTTTTGTTTTCACCCATTTACCTTTCCTGCTGTAAAGCACTCTGGTTATGAGCTCACGCATACAGAAGATTGTTAGCAGGGAACTCAGGATTGGTTCACTGAGGTAGGCTTAGCCTAAACCAATCACTGTGGCCCCACTGGCTTTAAAAGATGGCAGATTCCCTCTTGTGGAAGATCATCTGAAGACTTCAAAAGAAGCAAGAAAGAAAAACTCAACCTTGGCTCCTGGCTGAAGGTATAGTCTGCCTTACATCTTCCGCCAGTGAAGGAAGGCCAGGATATCCAAAGAGGGAAGCAGGATATCTCCCCTAAACTTCTCCCAGGGAACAGAGGGAGGAACAGAACTCAAAGGACCCTCCAGCCACTCCAGATCCAGTACCAAGCCAGCACACTGTATGCCTTACTACGTTCTGCAGCAGGCTTCCTGGATAGGGAGTGCCATAAGGTCCCTGAACCTAAAATCAAGGACAAGGCAGCTGCCTGCAACACACTCCACAGCTGTGGACTGTCCTTCTTAAAGGATGACACAAGTCTGTTGAAGAAGCTGGGAGAAGTGCCTAGACGAGCATCTACAGCTGTCCGCCTTAAAGGACATTTCCAAACCAGTTCCTCGATCCGCAACCAACGGCAACGCTATCCATTGTCAAGCCTCTGTTGCTTAAAGACATCCAAGATGTCTCAACCAGTGCTTTAGAACCGCCAATCAGCACTGAGACATGGATTCCTGGCCCTGTGGCAACGTGTAGGCAAGACTGCAGCTGTTTGTCTATCTTCGATCTCTACCAAACTTTCTTGCCGACTGATACCCACAGCTGACTCCCACCTCGAACTCTGTCACAGAAACCTGCAAAGCCCCCTGAAACTGACTCGACCCTGTCAGGCACCAAGAACACCAACGGCCAAAAGTAAATTGTGGTTCTGTGTTAAGTTTGGTCCCTGGCCAATAATGACACTGACATCTTTGTAGGAGCAAACATATTCTTTACTCTGCTCCTTATACATCAGGTCAAGTACATCAAGTCAGGTAAGTTATAGGGACAGGAAATATCCACTGGCATCCTCTCTCAGTAATCACATCCTCTCAACTGACATTCATGGAACCCACTCATAACACAACATTCTCTCACTCTGCATTCCACATCAGTCACTCAGCATTCCATTCATATACATCAGGTGCAGGCAAAGCTAGTCATAACATATCTTCCCCCTTTACCAACAACAACGCCAGAGATTGATGGACACACCGGACACCAGCAACCAGTATCTTCTCAAAAAACATTCCTATAGACCATGAACAATTCCTACATCTTATTCAATGACGCACTAACTGTGCATTTTACACTTAGTCCATCAAGTCCCACCTGTAAATCAAAACATTAATGTACTAACTTCAAAAATTGCTATAACAGTGAAACTCTCTAAATTCAGCTAAAACTCTAAAAGTCTATCTGAAAGGAAAAATATCAATACATTTCTCTAAACATCTCTAATCCACAAAAATCAATTAATTGCACTCTATACTAACTCACCTCACTCAACCTAACACCTAAAACCTCCCTCACCTCACTCAACATATACAGCACCCAGCCACTCTGCCACAAACTGCACACATTCAGGACCCACCTGGCCATTCTGACACATACTTCACGTCATTACCAACCACACTGCAGCACCACACTAACCACACTCAGGACCCACCCGGCTATCCTGACACAAACAGCACCACACTCAGGACCCACCCGGCGATCCTGACTCAAACTGCGCACACTCCGGACACACCCGGCCATCCTGTCACACACTGCACCACACTCAGGACTAACCCGGCCATCCTGACACATACTGCACACCACACTCAGGACCCACCCGGCCATCCTGACACAAACTGCACCACATTAACAACCATGCTGCAGCACCACACTTACCACACTCAGGACCCACCCGGCCATCGTGACACATACTGCAACACTCTCAGGACCCACCAGCCATCCTGACACAAACTGCACCACATTAACAACCACGGTGCATCACCACACTCACCATACTCAGGACCCACCCGGCCATCCTAACACTTACTGCACCACACACAGGACCTACCCGGCCATCCTGACACACCCTGTACTTCACTACCAACCATGCTGCAGCACCACACTAACCACACTCAGGACCACCCGGCCATCCTGAAACATAACTTCAACACAATAACTAACCTCACTGCTGACCTCTACACACAACTCACACTGCAGCACACTACACATGTTTCAAACACCTCACATCACGTCACTACATCCGCAAAAACCATACTGAATGAAACATTTCATCTACATAAGTAAAACAATCATACTGAATAAAACATTTCCTTTGCATAAGTAAAACAATACACAACAGTCAAATTCTGTTTTATAACACAGTATAAACAGTGTCTCCGGGGACACGGCCCTGTTGTCCTCCGAACAACTTGAAATTCACTCGAGGTCATAGATCCCTTAACGGTCGATTGGCCGCGCACCCAACAAATTTCATCAGATACTTCTCATCAACCCCCTTTCAGCTGTGCACCTCACTTCCAGCTTTCCTTTTCATTCGCCAACTGCTCCCTCAAACATTGCCGCTCACTGAAGAAAGGACCTTACACAAACAGCCACCACGTAACAACATCTTTGAACGTTGGAGGGTCCCCTTTTCTTTTTCTCACTGTTCCATGCAAACGAACCTCAGAGGGATGATGTCTTCGCAACACCAACACAATCGCCAACTCCCTTGACGTTCCCAATGTCTCTACAAAAGGTCTTACTACATCACTGATCACATTGACCCTCATCACCCTCAAATTTCACTTCTTGTTATCACAGAAACTTGGATCTCCTGTCATGACTCTGCTACACTAGCAGCTCTAATCACTGACTCTGCTACATTCTCCCATTATCCCAGACCAACAAGAGACAGAGTAGGCTTCCTTATCAATAAGGCCCTCCCTCCTCATGACCCTCTAAGCCCCTCGGACATCAACTCTTCTTCTTTTGAATATGCTATTAAACTCCTCCCTCCTACTCCCCTCACTGTTCTGGCTCTTTATCTCCCCCATGTCCTCCCAACTCCTTTCCTGATCTGACCCTTCTCCTTGAGTCACGAGCTACTGACATTCCCATTGTACGGCTTAGGAACTTGAACCTTCCCATTCCCTCAGCAGCTACCTGCCTTGAACGTCAATTCCTCATATCTACCACTCCCTATATTCCCCCCATGACCAACCTACTCACTCTTGTAGGAACTCTCCTGACCTTGTCTCTCTGTCTCTAATTCACTCTCCTCCTCTTACCTCTCCAATGACCACTCCCCCTATCATCACTCCATTATTCACTTTGACATCTCAGTCCTTCCATCTTCCACACCTCATCTCCTCTCTTCAATCACTAAAAGGAACTTCAGTCAGGACTCTCACTGTCCCTTACCTGGATGATGTGAGGACCTCTATCCTGTCTCTTTCACCCATTCTTGCCTTTTCCATTGACTGTGATTTCTCTGACTTTCACTATGTACTAATTACTCCATTTGACCAACACTATCTTTTGCTCGCACATTCACACCTTCCCATCAGTGTCCTCAGGACTGGAGCACCACTGAAATTCAGAACCTCAAAACAAACATATGCAGTGACGTACAGCGCTGGTACAAATATACAGACACCTATCCTGCCACCCTAACCTCTGCACTGGACTCTGTCAAATCCTCCAACTTCACAAACCTAATCTCCTCTCTCCGCAATCCCCCCCACAAACATTAATCTACCCTTGAATCTTTGCACATACTGCCAAGACAATATCCATCACTCCCTCCCTTTCTGCTAATGGCTTTGCTCACTACTTTCCTCTAAAATCCTCTAAAATCTCTAAAATGGGTGACCCTGGGAACCATCCTCTCTTTCATTTGCCACCTCTCCCCTGCCTCTTCTGTGCTTGACTACTTCTCCCCTACCTCGCCTATTGAATTAGCATGCATGCTTCACAGTTCCAACCCATCTTCCGCTCCTATAATCCTTTTTTCCCAAACGGTCAAAAATGTAATCTCAATCACTTGCCCCTATCTCTCTGAGTTCTTTAACCTCTTTCTCCACTGGACTCTTCCCTGCCTCATTCAAATCTGCAACTGTCTTACCCTTATTGAAGACAACATCTGCTGACCCAAAGGTCCCTGAAAACTATCTCTTAGTTTCTCTCCTTCCCCATTATTCAAAAGTCCTTGAGTGGGTGGTCTTTGGCCGAATCACCATGTACCTTGAGAATAATGGCTTTAGAGATCCACTCCAACCTGGCTTTCACAGGAAATACTCAACCGAGACTGCACTCATGCATGTCTCCAACTTCCTCTCTAATGCTCACCACTTCAAACTCTCTTCCATACTCAATCTTTTAGATCGTTCTACCACTTTTGACACTGTTGACCATGCCTCTCTCCTCCTCACTCTCCATGTCCTTGGGTTTCGCAAATCTGCTCTTGCCTGCATGTCCTCCTACCTGGAAGGTTGATCCTTTACAATCACTCGGAAATCTCAAACCTCTGACCCCCACCCCACTCCCTGTTGTTGTCCCCCAAGGATCAGTCCTTGGACCTCTACTCTCACCCTCTATCCTCTGGCCCCGGAAGACTCATCTCATCCTTTGCATTTCACTATTATCTTTTTGAAATGACACCCAAATATTTTTCTACTTTCCATCCTTCACCTCAGCCATCTTGGAACAGATTACAAAGTGTCTAAATTCAATCCATCACTGGATAGCTCTCTGCAGTCTCATGCTGAACTCTTCAAAAACAGAAGTCACCTTTCTACCAGCTTCCAATGCCATCCCTCCCCTACCCTCTCATTTCCCCTTCCTGCTTGACCTTCCTGCTCCCTCACACAGGGCTCATAATCTTGGGGTCCCCTTTGATAACAAGCTACGACAGAAGAGATTCACCACTACCCCTGCCTCTGATGTTTGTATTAACCTCCTCAACATTAGGAACATCTGCCCTTTTCTTACAAACCACTGTACAAAAACTCTAATCTCCAGTCCTGTGCTCAGCAAACTGGACTACTGCTGAAACCTACTCCCTGACTCCTCACTACTGCTTCCTCCCTCAAGACAAACTCCTCAAGTTTGCTACCCATCCTCTCTACAACCCACCCATATTCTCCCCCAATTCTACCTATCTACAACATACTGGTTGGCTAGGGTCCACAACCTGTAATGAAAGGGATCATACAGTGTAAATAGCTTTTAGGTAGTCCTTCACAAATCAAACCCCAACTGAGAGGCAGTTCAATCCCTAAGAAGAGTGGAGCCTTGCACTCAAAAGTACTTTCGGTGCTGGTGCACGCGTTTGTGTGGTAGAGGCAAAACAGGGTCTCTTGCAGGGGCTGTAGCAGTCCAGGAAGGTGGGTGAGGCAGTGGAGAGTAAGTTCCCACTATTGGAGGAGGGTCTCCCCAAGAGGGCAGAACAGTATCCAAGAGTAGGGAATAGGTTGGATCTACAGGCTACCACGAGAAAGGAAGAATGGCCCTCAGAGGACAATTGCGCATAAAAATGGATGGAGGCGCCAGGGGCCAACGGTAAGGGTTGAAAGTACTCACCACCCAAGGCGCACTCCGGACCAACTTCAGCAGTCGAGTCCACTTCAGTTGCGGGTTCAAATGCTGCAATTGTGCGGTCCTGCAGCTTTCAGTGGCTGAGTTCCAGGGATGATTCTGTGGCAGGACAGTGGCGATTTCTCCTCTCCTGTTAAGGATTTCAATCAGGCGACGCACACCTTAGTCTCAGCCCAGTATGCAGCACGCAATTGAAATGCTCATGTTTGATAGATTAGATTTGATTCAATATTGAGATGATACACCACTCATATCACACACCCTTATCAAATACCCCAGGTCACAATGGACCATGAACCAGGATGGTTGATAAAATGTAATATTTATTTATTTATTTTAAAATTCAAAAGAAATCATACAATTTTTTAATATGGGGCAGGAATCACCAATGGGGTGATCAGAACAATATGAATGTAAGCAATGCACTTTAACCTTCTATTGACACAACTACAAAACACCAGGGAATAGGAGCATTTTTTGATTTTAGGTAAGATAGCACTTGAGTTAGAATTTCCCCCTGCAATGTTCCGTCAACCCACAAATAATCAATTTTAAGTGAATAAACATAATCAGCAGGTAATCAGGAATGACAAATAAGAAACAGAATACAAATCTGACTTTCCCTCCCCAAACAAGAGAGAAAAACGGATTGAAACCCTGGCAAGGCTAAAATGAAACTCCAAAATGGTTGGATAAACAATGATTGTGTCTAAAACTCTTGAAACAAAAACAATTCTTTACTGGAGCAACACTGGAAAGATACTAGAAATCACAAGCAATGGATTGACCAAAGGCATACAATTCGAAATTGGATGGAAGATTGAAAACCATTTATAAACAAAATGACAGGCTGTAAAATGAACACACTTTTGCAAATCCTGCCTGAATTTAGCAAAACGGTTTTTAATAAAAACGAAATATGGTGATTTTAGTGTTGGGGTGTGGCTATGGATCAGAGGTACACTATGAAAGTGAAATGAGGTCTCTAGCTGTTAAATTGAGTGAGTTATGCAAGATCTAGTGAGGTGAATTTTTGAGAAAATAAAGATGTGAAAAAGGACAAGAAAATTATTTTGACAAGGAACAGTTTTACTCTACACTAGGGCATTCAGGCTAGGCTACCAGATTGAGACACAGTAAGCTCTGGAGTAGATCCGTGGAATCAACCCTAGCACCTCTGCGCTCTCCCTGGTGGACCCAGTCCGATAACCCGAGGGAGGACTAAGGGCTTAGGATTTCACAAGACAAAATTATTAAAGAAGTTGGCAATAGCGCAAGGAATCAAAGGCAGGGTTTCAAGAATGATTTTTGACAATATTACAATTATCAGGATAAATATATGATGATTTAGAGATTGGAACTAAGGACAGGGCAAGGCAAGGTATACTATGATTTTTCTATGGTTCCTATTGATACTCACAGTCCACTTTTAGTTTGGATTTTGGACAGTCAGCGCTCTGAATCGCCACACGGATCTGGTCTAACACAGGACAGCTGGACAAAATCAACGGGACAGGGTCAGCTGGGCATGGACTGAGTACCAAAGGATAGTCCTTCCGGGCTGGCCATTCTGGTTACTGGATACCATAGGTCATCAGGATAACAGGATGGCAGCAGCATGCAGTGAGTGGCAGCAAGCCAGGTTAATTCAGGATGCTTGCCAAAACACTACAGTGATTCCCTTGGTTAAGGGGATTATTTTAGAATTGATGCCTAGCTGAAGCAGGATCAGCAATTGCTTGGCCTTGTGGTTGGGATATGGAGTTTAGATGGATAAATGCAAGATGAAGACAGGAACGGACAGGAACAGGACACCAGCATCAGGAATCAGTGCCTTTTCAGCGTGTTGTCAGGCAATCTTCTTTACAATGCCAGTTGACATCATCACAGTATATAAAAGGGGCAGGCTTTACTACACATGCCCCTAACAATAGGATTGGGAAAAGGTAGTAATCTCCGCCTTGCTCTCTGCTGGTTGGATTTCTAAGGGAATGATGTCAGGTTTATGAGGTGAGGTTTACAATGTCCAGAAACTCCCACATTTACTTTACTGAAAATCTGATTTTGCCAAAAACATACACTTGCAATCTCTTGGCAAATTATACCCGCAGGTTACATATGATGTGCAGCACAGATTAGTCCAAACCTTCAGTCTGTGCGACCTTGTTTCGCCTTTCTGACACATTTTGGTAATTTTACACCTTAAAGATTTGGCCTACAATTTCACAATTTTAATGCGAATTGTCCCCAGGGATGTATATACAAACTCTTATATTTGCCACATTAATACTTTCCTTGGAATTGGTCATATTTTGTAACTTCTGTTCCCTTTGCGGCAATGAGTTCTACCAAGTTTTAAAGTATGGCCCACAGAATTAGATTAAAAACTGCACATTTTTTAATTTCTGATAATTCTTGCTACAGAAATAAGAGTCTTTAAAGTTTATTTGTCATATAGTCTCTGGCACCAAAAGGCAGTCCCTTTGTTACTTGATCCTGTTTTTTTTTCCTTCCTTCAACTGTAAGCAGCTGTCAATTCCTTCCAGGCAAGGGGTTTTCCGGTCGTAATTGAAGGTTTTATTGCCCTTTCACACTTGACAGGTGAGTGTCTCAGGACTGCTATTGTTCCAGCCTGGAGCACAGATGAATGTCTGATGAGCATGTGAACTCTCATTGTCCTAACCCATTCAAAGTGTTTCAAGCTGACACTTTGCACCTACGTTTCCTGGATTTAGGGTGTATATCCCTTCCTATGAGGAGTTTCATAGCTGGCAACTGGAGTAACAGGTTTTCCTGAGAGCTTGCAACTCCAGCATATGTGTTTTAAACTGTTTAATTTTTTACTTTGGGTCTTGGATTACACCAACCTTTGACAGAAGATATCCTTTGTGTGTATTGTCACCACTAACATGACTCCTTTACATTGCTAAGTAAGCAGGCTTTCATTAACAATTGAGTTTTAAACAGGTAATATATTTTCTCTTCAGTCAGCACAGCCCATTTGTCCACATGTGTCAAAAACTGCTATCATTTCTTTCGTTAATTTGGTTTGCAGCTTATCAGATTGCCACTGTCTTGGCAGTTATAGACATTTTCCTTGCAGCAGGACTCTTATCTAAAGTATAGATACATAACCCATTCAAAGTTTTTCAAGCTGACACTTTGCACCTACGTGTCCTGGATTTAGGGTGTATCTCCCTTCCTATGAGGAGTTTCATAGCTGGCAACTGGAGTAACAGGTTTTCCTGAGAGCTTGCAACTCCAGCATATGTGTTTTAAACTGTTTAATTTCTTACTTTGGGTCTTGGATTACACCAACCTTTGACAGAAGATATCCTTTGTGTGTATTGTCACCACTAACATGACTCCTTTACATTGCTAAGTAAGCAGGCTTTCATTAACAATTGAGTTTTAAACAGGTAATGTATTTTCTCTTCAGTCAGCACAGCCCATTTTTCCACATGTGTCAAAAACTGCTATCATTTCTTTCGTTAATTTGGTTTGCAGCTTCTCAGATTGCCACTGTCTTGGCAGCTATAGTCATTTTCCTTGCAGCAGGACTCTTATCTAAAGTATAGATACATTACTCCTTGACTTGGCTCAGAGAGTAAAAAGTCTCTTTGAACTGCTGGGCCTGGATACATTTTGTCAAGAAATCAATGGGTGTTTCCTGTGCAAGTGAAAAATGAAGTTGCTTTTGATTTCTCTGAGAGTTGGTTTAACTGGGCCTTTTTACTCACAGTGGTTTCAGAATGATAGATTAAATTGGCATCAAAGCAGCATTTTGAAAGGGTGAAAACGGTTTCATTTTGAAGGGGATTTTGGCTTTTGCAGCAATGGCAGGCTTTCCTTGTCACTTGATTCCATATATGTTTCAGAACACACTGGCATATTTTTCAGTGTGTCCCCTTGTTCCATTTTGCTCAAAGTGTGTGAGGCAAGATGGTGCAGCCATTTTTCTGTTGTTGCTGCCAAAAGCAGTTTTGAGTTCCGGGTGTGCACAGGAGCCAGCGCAGCCAGGTTACTGTTTCTTGTGCAAAGGCAACTCAGTGATATAAGGCAATGCCGTTGAGTGGATCAATATGTCCCACACTCCCGGTGAAGGGATCAGCTGGATTTCACTGCAGCTCATCTCAGGGCACAGTGGGGCACAGCAGCAAGACACCCTCAAAGTTTGTCACCACGGCTGGGCGACACAGTGACCGCGTGTGCTCGGGTTCAAGCGTACTCTCCTTTTTCCAGACCTGGGAATGCCAAGTGTACGAAATTCGGTAGGAGAGTGCCTTGGACCCGAGATAGAGATCTTCAAAGTCTCAAGTGTCAACTCAAGACAGAGGCGGTTCCAGAGATAAGGTCTTGTGCAAGCCTGTCAGTTCGCTGGTTGGCCCAGGAACACTTCTGAGAAGGCTCGCTTTCAGGATAAATTAGAGGTGCCAGGAATAGTTGGTTCCACTATTCTAATCGGTCTAAGCGCCTTTGCAGACCTTCTTGTTTGATCCAAAACAGGAGGGTTCTGTGGAACAGCAGCGGGCTCAGGGTGCCAAACCTTCCAGCGGGTCATCAGCGGTTGCTCAACTCTGCTTTGTAGTTTCAGGAGACTTAGCTCCTATCCAAGGTTCATTGTAAACTCAAGAGATCAACCTGTAATGGGTGTAGGATGCCTTCTCTTATCCAGAATCACCTTTGCGCCTAAACAAAGAGGACCCAATGAGAGATCTGCTCACATACAGCCATCCCAGACGTGGACCAATCACAGACCACAGTGGTCCCAGTCATTCCCAGCACACCAGACTCTCAGGCACCCATGATGTGTATTCGAACTAGAAAGTCCAGCCCACATCCTGGAGGCACACCCACAAGGCATGCAGAAGCCCATGAAAGCTTGCCATTTCGCAGGAGAATGCAAGAAATAAATAAGGACTGTGACTGGTCTGCTTGACCTGGGGAAGGCAAAGGGACAAGATGGCCAAAGGACAGAACAAAGAACCTTGTGGCATTGCCATTTTGGAGCCGGGCCACTTTTCTGTGCCAACCACGGTAAACAGGGTATGGACTATAGGAAAGGGTTACAAATAAATGCAAAGTATAAGCTGCCACCAGCTCTGTCCAGGGCACATCTGTACTCCCACCAAAAAATCCTTTGAGGGTGTCTAGGGCCTTAAAAATGAAAGCTAGCCCCCAGCGCACTGTACAGTGAGGTACGTTGTGCAATGGTAAAATATTGCAAAGAACTTGTAACAAAGTAAAAGGCTAAGGGAAATAAAGTCTCCCAGTACTGAATGCCTTTAACGGCATGTCACTTTCCCCATAACAAAGTGATCGAAAACTCAGCGGAGTGCAGCAGAAGGCTGTGCTCCACTGGCAAATATCAGGCTATGGTGTTCGTACAGCAGCAAAAAGTTGGGGGGGTTCACAACTGGAGGGAGAATTACACATAATTTGAAATCTTTTGTAACACTAAACTACCTCTCAATCAACAAGAATCAAGGGATGCACTCTCAAATAAGTGCTTGCACTGGCTCCGTACTCCAAGGGGTTTTTATTTTTGTGACTAGAGAATCCATAGCTGCTACAGAGCGTGAAATGAGGGTGAACGCTCCTGCAACTCTGTTAAATTGGAATTTTGGGACCAGGGAGTGGACAATGATGTATTGGATAGAATTAAGAGTCATGGTAAGATCACAAGCAGTAAGATTGCAATCATCCCCTATGCCCACTTTAGTACCATCAACCCTCCCCCCCTGAAATATAACTCACAATCCTGTTCTATCTGGTGCCAATATAACACCACTGAGAAAAAGGACAAATGTCAGCCGCACTGGCTCCAGTCTTGATGGGCCCAGAACTGTTTTGATTAAGAGGGGCTTCACCTGCTTTGAATGAATGTCCCCGATTGTGAGCAGTAGGACTTGGGGGTCAAAACCAATTCGATACTGTTTTTTGTTATGATGTATTGTCAATTTAATGTATTGTTCTGCTATGCTAGGATGTACTCCGATAGCCTGATGGCAGAATAAAGTTATTTGACGATGATATTGGGCCATGAAGCAGAAACAGGGTTACGAAGACTACCTGGACCTAATGTCCCCTAAGGCGATGAGAACTCTCTTTATCAAGGCACGCTTTGGGATATTGCCCTTAGCTGCTGTTAGGTCCAGGTGGTACATCAATTCTAGCTCAGTCTGCCCTCTCTGCCCGGGTCCTAGGGAAGACGTGGTCCATTTCATGCTTTTTTGCCCCAATTATGAGGATTTGAGAAAAGGATCACTAATATCTCTTTTTGCTCAATACTCTGTTGCTACTGTTGCCGAGGCTGTATCACTCTGCCTAGCAGCTAAAGACAGCCTTGCTACTGTCACCACAGGGTGGTTCTTAATTAGGGAATGGCAAAGGAGGACACAATTTGTGAAAATAGTTCTAAATGTATGGAGTTAATCTATGGCCTCACCTTCAAGCTGGCATTAGTTATAAGGAACCTCTGGCTTATTTGACGTTTTACTTGTGGTTGTCTGAATTAACAAGTACCTTTAGACATATTGGCACTGTATGAGTTCTTATTGCTGTCAAATTATCTACCAGAGGGGTTGGGAAAATGTTGCTATTATCGTGTACCTGTTGAATAATCATGCACTCTAGCACATCTGCACTTTCTGAATTTAATTGCTGCTTAATCATTATTTGCTGTTTAACATCTCCCTGAAGGTCCATGAGAAATGCTGCTATTATCTTGTATTTGTTGAACTATCATGCACTTTAAGCACACTTTCACTTTTGTGAATCCAATTGTTGCTTGATAATTCTTTGAAGGGGCAAGATAAATGATGTCTAGCTATCAACTTACTTTTGAAAATCCCTTTGATCACCCTTGATTTTATGTTTTTTATGACGTGCTCCCATGTTTTTATATCCTGAGACGATACCCTGTTTTAAATGTGACGAGTTTTAATATGTTGGCTTTTATGGTCAAAGAAATACCAAAATAAAGCTATAAGGAACGAAGGAACGAAGTGTGTGTGTGTGCCCATCTGCATGCTCAAGGCAGAGGTCTGGGCCGGCCCGTGTATGCAATGAGGGGCACCGCTCACGCAAGCAAGGTGGATGGGCAAGGTGGATGGGCATACATGGAAGATGCCAACATATGAGTAGATAGTGCATAGGTCCATGCAAGGTGTTTGGATGCATTTGTGCAAGGTGCAGGGGCTTTATCACATACACACACACACACACGCACACACGCACGCACACACACACGCGCGCGCGCACTGCCTGCACCCATGTGCAAGGTGCTTGGGTAGATGTGCATGCACTCAAATGCGTGCTGAATAGGTGACAGGGTAAGTGTATGAGTCGACATTCACTAAGTGTGTAGGTACTTTACCCACACACAGACACACACATATACACGTACCGAGTGAGGGACAGTCCTAGATAGAAATGTTATGTTTAATGCAGTGTGGTAATACGGAAAGCAAGGTGGATGGACACGCTGGATGGGCAAGGTGGAAGGGCATGCATGGAAGATGCCAACATGTGAGTAGATAGTGCATAGGTCCATGCAAGGTGTTTGGATGCATTTGTGCAAGGTGCAGGGGCAGGTTAATGTATTCTGCTAATACGGTGTAGCCCCGAGCTATTGCCAATGTGCAATGTGAGTGTTAAACATTAGCGTTTAGGCTATGCACGTCCCCGGATGCACACGTCAAAGGTTTGTGTGTTGCTCTGACTAGTCCACTCAGAACCACAAATGAGGGATGATTAGAGCCAAGACAGAACATACATTTGTGTTTCATAAAGTTATGGCAAAAACTTTATTTACTCAATTTTAGCGCACCTCTGTCCTGCTTTGAACCCCTCCCAGACCCTCTCCCAGACCTCCTTCTCCAAATGATGGGGCGTGCCTGTGATGTGGCTCAGTCCCAGTGGCTGATATCATTCACTTGCACAATGCTATCACTTCTGGAACCCCCTCTGGAATATAAAGCAATGCCAGTGAATGTGAGATATACGCTGGATTCTGCTCTCTCAAGCCTCGTAGGACCCCCTTCCAATCTTCCCACCGTTACAATGTTTATGGAATGGATAACACCCGTGGAAAAAACCTTCTGCCCTCCTGAAATGGTCTCATGAGCAAAATGGACAGGGTTCCTGGTTCCGGCTGACTATGCTGGCCAAGACAGACGCTGCCACGTTCAAAAACAGAAAACAGAATGGCTGGCAGTGTGTGTGTGTTAAATATTAAATGTTAAAGGTGTTTGTACCACGCACTGTCACCAACGGAATTGGTCCCCAGGTTCTCAGGCACATCTACAAACAAAAAGGCGAGGATGGGTTAGTGGGGTGAAGAGGGCGTAGAGGAAAGAGAGAAAGGTGGTGTCCTGTTGGCAGCTTCAGTGCGTGTTTCACCATGCGCTGAGCTTGGGTGTGAATATCGGATTGGTGCGACTTATGTGTTGATTGTTTGTTGAAGCGGTGTGGTGAAGTGTGTGTGGTTTGCTGTGCAAGAACTGGTTGTGTGGGTTTTTGTGTGAGTTAAGTATGCAGAAATGTGAGCTTTTGGGTTGGTGGGTTCTGTGTCTCTTAGTCCTTGTAATTCTTGTTCTATGTATCCGGTTGTCTTATCGGGTGGGAATATTCTTTCTCTTTTTCGTTCCTGTCTAATTCCTAGGGGCGATGGCGTGGCAAGTTCCCAGCTGTGTTATTTTTGACCGTAGTGCACCCGGTTGGGGCGAGCATTGTCCCCACTCTGGTATTGGTGCTGTACATTTACAATCACCCTCTTCCTTCCTATCTATTTACTGTCGGTGGCCCATTGGTGCCTATGTTTACTTTGTAGGCCAAGGCGTTATTGATAAGCCATCGTTACCCTTCCATCCTGATCGATCCACGATCGTTCTTTGGTATGATTCTAGATTATCTATCTTTCAATTGGTAAGTGTATATGCAGAGGATTGTTCTTCCCATACTTCTGGTGATGGCCGATAACTTGGGGCGTAGGGGGATCAGTTTCCTCCCTCAGCATTGATTCAGCATCTACCTGTCTCAACTAATCAAGATCATTGAAAGACACAGCCTCACCTGTTACAACTGCGCTGATGACATACAACATTAGAGAACTGCCTTTGTGAAATATACAAGTGGATGAACTCGAACTACCTCAAACTCAACAAGGCAAAACAGAAATAATGATCATTGCAAAAAATGGAGGAGACAACAACTACATCCCCTGGCCAACAGAACTTGGTACAACCCCAGCCCCATAGTCGATTGGAAAAAAACCTGGGCGTCCTGATGGACAACAACCTTTATCTACAGCCACTAGTAAACACCCCATAGGCATTATTTCTAGTTATGGGATGAAGAGCCAAGATTTGAGGAGTTTCCTGAATTGGAAGTGATCTCTTGTGTTACGTAGTTCTTTGGTAGCTCGTTCCAGGTTTTGGAGGCAAGGTGAGAGAAAGAGGATCCTCTGAGTTTTCTTTTGTTGTTTGGTTTTGGTTCCAAACGGATGTCGCTGCTGGATCTGAGTGGCCTTGTTGTGCGATGTACGTTTATTTTTTTCCTAGGGAACTCTGCGCCTTGGTCGTGGATTGCTTGGTGTGTTATGCACATTGATTTGAACTTGATTCACTGTTTTATGGGTAGCCAGTGTAGCATTTTCAGTGCTGGTGTGATGTGTTCTCTTCAAGGTAGTTTAAGCAGCTGTCTGGCTGCCGCATTTTGTATGCATTGGAGATTTTTTAGAAGTTGTTCAGGCATGCCTAGATATAAGCTATTGGTGTAGTCTACTCTGGATATGACGAAAGCGATGAAGGTGAGTGTTTTGTTTGTGAATGACAGGAATGTTAAGATGCTTTTTACCACTCGCAGGAGAAAGATGCATTTCTTGATGAGAGTGTTTACTAGTGGCTGTAGATAAAGGTTGTTGTCCATCAGGACGCCCAGGTTTTTTTCCAATCGACTATGGAGCTGGGGTTGTACCAAGTTCTGTTGGCTAGGGGATGTAGTGGTTGTCTCCTCCATTTCTTGCAATGATCATTATTTCTGTTTTGCCTTGTTGAGTTTGAGGTAGTTCGAGTTCAACCACTTGTACATTTCACAAAGGCAGTTCTCTAATGTTGTATGTCATCAGCGCAGTTGTAACAGGTGAGGCTGTGTCTTTCAATGATCTTGATTAGTTGAGACAGGTAGATACTGAATAGTAACAGCTAGAAGGATGATCCTAGCGGTACTCTGCATGAGGACTCTCTTGGGTTTGATTTGAAAGGTTTGATCCATGTCGCTTCAGTTCTGTTTGTTAGGAAGGATTTGATCCATAGTAAAGTGCTGTCAGTGATTCCAAATTCTTCCAGTCTTGTGATGAGGATGATGTGGTTAACTGTGTCGAATGCTGTGGAGAGATCTAGAAGTATCAAAAAGGTACTGTTGTCTGAGTCTGTGTTTGCCTTTAGATCATCTCAGATTGAGAGAAGTGCTGTTTCTGTTCCTCTCATTGGTCTTAAGCCTACTTGTGCCTGGTCTAATAGGGGGTCTTCCTCTATGAATTCTTTGGTTGTTCTGCATATTTGTGTTTCCAGCAGTTTAGCTGGGTACAGGATGTTGGAGATGGGTCTGTAATTGGAGAGGTCCTCCACGTTACCTGCTGTATCTTTGAGGAGCGGCTTGATGTATGCTGATTTAAAGGATTGTGGCACTTTCCCTGTTGAGATTGATTGATTGAAGATGTTCCCGTAGTATTCCATAGGTGTTCCTTGTGAGAGGATTGATTTGTATATGTCAGGGGTGCAGGGATCCGTGGGGGAACCTGATTTGTTGCTTTGATTTACCAGTTTGACAAATGTCTCCACTGATATTTGGGGGAAGCTTCAGAGTTTTTTCCGGCATTCCTCATAGGCATGGCAGTCTTCAATATAGTGGTTGCTTGGTTTGTTTTGTATGGTCTGTTGGATGGTCATTATTTTGATTTTGAAATGCTTTGCAAGGTCATTGCATAGTTTATTCGATGATATTGGAGTGTTGTTTCAGCCAGGTGTTGTTTTAATTTTGTTTACGATTTTAACAGAGTTCTTTTTGGGTGTATGATGCTTTGAGGATTCTGTTGTCGTAGTAGTTCCTTTTTGCTTTTTAGATTTCCTTTCTGTATGAGTGGGTATGTTGTTGAAATTTGAATTTCTTTTCGCAGTCTCTATTGATCCTCCATTCTAGTTCATGTTTTCGGTTTTTACTTTTCATGGCGCTGAATAGTGGGGTGAACCATTTTGACGTTGCTCTTTTGTGAGATAGGGTAAAAGGTTTTTCTTTGGCAATCTTGTCAGTTGTTGTTGTGATCCAGTTGTGAAGTAGATCTATTTTTTTGTCAAGGTCAGCTTCATTCATAGTTGTTGTTTGTGGTTTGCTGATCTCCAGTAGCTCAGTTAAGTTGGAGTTTTTGATGATTCTCCAGTTTCTTTTCATGATGATCGATGGCTTTCCCTGTTGCTTGGTTATCAGAGTGGGCAGTGTGATTAAGAAGGGAATGATTAGGTGGTCACTCCAGAGGATCTGAATTGGTGGCACTGTTGTAATGAGTTTTTTGTTGGTGAAGATTGCGTCTAGTATATGCCCTGCCATCTGGGTTGCTCCTTTGACTAGTTGATGTAGTTTCATTGTTGCTAGTTGACTGGCTAGAGATTTTTGTGTGGCTGTGGTTTCTTCATCGAACCAGATGTTGAAATCACTGAGGATAATCAGGAGATTGTGCTCGATAGCTAGGTTGGTGATTGCTTCCGTGAAGGTGTCTATGAAGGCCACATCATAAATTGGTGGTTTGTATACCAGTATGAATTTCAGGTTTCTTCTGGGGTTTGTTGATAGACAGAGGATTAGAGATTTGCATTTATCGATGTTTAATGGTTCTTACAATTTAATTTCCAGGTGTTCCTTGTGGATGATTTCCAGTACACCACCTTGTTAAGATGGATTTCTGAACTCTGTCCTGGAGGGGCAGAGGTTCAGAAGGCCAGCCTAGTTTCTTGGAACAGGGTAACCTCTGCAGAAGCCAGACCAATCAGGGTAGCGATGGCGGCGGTCAAGACTAGGTCTCAAGAGGGGTGAGGGTGACTGAAAGCTCGCAATGAGCACACAAAGCAAGGACGCTTACAAATGACTCCAGACAGGTGTTATATTAAAAATATAGACACATTTATTACAAGGCCTTTGTAACATTGACCATAGTAAAGAATCACTGTAAAACTCCAATAAACCAACACATCACAAGCAATACACTATATATACAAGACCAAGGGGTCTAAAGAGTTAGAAGCACAAAATATGCAGACCACCTAGATGGGGAGGAAAACAGGCAGTGCAAGTAATTGTTAGACCCAGTTCGACATCAGAGGCCAGCTAACTAGAAGGAGCCCTACGAAGAGTGGAGCCTTGTGCTCAAAAGTACTTGTACACGACGGTGCAAACGGGCAAAGGAGAGTCTCTTCTGGGAAATCAGGCAGTTCAGAGAGGTGAACAAAACGATGATGAACAGTCCCCGCTACTCAATCATGGCCTCTACTTGTGGGCAGAAGCAGGGCGCGAGTGCGGAAAAGGGTTGCTGTTTACAACAGCGATGGAAAGCCACAGGCTCCTGCGGGAGGGCGACCGGTTAGGGTATTGACTACTCACCGGTCCCCGATGCAGGCAGACCCAGGCTTCTCCGGTTCAGTTTCGGTACTGGCAAGTTCAGATGCGATCAGCAGGATGTCTCGACGCCGTGTAGATTCCCCGACAGCAGGAGTCAGGGTCGAGGGTGTCCCAAAATGGAGCAAACACGCACAGATTGTTACCACAGCAGGGCAACTCGGCAACCGTGTGTATTCCGGTCCCAAAGCACACGTCTCACTTCAGACCTGGGAACGCCAAGTGTACGAATCATGTGAGAGTGCCGAGGACTCGGAATTTAGCAGCAGCCAGACGGTGGTGAAAGAGCAAGATCCCTGTGTAGGCTGGTCAGTCCACTGGATGGCCAAGGGACGCTTCCGAAGGCTTACGTACAGGATTTGATGAAGATGCCGAGAATAGTTGTTCCCACTATTCTAAAGGGTCGAAGCGCCTTTGCAGACCTTCTCGTTCGATCAGAGGCCGAGTGGTCTCGCAGGACGACAGCAGTGCAGGGTGCCAAACCTTCAGCGGGTCACCAGCGATTCCTCGACTCAGCTTCTTAGTTGCAGGATACTTGGCTCCTTATCCTTTGTTCGTGAGAACTCAGGAGATCGACATGGTAGTGGGGTTTTCAGCCTCCTCTTATCCAGAGTTCCCTTTGCGCCAAAACAGAGATGGCCCATTGGGAGATCCACTCACAAACACTCACACCATACGTGGACCTATCATGTACCACAGTGATCCCAGGCATTCAGGACACTCTAGATTCTCTGGCACCCACGATGTGTATTGGGAACAGACATCCCAGCCCACATCCTGTAGGCACACACAAGGCATGCAGAAGCCCGTGAAAGCGTTGTGTTTCGCGGTAAAGTGCATGACCAAATAAGGACTGCCCCCAGTCGGCTCGACCTGGGGGAAGGTGAAGGGGCAAGACAGTCAGCAGACAGGACAATGAACCTCATGGCATGGTAATTTGGAGGCCAGGCCACCCATTTGGGCCAAACGCGGGAAGCGCAGTTAACATGGCAAAAGGGTTCAAAACACAACGAAACGATAGCTGCCACAAGTCCCGTCCGTGGCACACTTGCACATTTCATGATAAGTCCAGCGAGAGTTTCTATGGCCTTTGGAATGACTAGAGACCCAAGAGTGCGGTAATGTAAGTTACGGTGCACTCTTGTTTCATGTTGCTCAAAAGCTGCAACATGAGGAAAGGACCAAGGGAAACAAAGTCTCCCGGTGCTGACTTTCTTAAGGGCATGTCAGTTTCCCCATAAGAATGGAGTGAAAGCCCAGAGGAGTGCGGCGGAAGGCTGCGCTTCTCTGGCAAAGTCTAGACCAGGGTGTAAAACAACAGCAAAATGTTTGGGGGTTGCCACATGGAAGGAAAATTACCTACAATTATGAAATCTTTCCTAACACTCGCCCCTCCCAGACTAAGGACAGGGGGAACTAATCTACCCCTGGATGAGTTTCTTGTTCAGGTCGGTTAAACATTCTGGACAACCCATCAGCATTGCTATGTTGGACACCTGGCCTATGCTCAATAGTGAAGTCAAAGCCTTGCAGACTTATGGACCACCTAAGCAACTTTGGATTCTCTTCCTTCATATTCATTAGCCACTTTAAGGGCTTATGGTCAGTTTGCACAGTGAAGTGGGTCCCATAGAGGTAGGGCCTCAGCTTCCGTAGGGCCCACACAACAGAGAAACATTATTTCTCTACTGTGGACCATCTGAGCTCTCTGTCCTTAAACTGGCGACTAATGAAACCAATAGGGTGATCCTTACCCTTCTCATCTACTTGTGATAGTACAGATCCTATCCCAGTGTCAGAGGCATCTGTCTGCACAATAAAAGGTCTTTGGTAAGCAGGGGCCCTGAGGACAGGGGCCTGGCACAAGGAGCCTTTTAAGCCATTGAAGGCCTTCTCACACTCGTCGGTCCAAGTTACCTTCTTGGGTTTCTTCGAAGTGGTGAGAGCAGTCAGAGGGGCAGCAATGGTACCATAGTCTGCCATGAAGTTGCGGTAATACCCCGTGAGTCCTAAGAAGGCTCTCACTTGGGTCTGTGTAGTGGGGGTAGGCCAGTCTTGTACTGCTTGTACTTTACTGGGTAGAGACTGTATCCTCCCTCCACCTACTTCATGTCCAAGGTAAACCACGGAGCCTTGTCCAATCTGGCATTTACTAGCCTTTATGGTCAAGTGTGCTTTCTGAAGAGCCTGGAGCACAATCCCGAGGTGTTTCACATGGTCTTCCCAGGTGGCGCTGAAAACTGCGATATCATCCAGAATTCATCCAACCCGTTTAACACATGATTCACAAGCCTCTGAAAAGTGGCAGGTGCATTCTTCAACCCAAACGGCATTACCCTGAACTGGTAAAGACCATCTGGAGTTGAGAACGCTGTCTTCTCCTTGGCATGTTCTGCTAAGGCTATTTGCCAATAGCCTGCAGTGAGGTCAAACGTGCTGAGATACTTGGAGGCACCCAAGGTATCCACCAGCTCATCTGTTCGAGGCAAGGGGTGTGCATCTGTCTTGGTGACAGCATTCAGAGCCCTGTAATCCACGCAGAACCTCAATTCAGAAGTACCTGCCTTTGGAACCAAAACCACAGGGCTGGACTAAGGACTACTAGAGTGTTCAATCACCCCAAGATCTAACATTTTGTTGACCTCTGTCTTAATGTAAGACCGTACTTTGTCTGACATTCTGTATCCTCTACTTTTGGTAGGTACGCTGTCTCCTGTGTCTATGTTATGTTTGCACCAAGGTGTCAAACCAGGGGACTGTGAAAACAGGGGGGAAAATTGCCTAAGCAAACTTTTCACCTCAGCCTGCTGATTAGAAGTCAGGTGAGGGGCCACTCGGACACCCTCAAAGGAGCTATCTGAAGGACTGCTTTGGAAAAGGTCGGGGAGAGGTTCAGACTCCTCTTCCTCAACATCTGAAGCCAGTAGCAGTGCTGCGATTTCGACTCTTGGGACGAAAACCTTCAGCCTATTTACATGGAACACTTTTGGAGCCTGTCCAGGCCTTCCAAGGTCCACTAAATAGTTGACCTCACCCAGGGGCTCCACCACTGTGTAAGGGCTTGACCATTTATCCTGTAAAGCTCTAGGCCTTATGGGATTCATGATCAGGACTTGCTGACCAGGTGTGAAGTTGATGAGGGAAGCTTTCTGGTCATACCAGTGTTTCACCAGGGCTTGTCCTGCCTTCAACTTGTCACTAGCCAGACCCATCAGGAGTACCATCCATTTTCTGAGCCCTAACACATAGTCTACTACGTTGGTAGTAATAGGGGGAGTGGGCATCTCCCATCCCTCCTTGACTATGGCTAAGGGTCCCGCACAGGGTGACCAAACAGAAGTTCGAAGGGGCTGAAGCCAACACCCTCCTGTGGTACCTCTCGGTAGGCAAACAGTAAGCATGGTAAAAGAAGATCCAATTTTCTTTTTTGGGGTTCTTCCAGAGCCCCAATCATACTCTTTAACGTTCTGTTGAACCGTTCCACCAGAACATTGGTCTGGGGGTGGTATGCGGAAGAGAACTTGTAGGTGACCCCACATTCTTTTCACATAGCCTGCATATACTTCGATATAAAGTTGCTGCCTCGGTCAGACACAACTTCTTTAGGGAAGCCAACCCTAGTAAAGATGCCAAGTAACGCTTTTGCAACTGACTTGGAAGTTACAGTTTTTAATGGGATGGCCTCAGGATACCTGGTAGCATGGTCAACCAGCACCAGGATAAACCTATTGCCTGAGGATGTTTGCGGGTCAAGGGGACCAACAATGTCGATCCCTACGCTTTCGAATGGTATTCCCACCACTGGTAGTGGTACCAAAGGAGCTTGTTTGTTTGTTTGTTTAGAATTTATTGTGCGCACCGGACCCTGGGGTATAAGGGCGCAGAAAGTAAGAATATGTACAGCTTAGAGCATAAGTTACAGGTTACAGTTACAAGTTACAGACATTACCAGTTACAGACATTACCAGTTACAGGTGCAAGTTTACAATACAAGTTTACAATCGTATGGTGCAGATACTGTGTAGCAAACAGGCGTGAGCATTATCATGGGCTCAATTAGCAGTTGCTGTCGTTAGCCAGTTGATTACAATTTGCCTGAATTTGGAAAAGGAGTGTTCTAGCCTCGCAGTAGTGGGTAATTCGTTCCACAATTGAGCAGCTTTGACTGGGAAGCTAGCTCCGCCTATGGTGGTCAGTTTAAAGCGTGGTACTTGTAAGCGATTGGTGTAAGCAAGTCTGGTTTGTCTTGTGGGGTGTGTTCTGGTGAATCTGTCCTTAAGATATTGGGGGGCTTTGTTGTGTAGGGATTTGTATGTGAGAGATGCAGTTTTGAGTCTGATTTTCTCATGGGTGGAGAGCCATTTGTGTTTCCTTCTTATTACTGTAATGTGTTCTCTCCTGGGGATGTTCAATGCCGCTCGGAGGGCCTTGTTTTGCTGTATCTGGATTTTGTTTATGATAGATTTAGTGGCTCCTATGTACAGTGCGTTACAATAATCTAGTTTAGAGATGATAAGGGCTCTGGCTAATGTTAGACAACTGTGCTGGGAAAGGAATTGTTTTCCTGCTCTAATGAGCTTACATGTGTAGGCTGTCGAGGAAGCTAGGGAGTTTACCTGTTTGGAGAATGATAGGGTAGAATCAAGGTAGATGCCTAATGTTTTAACTTCTTTGGCAACTTGTATGCAGTTCCCATCTATGATGAAGGAAGAGTAGTTTGAGCTTAGTTTTTTGATGAGGGGTGCGGTGCCTAGGATAAGAAGCTCAGTTTTATCATCGTTCAGGCATAGGCCATGGGTTGCCATCCATGCCTGAACGATGCTGTATATTTTGTTCACCATTGCTAGATCTTTTTCGTAAACCCCTGTGAGTGGGAGGAGGATCTGGGTATCGTCAGCGTAGTTGGTATACCTGATACCCAGATGGTCCAAATCATCAAACAGGGGCTTAGTGAATATGTTATATAGCGTTGGTGAAACGCATGATCCCTGTGGCACACCGCAGGTAATAGGGATGGGGTCTGCAGCTGCTATAGGTGAGAAAACCCTCATGGTGCGGTCACTGAGGAAGGATTGTATCCATGCTATAGCCTCAGTGGAGAAGTGTGCTGCTGAATCTAGGTGGTTACATAGGACTTTATGGTCCACTAAATCAAAAGCGGCCGATAGGTCTAGTAGCAGGAGGAGTGCTGGTTTTCCAGAATCTCTTACTTTGTCTATTTGGGCTTTCAGGTCAATCAATGCAGTTTCTGTACCGTGAAGAGGGCGGAAGCCAGATTGTCGGGAGCCTAGTAGTTGGTTTTGTTCCAGGAAGCTCTGGATTTGTATATATGCCACCTTGTCCAGTATCTTCAGAAGGAACGGTACCGTAGTAATAGGTCTATAGTTAGTGGGTATAGTGGGGTCTAGAGTAGCCTTTTTTAAGAGTGGGAGCACCCAGGACTCTTTTAAGTTACTGGGGATAATGCCTGTGGTAAAGGAGGCATTAATTAACTTGGTGATAAATGGTGCTAGATCTCGTGCGGCATCTTTGATGAGTTGTGCTGGACATAAGTCTCCTTTGCAGTTGGACGGTTTTAGACCGAGTATTACTTTCTCTACTTCTAGTATGGAGACTTTGGAGAAGTGGAATTGCGTAGTGGGTTTGGAGTTAGGAAGTGTCTTGATAGGCGGTAATATATTGGGTGCTAGGGTCTCACGTTTTAGTTCTATTTTCTTTTGGAGGTTTCAGACTTTGTTAGAGAGGGCTTGCTGGATTTCGGAGCACCACTTTTTATCTTTAAGACAGTTGTCTTGAGGTGTTATTGGGTTTTCCAGTTCTCTGAGTATGGTGGACAGTTCTTTAGTACTTGATTTGGCTTGTGTGATTCTGTTATTGTAGGTCTCTTGTTTAGCTAAGATGATTTCTTTTTTGTAATGAGAAGAGATTTTAGCTAATTTCAGTTTATTTTCTGGGCTGGGGTTAATTTTCCATGTATTTTCCCATTTCCTTTTTTCTAATCTCAGATTTTTTAAGAGAGGGGTGAACCAGTTGTTCAGGTGGTTCTTTGGCTTGCTGTTTCTGAGCTTGAGTGGTGCGATGTTGTCAAGAGTTTTGTTCATGATATTGTTAAATTCTTCCACTAGGCTGTTAGGGTTAAGGTTGTCAGGTAGAGCGTCCAAAGTGGGCATGATGCCGGGGAGTAGTTTGTCTAGTGTCATGTTTTTTTTGTTTCTGGTAAGTGCAGGAGGTGCACACGGTTGTTGCAGTTTGGGGGTGGCAGTGTCCAAGGAGAATGAGATTAGATGGTGATCTGACCAGATTTGGGGTGAGATGGTGAGAGTGGCTATAATGCAGTTGTGGTCAGCAATCCAATCAAGGGTTCTTGGATTGTTGAGCCACTCTTACCAGATAATTGGCACGAGGCACAACTCCTGCAGTGACTTTCTAATTGCACCCCCATCTTGGGCCAGTAGAAGTGCATGGATAACCTTTGCTTGGTCCTCTTAATACCAAGGTGACCAGCAAGGGGCACTTCATGCACCAACTGCAAGAGGAAGGGTCTTACAGCAAGGGGAACCACCAACATCCTATGGTCTCCTTCAGTAGACTCTGTGGGCTCACTATACAGGAGTCCACCTTCCCAATAAATCCAATGCTTCCCAGGAGGTTCACCCTCAAGCTGGGAGCAGACCTGTCTCCTTAGGCCTTCCAGAGATGGGCACTCACGTTGGCATTTACTGAATTCTTCCCTGTCAGGACCACCTTCTACTAACAAGTTGTTTAGTTCAGGATGGTCATTAGGGTCAAATACTTCAGGTATCGCCGCCTCCTCGTCAGGTCCAGGCGATTGACCAACTTCCTCCACCGCAGTGGTAGGTGAGTTTGGGGGAATATTTTCTTTCCCTCGTTTTGGTTTTCTGACTCCTTTAGCCTTGGGTTTCCACTTTGGCTGGGGCAGCTCACTGATCTTGGTCAGGGTCTGTCGGCAGTGTCTCCCACGAGCCCTAACGCTCGGAGATCGTTCCCCACCAAGACCTTTCCTGGGACGCTTCTCTGAATGCTCACTGGAATCCTGACTGCTGTTTCATTGATATTAAGATTTACAGGTATTACTGGGAACATGAGAGGTGGGCCGTCAGCCAACTTAGTGGGCATCAGAGTAACTCTGGCAACTTCCTCTGAGTCTACCAAGGTAGAATCCACTACAGTTCGACTGCACCCACTATCCCTAAGAGCTGGAGTATCTACTCCATTGATCAGCACACTGTCTTTAAAGTAGTGCTTGGTGTTATCTGGAATCCTAGCATAAGCCTCTGCGACTTTAGGCTCCCAGGAACCCAGGGAAACTAAAACTACCTCAGCTTCTATCCCGCTGGGGAAGGAGTCTGAGGAGAAGGATGCTCCGGTAATCTCTTCTTCCTCGTAGGAGGAGAAGGCCAGATTAGCAGAGTGGACCCCCAAGGTTTTGACCTTACATCTGGGATCCCCCTTCACGTGGTCAGTTGCTCCGCAAGCAAAACAAGATCCATTGGGTCTGTTTACATAGGGAGGCTTATTATAACCAGAGTTCTGTTTCTGTTTCGGAGGCTGACCTCCACCACCACCCTGTGAGTTCTCTTGTGTCTTACCCTTATTTTTCTTTTTGTGGCCCTCTTGCGAAGAAGATTTATCAGTTTCTCCACCCTCCTTATCTTTGGACTTTTTCCCTTCCTCCTGCTTCCTAGGCTGAGTCTTGTCCTTATGGGACACTCGATGTGACACCCTCAAATCTGCTGCAATGGCAAGTTTCTTTGGATCTATCTCCTTAGAATCTGCCAAATGCTGCTTAAGCTCAGGGGAAGAAGATGCAAAAATATGTTCCAGCATGACAAGACTTATCATACCTTCAAAGGTAGAAACCTTATAACCTTCGACCCAGCCAGTCAAGTTTTTTAAGGATTCAGTTACATAAGATACCCAAGTGCCACCTTCTTTTTTCTTATACTCTCGGAATCGTTTTAAATATTGGCAGGAGTCTTTCCAAACTTTAAAATGAGAGTTTGCTTCAACATTGCAAAATCTCGCTCAGCCTTCGACATTTCCATAATGGCACTGCAGCCAGACTGGGGCAGTCTGCTGAGTAACCAGGCAATTTTATCAGCATTGTCAACTTGTTGAACTTCACATGCATACTCAAATGTATTCAGCCAGTCCATAATGTCATTCTTTTCCTCATACACACTGAGCAGATCTTTTGGAAACCGTGGATGAGAGGAGGCCCCAGACCCATGTCCAGTACCCTTGGATCCATTGGCAGCTTGAAGTTTGGCCAGTTCCAACTGGTGATCCCTGTCTTTCTGTTTTTCTGCCTGTTCGATTTTTAGTTTGGCCCTATTGAAATCAAGCTCCTTCTGCCTAAATGGCAGTTCTTGCTTCTTGAATTCAAGTATGGCCTCCCCACCAGCACTGGCAGAGGAAACATTGGACATTTCATCCTCCCTGTCCTCATGGTCGTGGTGGACCAGTGCAGCGGCAGAACTGTCAGTTCTACCAGTCAGAGCAGCCCCACCTCCTTCTGCACTGTCCTCGGAAGCTATAGCGCCAAGGTGAGCTTCTTGCCACGCCATGATTCTTTGGATCATTTCCATTTTTGTGCCTTGCGAGGAGACACCTCTTTCAGCACACATCTTTTTCAATGTTTCGGATTTAGAAGCATTTAAAGTTAACAAGGTAACTTTTTCCATACTGTTTCGGTAGGACTATGGTCTTTAAAGAGTTATACTACGACAATTCACTACATGTCCTGTTAGGAATAACTTGAAATGCCTTCACTCGTGCGCAACACTGGATACCTTCAGTCGTATCCCACCGCTGTACACCAATTTGTTAAGATGGATTTCTGAACTCTGTCCTGGAGGGGCAGAGGTTCAGAAGGCCAGCCTAGTTTCTTGGAACAGGGTAACCTCTGGACAAGCCAGACCAATCAGGGTAGCGATGGCGGCGGTCAAGAATAGGTCTCAAGAGGGGTGAGGGTGACTGAAAGCCCGCAATGAGCACACAAGGCAAGGATGCTTACAAATTACTCCAGACAGGTGTTATATTAAAAATATAGACACATTTATTACAAGGCCTTTGTAACATCGACCATAGTAAAGAATCACGGTAAAACTCCAATAAACCAACACATCACAAGCAATACAATATACACAAGACCAAGGGGTCTAAAGAGTTAGAAGCACGAAATATGCAGACCACCTAGATGGGGAGGAAAACAGGCAGTGCAAGTAATCGTTAGACCCAGTTCGACATCTGAGGCCACCTAACTAGAAGGAAGTCCAAGCCCTACGAAGAGTGGAGCCTTGTGCTCAAAAGTACCTGCACACGCGGGTGCCAACGGGCAAAGGAGAGTCTCTTCTGGGAAATCAGGCAGTTCAGAGAGGTGAACAAAACGATGATGAACAGTCCCTGCTACTCAAGCGCGGCCTCCACTTGTGGGCAGAAGTAGGGCGCGAGTCCGGAAAAGGGTTGCTGTTTACGAAAGCGATGGAAAGCCACAGGCTCCTGCGGGAGGGCGACCAGTTAGGGTATTGACCACTCACCGGTCCCCGATGCAGGCAGACCCAGGCTTCTCCGGTTCCGTTTCGGTACTGGCAAGTTCAGATGCGATCAGCAGGATGTCTCGACGCCGTGTAGATTACGCGACAGCAGGAGTCAGGGTCGAGGGTGTCCCAAAATGCAGCAAACACGCACAGATTGTTACCACAGCAGGGCAACTCTGCAACCGCGTGTGTTCCGGTCCCAAAGCACACGTCTCACTTCAGACCTGGGAACGCCAAGTGTATGAATCGTGTGAGAGTGCCGAGGACTCGGAATTTAGCAGCAGCCAGACACCGGTGACAGAGTAAGATTCCTGTGTAGGTTGGTCAGTCCATTGGATGGCCCAGGGACGCTTCTGAAGGCTTATGTACAGGATATGGTGATGATGCTGAGAATAGTTGTTCCCACTATTCCAAAGTGTCTAAGTGCCTTTGCAGACCTTCTCGTTCGATCAGAGGCCGAGCGGTCTCGCAGGACGACAGCAGAGCAGGGTGCCAAACCTTCAGCGGGTCACCAGCGATTTCTCGACTCAGCTTCTTAGTTGCAGGATACTTGGCTCCTTATCCTTTGTTCGTGAGAACTCAGGAGATCGACATGGTAGTGGGGTTTTCAGCCTCCTCTTATCCAGAGTTCCCTTCGCGCCAAAACGGAGAGGGCCCAATGGGAGATCTGCTCACAAACACTCACACCATATGTGGACCTATCACGGACCACGGTGGTCCCAGGCATTCAGGACACTCTAG
This sequence comes from Ambystoma mexicanum, assembly GCF_040938575.1. NCBI lineage: Eukaryota > Metazoa > Chordata > Amphibia > Caudata > Ambystomatidae > Ambystoma > Ambystoma mexicanum. The sequence continues at coordinate 181,966,320 of NC_090929.1, forward strand.
ACTCTCTGGCACCCACGATGTGTATTGGGAACAGACATCCCAGCCCACATCCTGGAGGCACACACAAGGCATGCAGAAGCCCACAAAAGCATTGTGTTTCGCGGGAAAGTGCATGACCAAATAAGGACTGCCCCGGGTCGGCTCGACCTGGGGGAAGGTGAAGGGGCAAGACGGTCAGCGGACAGGACAAAGAACCTCGTGGCATGGCCATTTTGGAGGCCAGGCCACCCATTTGGGGCAAACGCTGGAAGCGCAGTTAACATGGCAAAAAGGGGTTCAAAACACAATGAAACGATAGCTGCCACCAGTCCCTTCCGTGACACACTTGCACATTTCATGATAAATCCAGCGAGAGTTTCTAGGGCCTTTGGAATGACTAGTGACCCAAGAGCGCGGTAATGTAAGTTACGGTGCACTCTTGTTTCATGTTGCTCAAAAGCTGCAACATGAGGAAAGGACGAAGGGAAACAAAGTCTCCCGGTACTGACTGTTTTAAGGGCATGTCAGTTTCCCCATAAGAATGGAGCAAAAGCCCAGAGGAGTGCAGCGGAAGGCTGCGCTTCTCTGGCAAAGTCTAGATCACTTGAAGGTATCAGGCAGGCAGTTGTTGAGAGTGATCTTGTAGTTGTTATCTAGCCATGTTTCAGTTATGAATAGGATGTCGATGCCTCCGCCACTTAGGTCATAGATTTTGGTGGCTCGTTTGGACATTGACATTAATTTGATTAGATTGCAGTGGATCTTTTTGGTGTGGTTTGATTTATTTGTTGTTCCCTCTGTTGATATGTGGCTGTTCAATTGGGGTGCTTCTGTGTTTACTCCGGTTGGTTGAGGTTCCGTGGAGGCTGCTTTGTCATTGAATCGGTCTGTTAGTTTGATAATTGAGTTGTTGACTTCTACTGCTTCATCATCTCCTGTCGTTTGATGTGGGTATCGATCATCCCATTCTCTTCTTGGGTCCTTACGTCTTTTGTTCTGTTGTTTCGGAGGAGTTCTTTGCCCGCCTGGAGATGTCAGGGTCATTGAAGTATCTAGGTTCTGCGGCTGTTGTGAGGTACGGTGTAAGGTATAAGGATTTTTCTCTTACAATGTTTGTTCTGTTGATTGTATTATTTGGTGGGATGTGTTCTGTATTGAAGGCAGCTTCTACTGGAGGCGGTTGAGCTTTTGTATCCGTATTATTTGTTCCATGTTCCTGCCCTCTTTGTCGGTGTCCAATTTTGCATTGGAGCATTTTGGGTACTTCTTGGTAGGAGTTGGTCTGGGTGTTGAGTTTATGGGGGCAGTTGTCCAACTGTCTTGCCTTGTGCTAGGCTAATGTAGAGTTTTATTCTCTTATGTTGCGATGTCTGGATGCTCTCAGAGGGTGTCTCTCTGTTCAGTCGGTTGGGTTGGGGTGTTCCTCTTATGATGGGAGGGCTGCCCTAGGGAGTACTAGGCCTTGGGTGGGTGGCGATTCTGGTTATGGAGGGATATAGGGAGCAGGTTAACTAGTGTAGTGATTATGGTTGTAATTACTATCTTTTAGTGGCTGCTGGGTGTTCCTGGGTGTCGGGGGCCTAGCACTCAATTATGGATGGTACTGGTAATACCCAGAGGTTTGAGATGACAAGATAGTGGTGAGCCTAGGTTTCACAGGTGGTTTCCAATGAGATAGTACTCTTGGATGTAGGATATCATAGGGTAGGAGAGGGATGTAGGTTTCGTCGGGTGCCAAGAAATAATTATACACCTCGATTCTTGACACCTGGACAACAGCAGAGAGGCCTAGGTTTCACAGAATGCCAGGCAGTGATTAAGCATCAGGTTTGTGACACCTAGGTGATGGGAGAGGGGCCTATATTTCAAGAGAGGCAGGTACTAATTAAATGCCCACATTTGAGACACCTAGAAAACAGGAGAGGGGCCTGGTTTCACAGAATGGCAGGCAGTAATCAAAACACCTAGATTCGAGACACCTAGACAGTGAGAGAAAGGCCCAGGCCCCACAGAATGGCAGGCAGTAATCAAAACACCTAGATTTGAGACACCCAGACAGCGAGAGAAAGGCTCAGGCCTCACAGAATGGCAGACAGCAATTAAACAACGATATCTGAGACACCCAGATATGGGGGAGAGGCCTAGGCTTCACAGAATGGCAGGCAGAATTCAAACACCCAGATTTGAGACACCTAGATAACGGGAGAAACGCCCAGGTTTCACAGAATGGCAGACAGTAATTAAACATCTAGATCTGAGACACCTAGATATGGGGGGAGAGGCCTAAGTTTCAAAGAATGGCAGGCAGTAATTAAACACTTAGATTTGAGGCACCTAGATAACGGGAGAAAGGCCTAGGTTTCACAGACTGTCAGGTAGCAATTAAACACCTAGATTGGGGGACACCTAGACAGCGGGTGAAAGGCCTAGGTTTCACAGTACAATAGCCAGATATGGGAAAAACACCTAGAATCCTTTATAGTGGGAGAATAACCTATGTTTCACAAAACACTTTAGGTACGGGCAGCACAGCTAGAATTGATTTTTCTGTATAGTGGGAGAGAGGCCCAGGCCTCACAAACACTTTAGGTAAGGGCAACACGGCTAGAGTTGAGAATCCTGTATAGTGGAAGAGAGGCCCAGCTTTCACAACACAGCAGCCCCCAAAGTATAATAGGCAGTAGTGGGGAACACACCCAGAATCGAGAATCCTTTTATTGCTGGAGAGTGACCTAAGTTTCACAAAACACTTTAGGTAAGGGCAAGAAAGCTAGAGTTGAGAATCCTGTATAGGCGGAGGGAGGCCTAGGTTTCACAATGCAGTTTGGATACAGGAGAAATACACCTAGGTTTGAGACTCCTGGATAGTGGGGGAGAGGCCTTGGTTTCATATAACAGTGTCTGTGTATGTTGTAAAATTGTAAATTGTTCCTACCTTATCCGTTGATGCTGGATGATGGCAATATGTTAGTCGTGTGTCATGTCAGGGTACTGTTCCCGGCTGCAACTGCTGGTTTGGGGGTGGGGGTATGCCTTTGCAGCCACCTTGTTGTTGTTTTTTGTTGGGGGGCAATGATACTGCACCAGGGGTCTCAGATGGGGGCAATGCAGGTTTTCTCTTGAGCTCAGTGCGTTGAGCTAAACTAGGTGAAAGGGTGCAGAGTGCTTGTTACGTTGTTATGTGCCACTGAAGGAGGAGATGGGACTGTAGGTGGTAAGGACTTGGTATGTTAGCGACTGGCCACTGGCCTCCCCTGCTGACACCTGCAGGCACTGTCTTGGGTCACTGCTTCAGGAGCCACCCTTTGCCTTGGGGCCCTTAGCCACTGGGGCTGCACGGGCAGAGGGCTACCCTGGGAGGGTGTGTTAAAAGGTGGTGATTGGCCAATCAGGATAGGGGCTGGGAGAGGGAGGGGCGGGCTAGGAAGCAGGGGAAGGAGAGGTGGATTGAACTGGCGCAGTTGTGCTTTCAATTAAATTAACCCCACAAAGCTGCACATATTAAGCAGAGCCTAAGCAGGCTCGCCCGTACCTGCAGAACCAGACAACAAGTGCTGGGACAGAGAGCATGCGTGGCCTAGGGCCTGCACAACACAAAGTATGGATCAATCTGGATAGGGAGCGGGATGGAGGAGGCTAGGAAGCAGGAAAGGAAAGGTGGATTGAGCTGGCACAGGTGCGTTTTCAATTAAATTAACCCCACAAAGCTGAACAAATTTAGCAGAGCCTAAGCAGGCTCACCCTTACCTCCAGGAACAATAAAATAAATGCATAAGAAGGGTCAGATCTGGACTGTACGTTGTTCAAATATACAGGTTTTTGTCTACTAGATACAGTAGCATTCTGTGCCCAATTTGCAATGAGAAGAAAAAAAACAGGGTTCTCTATTGTGCTTGGTGAGTGAGTTTTTATAAGTGCCAAATGCAACGCGGATGGCTTCATGGAGCTGCCTGATAGACTAGGCGGCAGAGCCAGAACTTCAGACAGGTGAAGCATGGGGAAATGGGATTCCAGAGTGCACCCCCATACGGAACACAAGCATGGATGCCTTCTCAAGGCTAGCTACAAAGAACATAAATTCATACACGGGTTGCCCCACACTAAAGTGATAATCCCTCCTACACAGTGGGGATATAATATCTATTTAATCAAAAAAAGGAAGGGACATGTCCATATTACTTAAAACACAATATGTTACCCACAACAATCTGAAACCTACTTACATAGCCCATTCACTAGAAACTGGAATCATAGAGAGAAGTCTACAAGAAGCACAAGACAATTTTCTGCCCCTGAAGAATGTCCAGTTAATAGCAACATCCAGGACAGAAACTTATATAAGTCGGGCTAAGTTGTTACGCACAGTAGGAAAGAAGAACAGTTGAATTAGCTACTGTGGAGAATGTTCTAGTAGTTGTTGAACTTGAATATGTGCTGTGTTATCACCACTTTTATAAAATTGTATATTTTTTATGTGATATAATGCATTTTTTACGAAAATGTTTTTTGATACTTGTGCTGTTTAGCAAATGAATTAAATATGATATTTTAAATATTGAACACATGTCATTCATTAAACTTAACATAACCTTGATTTGGTGAATGGGCTATGTAAGTAGGTTTCAGATTGTTGTGGGTAGCTACAAAGAACATCAGCTGGAATCGATGGCTCCTCTGGTCTGCTCATGTGGAACTGAGGTAGTCTGGCATGTGTGGCCACTCTCCACCATGAAGACTCCTGTTTCACTTGGGTACACAAGTATTGAAGGTAGCCTCCAGTAACGGAATTCCTCCCAAGCCAACAGATGAATAAAAGGCATGTCCGGCACAAGACTGCTGATTAAATCATAAACTCTTGAAAATATAGCTCAAGGAGTGGAACCGTCACGGTGGGGTTAATCATACATCTCAACCTTTTAATGTCCGAGGACTGGTGAAAAGGGGGAGTTTTGTTTTGGACGGGTGAGCGACCATTGAAATGAATGGACATGTAGGAGGCTAGGCGTGTGAAGGCATTAATTCCAAGGAGGGTCACACCCGCCTAAAGCGTGCGAGTTGAGAGGTATGGAACGTATGTATGTATTTATTTATTTATTTATTCAGATTTGTAGAGCGCACGTCAGCCCGGGGGCATCGTGCCGCTTGTTACAGACATATCTTAGTTACATAGAATACATTATTCACATACAATACATTATTTACAGTGGTAGATATGATATTTGTACAAATTTGCAATGCAGTGTATTTACATAGATTCACGAGTGTCACATATTATTGTGCAAGGAAAGAGGTCTTCAGTTTCCTATGTAGCCTTATCTATTTAGGCTTGAACTACTAAGCTTGTGTCAGCATTAGAGAGTATGGGTGCCCATTTTGTCTCCAATATTTGGAAGTCTTATCTCAGTTTAATGGATGCCAAGCCCCATCACTCTGCTTGCCATTATGCTCTTTGCTGCATATAGGGTCATTTCACTTTGATGGGCACTATCAGGGTTTCTCCAACAGCAGCTTGCAATCATGGGATGGCGTGGGATTTTTCAGTGCAGTGTATTGAGGTTGTCACACTAGAGGAGTACTGGGATTGTAAAACTGACAGTGTACAGAAATTGTGTAAACTGGCAAAGATATAACGTTTGTGGATACTGTGATAGTCCAACTTGCAGTATCGGGTGTCGGTCAAACTGGGATCACCTAAACTGGGCATATATTGGGAGTATGCAGGAATTGCCATACTATCAATGTACTGGGATATCAAATGTAGGTGCACTGGTATTGTAAAAACAGTGAAGGTCAAACTGGGAATCTACTGATATTGCCATCTTGAGAGCATACTGAAGTTCTGGAGCAATACACGTGGTGGGATTCTGCAAAGTGGGCATTTAAAGAGATTGCCAAACTGGCAATATCTCGGAATTGTCAAAGTGGACCACACTGGGTATGTCAAGCGATGGTTATTTAGTGTTTTCCAAAATGGTAATTTGCAAGAAATATAATGGGACTGTTAATCTGGAAATATAATTGGTTCGTTAAACTAAGAGTGCACTGGAATTGAATACAGGACTTGTTAAACTGAGATTTAGAAAACATTGGCATATGGTATGTATGAAGTAATCTGGTAACTGGGCATTGTGGAAACTGGATGTATATAGATGGTTGGCTTTAAACTGGCAATGATGTGCTAGAGAGGTGCGCCTATAAACTCCCACTGCTTCTCCCATCCAAGCCTCTGTTAAATTGACAGGAGGCATAGTAGTGTATTTACTAATTCATACTAGCGGAGTCGGAATCTGCATCTGTTATTGCTCACTATCACTGATCTAAATCCCTAAGTTAATAGCCCCCTGTGCACAAGTCATCATGGGGGGCAAGTGGTGCATTGTACCCTGGTAGGCTAGCACCTCCCAGCGTAGTCGTGGAGTGACCTTTTTTCACTCCCTTCTTTTACTGGCAGCCAACACAGCGGCATGTGGTGAATACACAATTAGAGAGGCCACCTTCTCTTACAAGGCTCGCATTTTCCTTAGAGGTGCTAATGTTTTGGTCATTAGCAGTTGGAAGAGGTCATCAGATTTCAGAACCCAAACAGCATAGATCCCAGGAGCAGGCCCTCATTCTGTGCCTGCAGTTAAGAACAATGGAAAGTAAAGCACCATGTCTTGCCTTTCTTTTTTCATTTTGCAAAGCTTTCTAGTCAGGCTTCCAAACGGATGCCTGCTCGTTCGACAAAAAAAGTACCAGCTTACTTTTAAGTGCCAAGGACGAGTATGCTTGTTCTTTTTGCATAGACTTGCATAATAGCCTGGCAGCTAAGGGGATCTGGAATGGGTAGGGGAAGCATGAGAAGGTGGGGCTCCAGAGGGTGAGAAGTAGTGTTGAGTGGGGCGATCATCGATTGACGAGATGTTCATTGAAGAGTAGTGTCTTCAGGTCCATCATTAAGTGGTGGAGGGAAGGGGACAGTCTGATCTGCATTGGTAACTTGTTATATACACAGTGTGGGTAGCAGGACAAGGTCTGTTTCCTATTTGATTTCCTCGAGCATGGTTTCTAATAGTTGGACACTCTCTAATTAACTCAAAGCATTTCGGTTATGACCCTTCTTCAAGAGATGGAGTATTCCCAACTTCTCATACAAATCTTAACCAATAAACATTTTTAGAGTGTCTATAATTCTTACAAATAATTTGTAATACATTCTTTAAACAATGTAAGGAAACTAGACTTCTTACTATGACATTTCCGCTACAGTCCTGTAAGTATCCATATGCTGCTGATGCCCTGGATCCTGGTGATGCGGCGGCTTCTAATGACATTGTGTGTTTCTCGGTCAGGTAGAGTGTTTTGATTGAGACTGCTTCGTAAGCGATTGAGCCGTCTTGAGCATGATTGAAGGTCTAGACAGTGTAGCTCCTTGAGTATGTTGAAAGTACAATTCAGAAGAGATATTTCAAGACAATCCACTTTATGTTATGTTGTTATTGTGATTTATAACCTGCACCGCTGCCATTTTCATGGTCTCCAGGTGCTCTGGCCAATCTGAAAAGGAAGGAGGGGTAGGAGGGTTTAGTTAGTGGGATTGAGAGGGAAAAGCACAAGAGAGCTTTGATTTGCTGTTGGTAGCTTCAGTTCGGAAAAAAGCAGTCACTGTGTGCTACTTTATTTTTAGTTGGTAGACGTTATGTGGTGTTTGGTGCATGAGTGTGTATGGGGTAATTTCTGTGTGATTGGTTGTATTTCCTGTTGGGTGTTAGTGTGTGTAGTCTGTGGTGATTTTAGGTTTTTGTTCTCTGCAGTGGAGGTATGAGTGTGATTTGTTCAGTGTTTGAGGGTGAGTATGTAGAGTATTTTTCAAAGTTTTTAGTAAGGTTATTGGGGAATCATCTGAGTCATTTTGTGCGAGGTTATGGTGATCCATTGAGTTAATATTATTCTGTGGTGATTTCCAGTAGACCACTTTATTCATTTGGTTGGCCGTGTTTTGGTTCAAAAGGTTTCAGTTGTTTTTGATGTTTCTTTTGTGATGTGCTGGAAGTTTCCCTTCAATGACATTTCATATTTAGCTCAGTGAGTTAAAGAGCCAAATTTTTTACACGTTTCTGAACTTAGGTGATCTTCTGTTGTTTGTATTTCATTTGGGAGTGAGTTCTAAAGTCTAACCGCTATGCAGCAGAACACTGTTCGCCAAACTTTCCGCTTTGAGTATTGTTTAGGTTCGAGGCGAATGTCTTTGCTGGACCTTAGCATTCGGTTTGGTTTGTAGATGGATCTTTTTCCCTGTATGATTTCTGCTCCTTGGCCATGGATTGTTCTGGGTGTTATCCAGAGCATTTTGAAGCCTAATCGTTTCTTGACCATTAGCCAATGTAGGGTTCTCAGTGCTGGTGATGCGTTCTCTCTTGGTGAGTCTGAGGAGTAGTCTTGCTACTGCATTCTGTATTTGTTATAGTTTTTTGATAAAGTAGTCTGGCATTACAAGATAAATGCTGTTGGCGCAGTCTATTCTTGACATGACGAGAGAAATGACGGTGAGTGTTCTATGTGGGAAGGTGAAAAAGGGACATATCCGTTTGATTGTGTGCAGGTGGAAGAAGCATTTCTTTACTACTGTGCTGATTTACGGTTCAAGTGTTAAGTCGTTTTCGATTAATGTTCTGATATTTCTTACCACTTTGGATGGTTCTGGTTGGTTTCCCAATTCAGTAGGCCATGGAATGTGGTGATGGTTCAGTGGGTCATTGGGCATGATCATGATTTCTGTTTTGTCCTGGTTGAGTTTAATGCTGTTGGCCCTCATCTAATGGTTTACTTCTGTGATGCAGTTGGTAAGAGTTGGGCATTTTGTTCTTCACTAGCATTGATTTTGTAGATGATTCATGCAGGGACATCATTTCACCAAAATGCCAGGGGTAGCGGATGTGAATCACCTGGCCCTTGACCTCTGATGACATCACAGGAAGTGATGTCATTTGATCCCACCTTGAAGTGACATCATGGGAAGCGATGAAACACGACCTTTCAACCCATGACAAAATAAAAAGTGGCATCACATAGCATTGTTCCTAAGTACAGTACGCAAAATATGGTTACAATATCACTATAATGTGACATACATTTCATACAAGAATGGATCACCATACATATCGTTAATATTAGTGTGTATAGGTTCATATGACCAAATTACTGTGAATGCAAGCAGACATCCAAGGCCAAATGATAATGATGTGTTATTATATAGCACTTACGCTTAAGCGCTTTATATAGAACCAATATGCGTACAATATCACCCAGCCTGTGTTGGTACTCATTTATCAACCTCAGAAGGATTAAAGGCTGAGTTGAGGTGTTTAAGAACAAACTAAATCAGTGACTCACCCCTTGAAGTGTGCCCGAAATAAACATTTAATGATTCTACCAATTATGGTATATAATTCCAGAAAGACAAATTGTTTGTTATTCCTACTCTTTTTTATTCAGGATCACTTCTCAAAGTGTTACACTTGTGTAACCCCCCTGAACAAGAAAGCTGGCCACTCCACAAAAAAATAGCCACATGGTGCTGGCCACAGCCCAGGAGCTTACATCGAAAAAAAAGAAAAAAAAAACGTGTGAAAAATTATATTTTCTTTTGTTTTAGAGGTAGCAAGGGAGACCACAGGGGTAGCAAGGGAGACCTCAGGGGTCGCAATTGCGAACCCTGGTGACCCCAAATGTCGTCCATGGATTTGTGTGTCTGCGTGATTGTAGCAGGTGATGCTGTGTCCTTTGATGAGTGTACTGAGAGGGGTAATGTACATGTTGAAAAGTAGTGGTGAGAGCAATGAGCCTTGTGGGACTCTGCAAGTTGTTCTACGGGGGTTTGAGTTGAAGGGGGTCAGCTATGTTGTTTCCATACTTTCTTTCATGAAGGATTTTAGCCAAAGTAATGCTGTGTTGCTGATTCAGATTTCTTCAAGTCTTTTGATGAGTGGTTTGTGGTGGACTGTGATGAAGGCTGCAGATAGCTCAAGTAGTGTTAGTGCCGATTTGATGTTGGAGTCTGCATTGGTTTTTAGAGCATCCCATATCGATAGTACTGCTGTTTCCATTCCTCTCATGGGTCTGAAGCCGTGTTGTGCTGGACCTGGTATCCAATTATTTTCTGCCTGTTCCAGGATTTGTTTGTAAATGTAGCTTTTTAGGAGTTTAGCCAGGTATAGGGTGTTTATAACTGCTTGGTAGCTGGTTTGGTCTTCAGTGTTTCCCGATGGGTCTTTAAGGAGTGGATTGATGTATGCCAATTTAAAGGCTTCTGGCACAATTCCTGTTGCTAATGAGTGGTTGAGGAAATATTCTGCAGGTGTTTCCTGGGTGAGGATATTCTTTTATATGTCTGGTGGGTAGGAGTTTGTTGGAAAGCTGGCTCTGTTGCTTTTGCTCACTAGGCTGTTGTATTTTTGGTCAAAATTGGTGGGTAGTTGTTTAGTCATATAGATGGTTCCAGCATTGGCTGGTTAGGGAAGTTGTTGGTGTCTTTAGGCATGCTCTTAATAACTTGCTGGATGTTTGTGATTTTGTTTCTGAATTGGTCTGCAAGGTCATCAAATAGGTTTTGTGATGTGTGGGTGTGTTGCATGCTGTTGGGTTCCGTAGCTCGTTGTTGATGTTGAACATCTGTTCCTGTGTGTTGCATGAGTTTGTGACCCATTAGTTGTAGTATGCCCTTTTTTGCTTTGTGTATTTCAGCTTTGTATAGTCGTATCTGTCTTTGGTATGTGATATTTTTCTGTTGATCATATCTGTTGATCATAGTTTTTCTCCATTCTTGTCCAGTTTCCTGTTAGTTTTCTTTAGTGCTCTGAGGTGGGATATAACCATCTCACAATTGTTTTCTTTAGTTATGGTGTGAATACTTTTTCTGGTGGAATGTCATTTATGTGTTTTCATGATCCATTTTTGGATTGTCTCAGTTCTTTCTTCGATGCTGTAAGGGTCTAACACAGTGATGTCTTTGGTGTGTGTGTGTGTGTGTGTGTGTGTGTGTGTGTGTAGGTCATGCATTATTTGAAGAGTTGCAAGAAACAGAACATTTCCACAAGATGCACTCATTTAAAGCAATTAAGGGTGTGGCAGAAACATCTATTCAGAATATAGCTGCACAATACATGTGTACCAACTAGTCTTCTACACTTGACTAATGTGTTACAGTAATTTATATCATCAGTGAATACTTTTTCCTAAGTAACTCTAGAAATTATAACATTCAAGTCTTAATATAAATTCAGAAATTTTACATACAAATGAATTCCATGTTATTCTAAAGAAAAGGTACAAGCAATATAATCAAATCCATTCTTGTTATATGCAAAACAGACATAACAGTCTGCAAAAGGGTTTGCAGTCGTAAAAAGTATTTTCCTTTTATTTGTTAATCAAATTCAAGCTAACTGCAATCATAGTTTATAATGGTTGGAAATCCTTTAATTAACTCAATGTGTTTCGGGTATCACCCTTCTCAGGCACTGGAGGCTTTGAAACTTCACATTCAAATCTAGATACTCGATCGAGATTAGTGCATATTCTTTAGTTCTTATATGTTATTTGTAATACATTTTTTAAATAATCTAAGGAAAGTAAACTTCTTTCTATGACATTTCCACCACAGGTTTGAATGTATCCATATTCTGCTTCACTATATTAGTTGTATATTATGAAGCAACTTGGAATGTATTCATTCTGATTATTCCAATGTTGTGCAGGTTTTCAAGATTTTTCTTTCCCAGTGACTCTTAATAATCTAAAAAATTAACAGTGTATACTTAAGTTTTAAATTATATTCTTAGCATATGTTGGAACCTAGACATTTGTAGTTAGGAAATATTTTTTTGAAAAGGTAGTCATACCACAGTGGTATCCTTGTAACCATAATATTAGCTTGCATGTAGAAAATCATCTCAATCTACAGATTAAATATCTTAATCTTTAATACTAATAACACTAATGTAAAAACATGCCAATTGAAAAATTAAATATTCAATACATTGTAAATGTTATTACAATAGTTAGATAAAACAATCCAGAACAAAGTCCATGTATGTTCCTTTTAGGCACAGAGCATAAAATGTTTTAATCCACTATATCTCATTGTGTAGTAGTGGGTGGCTATCAACCCCCCTTCTAAGAATCTGGACAGCTCCTTGATACATTTAGAAAAAGGGCATACAATGAAGAGATGTTAAATTCTAAAATCTGCCTTCATCAATCACACAAAATGACTTCAGTCGGAATTCATCAAAAAGACCAGAGCATACATTATACGACTTCCTACTCATACAGAGTGTACATCTTAGACATATTATAAGATTGCTTTAGAGGAGTCTAGAATTGAATGCAATTGCACCTCAACTTATTTCTGAAATTACAACTGTTGCCAACAGAAAACATACTTCTATTAGAGATCAGTTGATTAAAGCAGAATGTGAAAAACTCCCTATAGAACACACATCCGGAAAGACAGGTACCTTCCCATGCATGATATCTGTAACGCTCACCTGGTCTCTGCGGAGGCGTTGGGGCACAGTTGCAGCCCTCCCTGAACTTGAATCACCCCCTTCAGGCCTCTCCCTTAGTAGAAAAGCTGTGAGTGGTGGTACGTGGTGATACTGCTCCTGCGTGGAGATAACAGTGTGTGAGTGCGCCAATCTGTGATTGTTGTACCTCTCGAACCCTTCACCCCAAAGTATGGTTTCTGTGAGCATACGCCGGCCCATAAAGCTCACCTGTGAATTATAGAAGATAAGCTCTCCATCCTGGGATCTAGTTCCTTCACTGATCCCTGATGAGGATTACTCCAGTCCAGCTGAGACTATGCTTCTCCTTATGATTGGTAAGTCTTTCTTGAGCTCTTGTGATGCTGTTCATTCTGTTTAATGTCTTTATATGTTGCTCCTATTTATGCCCGCAATAATGTCTCTCTTCTGTTTTATTCCCTTAGATGGAAATGCAGCCTCAGTGCAGCTGTGAGACGCGAGACGCCGCTGAATGGACGATGGATGCTACCGCAATGTTTGACAGCAGGTAAGTGATGGTGTAAGGAAAAGCGCGAAGTATGGCGAAGCGTAACCTTAAACTGACTGTTTCTTCGATGTCTAACCTTGTCTTCTGTTTTTCCTTGCAGGCGCTCCTGTCGACGATGGAGCGTGTCGTGCTGCAGTGCCAAGATGACGATTTTGGCGTTCCGGAAAGTGTAAAGATGAATACTTGGTTCGCCGAAGAGATGTACAGGTAAGAACAGCTTCCCCCAGTTGGTAAGTATGCTGGCAGGAAGCAGGTTGTCCAAGAAGCAGGATCTTCAAAGGTAAGTTTGACCTCAGGCGATGGTGAGTGTTACGCTGCTTGCAAGTGCAGAATAACGCGAAGCGTGTGTCTTGAGGGTCGGGGCAGCTTATATAGCTGAGATCGTGGGCACGCCCATTAGGGCCGGCTTACCAGCCACACCCTGCCACTCCTAGAGAGTGAGCACGTGCAAAGGCAATCCATTAGCAGCCACACCCAAGAATGCACTTGAGGCTGCTTAATGGATGGAATGTTCAAGGTTAATGCATCCTGCTTAATGAATGGAATGTTCAACGTTAATGCATCTGAAGTTCTATGTCCATAATAAAAGCTTTTTGGTGTTAAATGATGTTCTTGTTTACTTTTGTTCATGAGCCTGGCACCAAAGGCACCAGGACAGTGTCCACCAAGGTCTCCTGTGCATGCGACCTCTGCATGCCTGTGCCCCTGACTTCATGACCATGACACATCTCAACAGTGCAATACTCTGCAGTTATCCTTTAAAGGGATACAATGTGACTCCCCCCAATACTGGTAAACCTATCCAATTAAGGGACTTTGCAACATGTGAATCTTCAAATGTAATGTATAGTTTAAAATGTCCTTGTGAAAAACCAGGAAACTCAAGTTTAGATAGAATGAAAATAAATTAAATATTCACACAAAGTACTTAAAATCACCAGTGGTACAACACGTTACTGAATGACAACATATTCAAAACCAAACTTGATTGCAATCTGTAGTTTTAGAAACAGTCAAATATACCAGAAGATGGGGTAATATCCACCAATTGCTACTTCATATCACACATCATTTGGACTTGCACTATTTGTTTATTAAATACAAACCAAGAACTATCTGTCTGTTACCAAGATAGATAACCAAGCAGAGAAGAGTGCTGAAACATTAGCTATTTCAGATGAAAAAGCAACACACATTTTAAATGTAACCAGAAAATAAATCAAAAACTCAACCTGATTAAATAATTAACAACTTGAGTACCTAACTGAAAATCACCAGTGGCACTAACATTCACCAAATAAGAACATACAATAGCACAATTTCAATAAGTAGTTCTAGAAAACTCACAATTCGCCGAAGAGGGGGTAATATCTACCACTTGGAACAACAAAATAAGGTTAATTAGATTGAAAAATGTTCTGCACCGAGTATGAATGGGATATGAATGTGCTGTGAGTTGAATTGTTTTATCTATCTGTTGCAATAACATTTACAATTTGTTGAAAGTGGATATTTGAAGTTCTAATACTGGCAATATTACCATGAAGTACAGTTATATTGGTGAATGAATTAGTGATACGAAAAATGTACTGTCTGGTTATTTTAATTTGTTAACTTATCATGATATTTGTAACTAATATTGGTCAGATTACTGTACAATGATTCAGATATTAGTTAGACATGCTATGCAATATCATTTTGCTGGGAAGATTTATAATGAACAGCATTAATAATGACATTAGATTTCACCTAAATTGCCAGAATTGCTGAGAATAGTAAATACAATACAATTTGTGAATGTGAATTTGAAAAGGAAGCTACATAGTGGCTTCTATCTAATTTCTCTTTACATTACCCCATTCAAGATGGTACCAAAATTGAGAAAACATGATGTAATGTGCACTTACTATTTCTAGCTGTATATGGCATCAGTGTACACTTACACAATTAAACAATTCCTTATAAGGAGAACATACAAAAACAATCAGTTTAGTTCTTTGTCCTTAAAACCATCAAGAATAAGGAGGAAGCACCAATTAGAAGGCATGATTTTTATACTTTAGGTTAGAATTTTCAATTATGTTGTCATTGCACATTGCACTAACGTTATTAGGGCGATTTTCATAACTTGAATTGTGCTGGTCCCAATGTACGAGAAGAATCTAATTTAAAATGTAGCAATGCATTTTTCCATTTGTAGATTATAAAAATAGTATTTGGGAAAAAATTGAAAACCTGCACAGCAATGGCGTAATCAGTATTAATGAATTCCAATTTGCTTCATACCATACAGCTAATATGAGGAAGCAGGATACTTTCAGAACTGTTGTGGAAATGTCACAATAAGAAAGTTAATCTCATTACATTATTGAAATTATTCATTACAAATAATTTGCAAGAATTAAAAGAAATGTGCTAAGTAGTTTATCTATTGTGATTTGTATACAAAGTTGAGACGTCCCGAGCACCTGCTGAAGGGTGATACTGAAAACACGTTGAGTTAAATAGAGGGAATCCAACCATTAGAAAACATGATTATAGTTATTAGAAATTTGATTTACAAAGCAAAGGAAAACATTTTTCATGATTGAATAATATTTAGCAGACTGTTTTATTTGTATTTCACATAAGAAGAATATATTTCGATTGACAGGCACTTGATTATGTTGTTTATACGTATTCTTTTGAATACCATGGAATCCATTTCTATGTACATTTTGGGGAATTTATAATAAAAATGGTCTTGAATTATATACATGCTAGATTTACTAAGCAGCATCTATTTAATGATAATACAAAGTGAATATTATAATTTCTAGAGTTACAACTAATCAAAGATGTTATAATGTATTGTAACACGTTAATGAAGTTTTGTACACCAGGTGGTACACATGTAGAGTGCGGCCTTGTTCTGAACAGATGTGTAGTTCATTTCATTCATGGTTTCCAGCATTTGTGCAGTATCTGACGGTGTTGCTTAGCCATTAAATCTTGGATATCTTCTCGCTATCTCACACTTAATGCTGAGAAAACAGAGGTTCTCTTTTTCTCCGCTAATACTCTCCCCCTTTCTCTTCCTCCGTCCTTTATTTTCTTTCCCCCATCCCAGCTTCCAATCTCTTCTACGGCTCAAAATCTGGGACTTTATCTTGACCCTACTATATCCTTCTCTCATCACAGTTCTCTAACTTCACGCGCCTGCCGCTTTCATCCACACAACATCTGTAAAGCTTGCCAATTTCTTACTTTTCATGCTTCAAAACTGTTGATCTCGTCCTTGATTTTTTCACAACTCTTCGACCCCTCCTCTGCTCTCTCCGGTCTCCCAATTTCTCGTCTTCTCCATCGAAAATCTGTTGTTAACTCATCTATTCATCTTCTTTGCCTTCTTTCTTTCCAAGATTCTATCTCACCCTCCCATGCTACTCTTGGCTGGTTATCTTTTCACTCTCAACTCAAATTTAATTTCTTATGTCTCGTCTTCACTCCCTCTACAGACTTGCTCCTGACTATCTTTCTGTCCTGGTATCCTTCTTTACCCCTTCTTAGTCTCTTCGCACTTCTTCTCAATTTCTCCTGGTGGCACCTCACCCCCCATGTGCTCAGTCTCGCTTATGTACTTTCACTCTTTTAGCTCCTCTATACTGGAATGCCCTCCCCTACTCTATTCGTTCTATTTCTGCCTATCCTCTATTGCTTAAGTGATTGAAGTCTCATTTTCTCCAACATGTTTGATTGATTGTTTGTATTGTCTATGTTTACTTATTAATTTTCGTTGTACCACTCTCTGTTTCTCTGTACAGCGCCTTGGCTTAAGGCGCTATATAAAATATAAATAAATACAAATACAAAAATACAAATTAGAAAGAGAGTGAAAGTGCAAAAGAGAAAGTGTATGAGGAAGAGTGTGTAGAGAGTGCCAGTCAATAGTGAGAGTACAGGTAGGACAGAGTGAAGCACAAAGGGTGGGTAAAGGTAGTGGTAAGTGATAGTCAGAGAGAATGATATGATATGATAGGTTATTTATAACGCGCTTAATACCCAGAGGTTTCTAAGCGCAGACCCGGGATCGAACCTGCGTTGCTCTGTGTCGTCTTGTTTCCAAGGCGAGCACGTTGCCGCTGAGCTATCCTCCCAGAACAATGTTATAAGGCATATATAGAGAAGGGGGTGTAGTAAGAGGTGAGAAGAGGAGCGTAATGAGAGGTAAGAAGATGGTTTTAGAGTCAGGTGAGGAGAGCAGTGTGGGGTGATGAGAGGGGTGAAGTGCAATGGTGAGGAGAGTGGTGTAGTGTGAGGTGAGGAGAGGAGTGTAGTAAGTGAGGTGAATGGTGTGGTGAAAAGTGATGACTGGGAGAAGAAAGGTGAGGGAAGAAGGAGAGCAAGAGAGGGACAGAGGGAGAGACAGGAGGATTCAAGACGGACAGAGAAGGAGAAGGAGGAAGTGGAGGGGAGTGTGTAAGGAGCAGGGTGTCTGACTTTGGCACAATCATTTGATATCTGGGGAAAGGTTAAGGTACTTTTATGAAGTCCTGTCTGGCGAAAAATAGATAAAGCTCCAACCTTCAGGCCTCCATCCATAGCCAGGCAGCTTTTAGATAGTAGGGTTACCAAACTCTAGTGACTTGGGAGTTAGGGATGCCTGGGATAGGGTGTAAAGAGCCCATGGGAAATGAGAGAGAGAGAGGGATGGCCATTAGTTGGACCATCCCCTCAAACTTTAATAAAAACCCTTGAACTGTCCCTGAAACTTTATGTGTGATATTGAGGCATTGTTCAGACCCAGATATGGAGGCTGCCCGCAGGAGGGGAATGGACAACTAATCAGAGGCAGGAGACTCCTGGGTGACTGCAACCACTAATCCGCTTAATAGAGGGATTTGGGAGCTCGGAGTAGAGTCGAACTTTCTCAACCTAGAAACCCCACTGCTAGGGTCAGAAGAGACATGGAAAACAGCCATTCTGAAGAGACCCCGACAAAAGCAGACAAGTCAGAGGAACCCATAGTCCTGGCCCAGGGACTGAAGAATGTCTTGTTGGAGAAGCTATAGGAGGCCAGATAAATAACAAGGCAACTGAAGAAAGTGGAAGCCAGTGGCAGCAGGCTAACAGGCGTCATTGGCCCTCCCACAATCTAGCATTGTACCAATCCCACTAGTCAGCACAGGGAAGAGAAAAACATAGAATCCCTGGTCAAACCACCCAAAGGAGATCCATTTGCAGGGTTCCATGTGTTAATATCCCTGCAAAAATATTGCCATACAAGAATGTTGCCATATTTTTGTGGCAATATTAACACATTGAACCTCCGGGGGACACCCCTGTAACCCCAATATTATTTTAAGGGGAGCAGGGGACACCCCTGCAACCCCCACTCTCATTTACCCCCAAAATTATCCCCACTAATAATATTGCCTATGGCCGTTCCTGACGACCATATATATATATGGCAATATTATTAGTGGGGATATAATTACCTGATATCATTTGCAGAAGTGGTTGAGTCAACACCAATGGAGATGGGGCCCAGCAGGCTTTTCAAGCACTGAAACCATATGGAACCACCCTCTGCGCAGAGCTGAAGTGGGGATTCTGGAGAGAATGGGACATGATCTTGAACACTATCGCCTCCGGTTCAGACAACTCTGACTGAGGCAAAGCGAATCTCCAAGGCAGTTGTACCAAGTGACGTACCTACTGAATAAATAGTTGGGGCAGAAGACATATGAAGAGGCTAATGAGCTGCTAATCCCTGACCAATTTACTGACTCTCTTCCACCAAACCTACAAAATGTTGTGTATCAACTTCACAAAACCTCAATCAAACAGTCTATTCCTGGGACCCCATTAGGAAATATGAAGCTGTGTGCAGTGAAACCTTGAGTCCAAATAAAAGAAGAAAGTTTATCCCCAAGAAGATTGGGTCCTCAATTTCCTCAGGTTTAAAGATAGCATATCCCCTTCAAGAGGATTGGAATAAGCTACGACCCAGCCCACATCCGGGGGGTAATCCGATGCAATGCCTGTGGGAAACCCAGGAATATCTTTAGTTTATTCCCAAACCAACCAAAGTAAAGAGAAGATGGAAATAAGGTTCGTGAATCCTGGACTCCAAGAGGAATTTTCCCACAAACACGACTGCAAGACAGACTCTATAGGCCTGGAATATCTCAATGATATGTTCCACATAGAAGGAGAGGAGGCTCAAGAATCCCTGGCTTAGGCCATGTATCCCACAGCACAGGATCCTTATTTGACTCAGGGAGTAAGTGGACAGCCATTAGGTTAGAATAATATCTCAGGAGGAGCAGCTTAACTTGGGGTCACTGTCCCAAATCATCTGTGTTCATAGGGATGCAGACCGTTATCCCCAAGCCAAGGTGGGAATTCCAGGTGTTGGGGCAGACATGTCAGTTCTCATGATCGTAATGCCCGGTCTACTGGAGGAATTATTACTGGGGACAGAATTCTCCCTCTTCAACCAGTGCCTAAAGTCTCTCCAGGCCTGGAAGGGAAAACATGTCCAGTCTTTATATCTTCATTCAGCAAGAAAGCCCTAACAAGAACTTATGATACGATATGATAAATCATTTATAATGCGCCTGTAGACAAATGTTTCTAGGCGTGACAAGACAAGATAGGGAAGACAGAAGGAGGACAAAACAATGATCTTACTAGGCCTTGTGTCATTCAGATCGTGCAAGTGCAGGGGGGCTGAGGGGGAGAAGTGGCAGGGGGGAGGCGGAGGGGAGAGTTCAAAGGAACTCGTAAGTGCTGCCAGGGAGGTGGCTCGTAAGTTATGTTATGTTATGTTATTTTGCATTTGTATAGTGCCTTATGTATCATTGGTATGATCTCAAAGCGCTGGCAGGTTGAACGCCCTCGGGAACCGCAGTTCAAGTCAGTTGAGAGAGAGTCGTAAAGTGTGTGGGCGCACCAGGTATGTGTGCAGCTGGTGTGGTTGTTGCATGATAGCTGCTTCTTACGGTAGGTGTGGTGCTGAGGAGATCAGTTGAATGTTCAGTCTGGAGGGTGGACATCCAGACTGAGTTCTGGCTGCATTAGGCCTGAGGAGACGCCTAAACTAGCCGGTATGTGCTAGCTTGCTGTGTTTTGTTAGGATGATGGGTAGTTTGATGAGTCATGTTAGTATGAGAACAGCTTTACCGAATGTGTCATAGTACTGCTGTGTTCTAGTTGAATAGTTGAATGGTGGTGTATAGGAGAGAGTAAGCGTAGTAGTGTGATATTCTGGTAATTAGTAAAGTGCATGTGACCAGGCACACTCAATGATGTTGGGAATACCTTCAAAATGCAACTTTTAACACAGTGACACTTTTAGGACACATTCAATGATGTTGGGAATACCATCTTAATTCAACTCTATTGGGAATACCGTCTAGATTTGACATTAACACAGTGACGCTATTAGGGAACATTTTCTAAGTTCAACTTTAAACAGCGACGCCATTAGGGCACACTTTCTAAGTTCAACTTTAACCCAGTGATGCCAATGGGGCACGCTTTGTAGATTCAACATTATCACAGTGACGCTATTAGGGCGTACTTTCTAGATTCAACATTAATACAGTGACGTTATTAGGCACGCTTTCTAAGTTCAACTTTAAACAGTAACGCTATTAGGGCGAACTTTCTAAGTTCAACTTTAAACAGTAACACCATTAGGGCACACTTTCTAAGTTCAACTTTAACCCAGTGATGCCAATGGGGCACACTTTGTAGATTCAACATTATCACAACGATGCTATTAGGGCATACTTTCTAGATTCAACATTAACACAGTGACGCTATTAGGCACGCTTTCTAAGTTCAACTTTAAACAGTGACGCCATTAGGGCACACTTTCTAAGTTCAACTTTAAACAGTGATGCTATTAGGGCGCACTTTCTAAGTTCAACTTTAACCCAGTGATGCCAATGGGGCACACTTTGTAGATTCAACATTATCACAGTGACGCTATTAGGGCGTACTTTCTAGATTCAACATTAACACAGTGACGCTATTAGGCACACATTCTAGGTTCAACGTTAACACAGTGACGCTATTAGGGCACACTTTCTAGATTCAACGTTAACACAGTGATGTTATTAGGGCACACTCAATGATGTTGGGAATACCCTCTGAATTCAACATTAACACAGTAACGCTATTAGGGCACATGCTATCTTTCGCAATTCCGTCGAAATGTGGTACGTGCTATCATTCACAATTCCAACTAAGAGTGGGACATGCTATCATTCAAAATGCACCTACGTGAGGCATATGCTACCAGTCGTAATTCTATCTAGGAGAGGCCCATGCTAACATTCGCAATTCCGTCTGAGTGTGGTATGTGCTATCATTCACAAATCTATCTAGATGTGACGCAGGCCAATTCTTACAGTTCTCTCTAGGTGTGGCACTAGTTAACATTGTCAAATAAGTTAGTGTGTAATGCAATGCAACATTTACAGTCCAGCCATGAATAGATTTATGCTGGTGGTCGCAGATCTCTCTAAGTATGCATGGTGTAAGTCTATGGCAGTCTGCGTTATGGAAAGGTAAGGTAGAGTGGCAGGGGCCTTCTGGAGTAGAGTAATTGCTCTACATCCCACCCATGCCACACTCACAGTTTTTGTTGGTGTCTGTTGAACTGCTGGCTGCATTGGCTTCCCCTGCGAACATGTAAGTGCAGAGAGTCAGGGGACTGTAGTTTTGCAGATACAGGAAAAGAGTCAAGGAGATTGGACGATTGTTTGCCGGAGAGGAAGGATCACCAGAGGGCTTCTTATGGAGGGGGTGCACAAGGGAGTGCTTAAGGAGAGAGGGGAAGGTTCCAGTGGCAAAAGTGTGATTGCAGAAATCGGCCAAACCTGGAGCAAGGGTGTCAATGTGGTCCGTAATGGTTCTGGAGGAGCAGGGTAGCACCTGCTTTGACGAGACTTTCAAAGATCGCACTTGTCTAGAAACATTGTTGGGAGTGAACAGGTAGAACTAAGAAAGGAAGAGGAGATACAGCCGGAGAGAGGCCAGGAATGGTAGAGGGAGAGGAAGAGGAGGAAGAGGAAGAGGAGAGAGTGAACAGGATGTCCTGTGTTTTAGTTGTCAAATGAAATGCCAGAGCCGTGCAAAGGGTCTGGGAATGAACAAGAGAGGTTGAGAATGCAGCAGGATTGGCCAGCTCCTTGCAGAATTTGAAAGGTTTGGCCGAGTTGTTAGAGGCCGCCGAGATGCAGGATTGGATATAGGCTCTCTTTTTAGAAAGGACAGACAGTCTGTATTTCCTTGGAAGCAGGTCGCAGGCCAGTTTGTCAGAGGATGAGTCTTCTGCCCCTTCACTTCGTCTCAGCCACCCTCACTTGCGCTTAGGGGTGACGAGGTCTGAATCGTACTAAGAGTTGCACTTGGATGCGGGCTTCAAACAGATCCTCATGACAGGGGCAAGGACATCCACAGTGTTAGAGATTGAGAGATGAAGTTTGGAAAGGCCTGAGTGTGAGTCAGCCAGAGGTGTATGCAAGGATTACATTTAAAAGCCTCTGATTTGTCCACAAGGCTTTCTGGGGTCTGGGTCCAAAATACCTTCAACTATCCCTCTGTAAATACCTTCCCTACCGAGCCCTTTTCTCCTCTACCTCTAACTCCCACAGAGTCACTCGTTTTTCAAAGAAACGAGCTGGGGGTAGATCTCTGTCTTCGGCTGGATGCTCCCTCTGAAACAGCCTCCCTGCTATCTTGAAACTTAAGGAGAACCATCTCCGGTTCCGGAAGTAGTTCAAGACCTTCCTCTTCGCTTCTACGTTTGCCCCTCTTCTCCCCTGCTGATCTGCTTTGATCTCTCGGCACTGTGCACCTGGCCAACCTCTGCCCTTCAGGCCCAGGTACCTGCTTACCCTGCCTCCTTCCTGCACTGCCTCCGGGCCACCCGTTGCACTGGGGCCTGTATCTGTACCCATACAGTCCCATACCTACTTTTCTTCTGCACTTATCAGATACACCTTATCTGACTAACCTAGCACGTTGCCACTTGCTGGCTGCAGTACCACTGTTTATCACCTTTATTTATTATTTATTTATTGTACTTATTATTATTTATTCTGTTCTCTCCTCTGCTCCGCACTTTCCACTTCTCCCCCTTCCATGCACTTGCCCCTTTTCCCTTTCCCATGCACTTACATGCTCTTAATGTCACTGGGCCTAGTAAGATCTTTGTTTTTGCTCTCCCGTTCCCCTCCCTTTGCCTGATCGTTCTCTGAAACACTTGTGTTAGAGCGCGATATAAATGAAATATCATATCATATCACTGACACATGCTTCATGGCCCGGATGACCAAGAACGTGGGTGGCAGTGTTGGGGCCGGCTTAACCTGAGGGGCAGAGTGTGACAGGTGAGAGGAGAGAAGAAAGTGGGCTGTCCAAGAGAGAGAAATGGTGAGACGGTTGGTGAGGGAGAGCTCAGACAAGATCAGAACATTCAGGGTGTGTCCTGCAGAGTGAGTCAGGCCAGAGGGAAGAATAGAGAGAGACAGAGAGTCACAGAGGTTGCAAAAGAGCCCAGAGGAGGGGCTAGAGGCATCTAAGTGGATGTTGAGGTCGCAGAGGAGGAGAAGTTGAGAGGTAGAGGCAAGGAGGGAGGAGGAGAGGTCAGCCCACTTGTAGAGGAAGAGGGCGACCTGGCCAGGTGTCATGTAGATGGTGGTCACAGTGAGAGAGAGCAATAGTATACGTAATGCCTAGGGGCGCACTGCTGTTCTCTCACAAACTATTGGATGTGTAGACTATTGGTTATGATTTTTAAAGTGATGTTAAAAACTTAGTTGCATAAAATATAAATCTTCAGGTGCAATGGGGTATTGACTCCTGGGCCATTTGAGATCATAATAAAGAAAATACCTATATAGCCTGTTGTTACCAACAGGTAACCCCTATGCACTCCTATGGGGTCTGATCGACCTCCGAAATTGTTTGAGGTACGTGACAAAGCAATCTCACAAAATGATATATATTTAGTAGTATATACTCTTGCTTGTGGTATTAGTATCGCTTACTCTGCACAGATCACCAACGCTATGCAGCAGTAGGTCAATTTGTCTTTATAACAAATATAATTCAAAAAAACCATATAAATGTGAGGAATGAATGACCTACACATGTAAAACATAACACAAGTACTAGATGACACTTTCAATAATAGTTATTACAATCCGCTTAATTTTAGGTTCCCATCAACAACAAAAAAAACATCAAATGCTCACAGTTCTTTCTTTTACATCGTCTGTAGATTGGACAGCATCTACAACATCATTACTCCTTTTGTACAGAATAAAGTAAGGAGTCCCTTCATCGAGTTTATGGCCTACGCGTTTCGGATTTCTAATCCTTCATCTTGGCCTGTTCAACACTGATGTAACTTCCTAACCATTTCCAATGTCATCTGTACTTCTGTAACTAAACAAAATAATCCCAATTAACTTCTAACCGTCTTAGTCTGCTGAGCAGTTTCAATACATATGTCTTTGATAAGGTAACTAACCGTCAATTGTACTGCCTTCAAAGGTATAACGTTGTAAGGTTCTGGAATCTTTAGATTCTTCACTAGTTGATTTGATACAGCCTACATAAAACAATAATGATTTACAACACTTTCAAATATTGTCTCGTGCTTTTAACTTTTGCACCTATATTTTGGATGCAGATGAAGGGTGAAATTGGCTGCGCTCACAATCTGCACCGCTACCCCATCACTGCCAAACACCTGCATCACACAAGACCGCGGCCTTGTCCTGTGAGAGCTTTGACACAGAGGGTTCGATCCTCGGTTTTTAAATGCTCGGGAGCATGGAAAGTTGCGTTGCATGTTACGTGCCGTCGGACAGCGCCTCCTGCATACCTGCACTGCAAAACACAGCGGCCTTTTCCTGGGAGCGCTTAAAAGAAGTGCTCAGAAGAAGTGCTGAAGGTAAGTGACAGGGTCTGAGATTGGCTCCTGTCAAAGAAGGGGGGCCTCATTCCTAAAGCCCTCTCATGTGTTTAGAACGTTAATGTGGGTACCACTCTTTGTCACCTAATGCCTCCCAGTATGCGTTATGGCTAGTGTTCTATTTTTTGTGTTTTTTTAACCTCAATGTCCAAAAGGCACCAGTGCACCATTAAAAATACTTAGGCTGGAACCTGGGGAATGGAATCGAGAAATGGACTGGAAATTACTGGGATTCTTCCAGCCAAACAAAGGTTAGACACCCAACACCAGACCTACCAACCCCAGCCAGACCGCAGGGGCCTGGTGGGGCAAAAAAAAAAACTGAGATTGGGAAGAGACTGCAGGGTAGTAGGGGAAATGCAAAAGTACCCCTGAAGCAGAAGTGGGAAGATAAATAACCAACACATGGAGGGTGCAGGTGGAGAGTAAGGGCGAGAAAAACAAGCAGTCTAAGCACCTGAGGGGAGAATTTAAAGAGCAAGATGTCTAAATCTGGCACAATCTTAACAACATCATCTAATATCTGGGGAAATGTTAGGGTCCACTTAGAAAGTCTCGGAGGGTGAAAGATAGAAAAGGCTCTGACCTTTTGGGGGGTCCATCCACAGCCAGCCAACTTTCAGATAGTAAGTGACCATCATCTTGGGGATTAGAGAAGCCAGGGATAGGTTGGAGGGAGCCCACGGGAAATGAGAGAGGGAGGGATGACTATTAGTTGGACCAACCCCGCAAAGTTTAATGAAAACTCTTGAACTGTCCCTGAGACTTTCTGTCTGTCATTGAGGCCATCTGTCACACAGGGCAATGTTAGCACATACTATGGGCCTAGGTAAGAAGCAATGTGCACAGATTTTACCCTGGAAATGCTTTCATACATAGTGCAGTTGGCAAGGACATTATATCGGAAGTGCTGGCATATATTGTGGGCACAGGCACAAACAAATATTAAGTAGTGGCCACCCTGGCAAATACTGGGCACAACAGCATTAAAATGTGTTCTTACAATGTCAGGCTGGCATATATTGGGCATAGCAGCTTGAATATGTGTTCATACAGTGTCATAGTGGCATATGTATGTTGTTAGAGTGGCATGCTGGGATATATTGCACACAGACAACAGGAACATGTGTATCACTATTACTATCAAGACTAGACTATGCTAACACCCTTCATCTCAGACTCCTAAAGTACCCCATGAGAAAACTGAAAAGCTTACAAAAGGCAGCAGCCAGAGTACTCTTCAGGATGAAGATGTATGAATATATTACACCAGCCTGTCATTCACTCCATTGGTTACTGTGACAGATCAACAGTACTTGTCCTTTCTTCCCAAGGGGGACATCGCCTTTGAGGCTAGAGAGGTGTTGAGGCTGTTCTGCAAAACCCTCCCTAGGGGTCTGGGCAAGTTGAACCTCACTGGGAGTGACTCCCCCTTAGCGGACAAGGGGCCTCATTCCGAGTGCGGCGGTAAGGGGTTAATGGCACGGGTAAGGATGCCGGTGCTGTTAACCCCCTACCACCGCATTCCGAGGTCCCTTAGAAGGTCCCACTAGGGCCAGCTGGTTTTACGAGCCACCCTTAGCGGGACCCGTTAAGGGACCAGGTAGCTAATAACGGGCCCGCTATTTGCGGACCCGTTATTAGCTGCTTCCCCATTCCCATTGAGCCCTATGGGGGCTCCAATGGGAATGGGGAATGGTATTCGGAATGGGGACTTACGGCATCCGCGAAGGTCAGAATGTCCCAGTAAGTCCCCATTCCAACACCACAGACCCGGACACGGGTTTGGGGGCAGCCATGGTGCTATTAGCACCATGGCTACCTCCAAACTCATAATGACCCCCAAGGACTCCCTTTCCTCTGAGGAACACCCTAGATCAGCCACACTATCAACATACATGGAACTGCCTACTGGGAAGAATAATGCAACATCCTTATATGTGGCTGTAGGCAATGCTGAAGCAAAACCATCAGAGAATGTAAAAGAAGATGTTCCTTTTAAGAGACTTGCACTTAATGGAGACTAGTAGAGGAGAGGAGGAGAGAGAATATTGGACGCATGGAAGCACCCTGATGTGATCACACCATGAAGGGTCAGAGTCAAGACTAGCCGCAGAACCTGCGACTTTCAAACAGATGAGGATCACAAAACCGCTGCCCAAAAGAGAAGAGCTGTCCAGGACCTGGTGGTGGCATAACAACAAGCAAATTGTGGTGGAAAAAGCACCCACACAACTACGCCAAGACCATCACTGCTGGGAGCTGGCAAAGGGTATGACGCCCTTTCATCGCGGGATGTTTTTTTGTGGGGTTTTTTACTGCAAATTCTTTTCTGCAAAAAAAACATCGCATTTTTCAGCAAATGGAGGGGGGTAAACCCCCCCCCCAAAAAATTATTGATGGATTAAAAAAAAAAATCGCAGTAAAAAACCCTGTGAAAAAACATCCTGCGATCAAATGACATGGAACCGTGGCAAAGCTCCCTGTCGTCCTCATCCGAAGAAGGCAGCAACCCGAGGGTAAGCCGAGATCAGGAACCGGGAAGGAAACTGAGTACTGAGAAGAATACCAGAGTGAGTGCCAAGCCCTGCAATGTTCTCATACTCACCCGAAGGTACCGGGAACATGGGAAAAGTGAGAGTCAGCCTGGAAAGGAACACATAAAGACAACAACTCGTTCCAGTCATAAAGACAAGTCAAGAGGTACGCAGTTGTTAAATTACCAATGCGAAAGGTGTCTCGAGTCAATGACCAGCAATGCTGTGAGGGGAATGATGTGCATGAAGAGTGTTACTCATCCTAGTCCTAACGGAGAGACACAGGGACTAAAGTTGTTTAACTGGCAATGTAGAGAGCTCATAGAGCGAATACCAAATAAACTCAAAAGGGTTATAGAGAGGGGCTGGAGATAAATACCCTGGGGCAAAAGGATAAGGTCTCATAGGCCAAGAGTGGAAGACTGGAGAAAACATAACCCAAAGCCATGTCTTAAGAAATAATGTATCATAGTACCAAATGAGTATGAGAATAGAAGAGAAATCAGTAAAGAAATATCCCAAGAGGGAGACATTATGCAAGGGGATCAAGTCCCATGTCAACTAATCAAGGGTGAATTGAGAGACTATAAAACAAGAGAAAAGAGTGTGTAAAAGTATGTAAATACTCATTGGCCACAACATATGCTTAAAGAAAGCACACAACACTGAACTGCTGTCCATGAATTAAAAGAAGATTATAAAAAGAGGAAACACGTGAAACAGAGACATTTCATCCAGAGACTATTGAAGAAATCATCAACAAAGAGAATAGAGATCTTCTCTTGGATGAGTCTGTGTTGTTCTGTGTTGTTTATCTTAGTGGTAGGGTCAGGTAGAGTTAGGTCTGGAACGAGGGCATTTTTATTTTAGGACTTCCTGACTACTGACTAGCACCCTTAGTTTTTTTTAGAAAGGGAGGGTGACCCCTTTAGCGATAGGGAAAGTTAGGCCTTATATATATATAATTTCCTTAAAAATCACAAAATGCCCCTAAAGTGCCTGACTCCTTCTTCCGATCCATCACACTACCCAACAAGAAAAGTACACATTTCAAAACACTCTGCATCGCCCACCACTCCTACTGTGGAAATGGCCAGTTATCCTTCAGAAAGAAGTTCCAGCACTACACACCTCCCAGAACACTAAGGTCCAGTAATGCTACACTAATTCTTGTCCCTAACTTCGAAATGATAAGGAAGTCCTCATTTTTCCTGCTGGCCTCAAAACACTGCAACGCAGTAAACCACCTGACGTTCAGGATACAGCTTAAGCCATGGCTCTTCAACTAACCAAACTCGAAAAAAACACAAAGAACCAAGAGCTACACAACAGGTAACCACCCAATGCCTGCACCACACTGAGTACACAGACAAGCTGTCCAGCCCTTAACGCAAAACATGCTATGTTGTCAGACCAACCTAATTTACCATTATTTATAGGAAAACATTCACAAACAGATCCTTACACCTTAACATTAATTGAAGTTATTGAGGACAATAACAACTCAATAAAACAGACTCTTATCTTTCAAAACAAAATCCTATTGGGAATCTGATTCCAACACATCAAGTAACATAAACCGCTGAAGAATACCATTCATGGGATACCGCTGAGGTTGCAGACCCCCTGCTGACTGGCGTTGGACCACACCTCAATCTCTCAATCCAAGGAAGGACTAAGAAGTGATCTAACCATACCCACCACCTTCTCCCTCCCCTCTGTCCCCGCAACTAACTCCTCATTATTTAAATCTTGCAACTCTACACTTCACTCACTCCCCAACATATGACCCTTGACCCACCAGGTCTAGTGTACTTAACAGACTCCTACCCTAGCCATCTTTTATCAATAGGCTTAGAGATCGATGATTCCGAACCAGGGGGCTTCCCTTACATCTATGCTGCACCAGTATACACCCCGATGCAAAAAACAAAGAGTTTACGGATCGACACACATATAATGGGTACTTACAACCTGAACTCATCAACACCACAGGTTTTTTGCATCTTCCTCCCTCCTATCTAACATTCCCCCACCTCTTTGCTTACAGAGTCATGCACATTGAGGCCAATACTATTGTTAGAAGGGGGTATATGCGACCACTTACCTTAGCTACCTCACCTTCCTGCAGTGGAGTGGCACTGGCATATGTTGTACACAGCGAGCATGACTTTGTACCTAGAGTGGCATGGTGAGCTACATTTAGCACAGCCAGCATGAATGTGTTCTTACAGTGGCATGCTGATATATATTGGGCACAGCCAGCATGAATGTGTTCTTACAGTGGCATGCTGATATTTATTGGGCACAGCCAGCATGAATGTGTTCTTACAGTGGCATGCTGATATTTATTGGGCACAGGCAGCATGAATGTGTTCTTACAGTGGTATCCTGATATTTATTGGGCACAGCCAGCATGAACATGTTCTTACAGTGACATGCTGCTATAAAGGCACAGCCAGCATGAACGTGTTCTTACAGTGACATGCTGCTATATGATGGGCACAGCCAGCATGAACGTGTTCTTACAGTGACATGCTGATATATATTGGGCACAGCCAGCATGGACCTGTTCTTACAGTGACATGCTGATGTATATTGGGCACAGGCAGCATGAATGTGTCCTTACAGTGACATGCTGATATATATTGGGCACAACCAGCATGAATGTGCTCTTAGATTACTATACTGGCATAAATCAGGCACAAAAGACATGAACCTGTGACCCTATAGGCACAGTACCAGCATACTTTGTCAGCCCGTGACAGGATGAATGGGTTTTTTGCAAGGCAATGATAGCATAGATTGATGAGGAAGGCTTAGTGTTGCTTCTTTGGATGGGTCCAACATGAACATGTGTTCCAGAAATGTCCTGAGTACTGTTGGTATGTTGACCTGACATCTATTGGAGGTTTTAATGTGTCCCAACCAAACACAGTTTGTGTGATACCCATGTTTTATGAAATTTTTGCTGTAAAACCTTTTGCTCCCATTATTTAGAAAACAAATCTAGAGGGAGAACGGCTCATACTTATTCTGGTAAACTATTTAGACTGTTACATGATAGAAATGAACAAGATAACCCTGCCCCACCCCCCAAATAATTCAAGTGTCTCCCACACCCGGATCGCCCCGTTCCCGTTGTATATTTCTTTGACTGATCAACCACCATCAAAATCAAAAGCACAGTACAAAAGAATAGTAATATAATTATTAATTTTATTCCGCAGCGCTTACTTTGCTTTTCTTTTATTAGATTTACCGAACAAAAAATACAGATGCTTTGTTTCGTGAGTATTGGATGCCTGGGCTGGGTGTGTGCTAAAGAGAACCCATACATTAAATGTTACTGGTGTTATGGGATCTGGCTTCTTCCATTGACATAGCATCCGGGTGTTTCTAGATCTAGTAAGAAAGGAGAGATAGCTGGTAATGGGGTCACAGGAGAAAAGTGAGCTTGCTGTTACTAAAGTGTTGACTCAAAGGAGATCAGAGGAACTGTTGTCT
Organism: Ambystoma mexicanum; assembly: GCF_040938575.1. Taxonomy (NCBI): domain Eukaryota; kingdom Metazoa; phylum Chordata; class Amphibia; order Caudata; family Ambystomatidae; genus Ambystoma; species Ambystoma mexicanum. The sequence continues at coordinate 181,997,376 of NC_090929.1, forward strand.
TCATAAAGGTGAGCATCTAAGCAACAAGAAAGTTATGAGGGAGTGTGTACTGCTGTCCAAATGGGGATAGGGAGGTTTCATCGCAGGAGAATTGGTCGAAGCCATACCCATCAAATTTCCTCAGCCGAATTTGGCTCTGGTGGGTGAGTAAGGGTAATAATTAAGGTGTGGGGCGTAAGGGGGAGCTGCATAGGGGGTCCCCCCCCTGCATATATTTACAGTCAAATGGCTTAAAAGAAAAACAAAATGTGATGGATTTGGATTCCACGAAATCTCCTTGATGAAATCACATAGAGCCGCCCAAAGGCATCACCCAGGCGGTGGGAGAGTGGAACTGTGGAAAGGCAGTCAGTGAGTTGGTTAGAGAGTGAAGGAAGGTCAAGAAGAGGGGTGGTGAGGGTGTTGGCTATGAGCGAATACATGCTACAAGGTCGATGGTGGGTGCTAGAGACAAGGAGACTCTGCAGGGTGTTAGTGTAGAGAGTATGTAATACATCATGCCGGTCACATCTGTGCAGAGCCTGCCAACACAGGTTTGAATCCCGGCAGGGCCAAACTCAGCCTTTCATCCTTCCAAGGTCGAGGTTGATAAATGAGCACCACACGCCATGGGTAATAATAAGCAGCGCTCAGATGCCTGAGGGTTCGTAGTGCTACATGCATGCAAAATTATTCTTATAATTATCAAATAGCTCTCAGTAAAGTGGAAGAATAAGGAACACTGGTTTAACCTGAAAGAGCAATGTGGTTGAGCTTGCAAATCTTGGATACTGTTCCACTGTTACATGGGCGTAATTATAGGGGGGGACAGGGGGTTTTGTCTCCCCCAACTTCTGTGGCATGCCTTTTTGTCTCCCCCATCTTTTGGAGGTAGGGCAGGGGGGCTGCAATCATCAATTATGTAATTGGACAGCGTGAGCGCTGCTGGGGTGCCTAGCAAGGTTTGCACTGTCTCATTACATCATTCTGAACTGCCTAGCGGCCGCGCTGCACCATATTCGGGGCTGGAATGTCTCGCGTCACTCAGTTCCTCACACTGGCTGGCCTGACTCAAAATCAGCAGCCAGGCTGCTGAACTGGGTAGTGCGGGTCCCGGCGTCTGTGCTGTCACGCTAGCAGCAGCACTTCTGCGGGCCACGGCTCAGAGCGTCACTTTACAGCTTCGCGTTCGTAGGACACACAGACAGGAACTAGGAAGCTCATTCAGCTTCCAGGTTTCTGTCTGGAGGCACATGAGTGCAAAGCGGTTAGGTCACTGTAGCTTGAGACGTGGCCCGGGCTGCATTTGAAAGCAGAGCATAGGTAAGTTTGAACAAATAATAATGTTTTTGTGTTTGTGTATGTTTGTTGGGTGGCTGGGCTGTGGGCTGGCCCTAGTGAGGGCCCAGGTCACATTTGGACAATGTGAGCAGAGCTCACAGTACACATTAAGGCCCCAGGTATGAAGACAGGTATGAAGACACGCTATTAATAACAAATTGTGCATTCTGTGTGGCAAGCCACAGCTCTGCGATGCCTCTTAAATGAGTCTTGCCACTTTTCAGGTGCTATGAAAGCACCATCATCCTAATTTCAAAATGAAGTTGGGGAAGGTGTGCCCCACCCTGAGTAGAGTGGAAAAAGTCAAACTGCAAAAACTTGTGACCCAAAACTGTCATACTATGCAAATTCTATGAAATGAAGGTGAGTGCTATACGCCTTCGAAACATGGTGAACATTTGTTAAGTAGTTTTTGCTCTAGGTGCGCATTAGGAATCATATGGGAATTTGTGTTTAAAGCAAACATTTGGGAGCCCCATATCATTTTTCCCACTGCTGCCAAAAATAATCTTCACCAAACTGGCAACAAGTATTTCGAGTTATGCACACACTTTTTCAGGACAGTTTGGTGCTAATTAGTCAATGGGTGTCATGATTCAGGTTACTGGCCACCAAAAACTGCTTCACTTACCAAACTAAGCAGGCGAGTGTCCAACATTGTAAGAGTGGGGGGGTGAGCGATGAAATGCAGTGCGTGCAATTCCACATGGTCTCATTCGCGCCCCCAAACCACCCACCCCTGCCCCAAACTACATTTTTTGGTAACATTAGTGGTAGATGGCATTTTAATACATAAAACAAATAAAACTGCAGGATCATTCCAGATGCAGCCAACTCATCTATTAGAGCACTGACCAAGCCCTATGGAGCAAAATACATGCAAAACTCCTAATTAGCATATGGATTGCACCGACACAAGTGACTCCATAGAAAAAGACATTACAAGGAGCATCATCAGTCTTTGATACTTGGAGGCACCATGGAAGTGACTTTAGAATACATTACCATAAGTAAGCCAAGTGGCAAATAACTTTGTGGTGCAGAATACCTAAATTGCACTATTGTTATATAGGGAGAAGCTCTATAGTCATTAGGCTTTTTTTATTATAAAAGCATGATATATTAACATAAGCTTTGAAGTGAATCAGAATCAGTTACAGAGCTGCAAATAAGACACAGTGTGATTAAATGATTTGCCCAGGATCACAAACTTTGGTTAAATGGTGAAACTGGGATGTGGACAATTTAAGCAACTGCACACATCATCCCAGGTTTAGCTGATATAGATATTTATTAAGGTTTTGCTTTACATTTCATGTGCTTAAATAATTAGTTATAGCAATGCATTGGAAGAAAACCACATTACAAAATAAACTAGCCTTTCATAGTATACTAACCATACACTACATACACTGTCATAGAAATATGATCAGCAATGCGAGTATGGCTTTAGCTTTATTCTCCCCATCCTGCATGCAAAGTCACAATAGCATTGTGCAGATTAATGTGAGCCTAACAAATCCCCTTGGGTTTTAAATCCATTGTCATTATTTCATGAAGCATGCAGCATTATGCAACCTCCTCACTTCCAGCTCAAAATGTCTATTTTCAAACATTGCAACACATCCAAAAAATCTCACTGAACACCAGCGGACATCTGGCAGAATGAAGTATGTGTGCATACAAAATCTGGGAAGATGAAGAGCCCAAAACAATGTTCATAACAAAACTGGCTCAGCTATGAAAATTATCTAAATGATACCATAATTCTTGTGATTTTTCTGCCCACATTTTAAGAGGTTTTAGGACCCGGTGGTATGATCTGGGGGTTTATGAGCGGAAAAGAGGTTGTTACTCTAAATGTATGCAGGTTAGAAATCTGACACTTCCTTATCTAAATGCCCACATGCCTTGCACACAATTGTATAAATTTGGAGAAAAATCCGATATGGGGAAAGCTATTAAAAAGCGCAAAATGTTGCCCTTTCTGAATGCAAGCCCCCAGGAAGAGCAGAGTTTGAACAGAGTATACCTCATGTGATATGTGATGGGTGCATGTAATTTTAAACAACTGTGTATCTGTGCAATATGTATTTGGGTCAAATATAGATTTATGTGCAATTTGACAGGGGAGTGTCCTTTCTGCAGGCCATAAAACAGCATCACCATGACTCACATTTCCTTTCCCCTATCAAGGAAGAGAGAAAAGCTTGACCAATGATCAGTTGAGAGAGGGGCTGGCTTAGTGATGCTGCGCACACACCCACTTTCAAAAGACATAAAAAGAGCCACTGGAAGCTAGAGAGGACATTCAAATCCAGTTGCTGCGGAGCGTTTTGCCGGACCACACAACATCCAGAAGATACCAGTTCCAGACTGACTCCAGCTACATACTCCAGAACCTAGAACTTATACTTTAGAACCTAAATCAGAGGCCTAAAACCACAAGCTGAGTTCTCTGCAGCAGGCCTCAAATCATTGCAAGCTACTCACAGCCGGGCGAGCTGCTTGAATCCCTTGCCAAGAACTTTTGCCAGGACCAGTGCAGAGATCCAGGAGCCGTGCAGAGACCGCTGTATCCGGACAGACCAGACCAGAGATCCAGAGTGACCCAGACCGCTGTGAGCAGAACCAGAGAGCTGACCCAGATCACTGTGAAGTGCCGAGACCAGAACCGGAGTCCAGTCCAAAACCTGACCAGATCCGTGGCGAGGCCTATTTCAAATTGATATTGTGAGTACCTAGCAGAACTGTGCAGAACCAATCTCTTAGTTAAAATAATCTAATCCAAACTATTTTAACCTAAGTAGAACAGCCTCCTAGAAATCGTGTCATCTGTCATTTGCAAAGCTATCACCTGTCATTTTGAGTTTACTTTAAATCCGAAAAACGACCTTTACAAAATCGTTCATATCTCTGGAACCGTTTGGGCTACGAACTTGGTTTAACTTTCCTCTGAAAGCTTAGAATCTAAGCTTTCCAACAAGCCTATAACTACTCCTTATACTTTTTCCGCAATCACGATTAACACACTCGCGAATTTTACCGCGATTTGCAATTTGGTTAAAAATCCAGCCACGTGTAACCATCAGCAGTCATTTCTTTCCTTGCTAAAAATTCGTTTGCCTCTTAATCACCATTTCTGAATCATTGCTAAAGTGAGCCTGAACTCATCCCAAGTATCTCTCACTCACCCTGAACCTCCTAAAGGGAATTAAAAGCATTTTCAGCATATTTCTCACTTCATTGCCACCATATTCAAAGCACTTGGGCCTGTGTTTTAAAACTCATACCGGTTTTCTCTAAGCTTGCTGGGGGGGAACTGAATTTCGTATTGTATTTGATTGCATTCCTGAGAACTGTGTGCTCCTCTTTCCATCTACTTCCATGTCTTACATTGCATAGGGGAGGGGGGTGAATTGCCAGAAAAAAAGTGATTATATTATCTTTTGCTAAAATCATCTCAAGTATTTCTGTACTGCATTTTATTCCTCATTGCTTTTCCCTTGAAATCATAAAAGTATTTTTGCTACTTGATCCATCCTATACTAACTCCTCATTGATTATAAAGAAGTGTGCTAGTGTCAGATTACCCATTGTTGATTAACATTATATTTATAAGGGCGATATCGATTATTAATTTATTATAAAAGCGTGGTATCTATATTTTGTCTTATTTCTCAAATAAACCTTTTAAACTTGCAAAACAGAACTACTTCTTGGCTCAGTGGGGTCAGGGGGATTCTAAGAGAGGGGTGTTATATAGGGGTAGTCATCCAGAACTCATGAACTGGACATAAAGATATATCAATAAGGGTTTCCATTCAGTATCCCAGACTAGGCATTGACTTAGCTGTAGCGTTGAATTGAATCTTTTTACAAATTGGGGGCTCGAAGCCGGGAATTCTGGGTTAGATCTATCACTTGTGCAGCTTAATACAGTGTGCTAACTGACGGGATACATACTTCCGGTTGGATCACCACGCTGTGTTACGCTGTAAAGCACTCCTCAAAAGGGACACTCTAAGGAAAAGGTCTGTTTTGCAAAAATAAAATACTAAATTCTGTAAGTCAGGACAGAGATCAATCTCTAGAATGACGACCTTAGTAGACATAAAAATAGCGAGGGAGCACCTCTTGCATAAGCTATTTGTGAGAGGTGAGTGGACTCACCAGGACCAAACGGTCTGGTTGCAGGCCATCGCGCAACAGGTCACTGAAACAGGGTCAGATACATGAAGAGATCAGGGTCCATTACATGTGGCCCTGAGTGAACTATATATGGCCCCTAAAGCCAAAGATGAACATAATAAGATTGCCAGGATAGCGGCATATTTGTACCTATATATGGGAGTCATGCAGGATAGATTTGCTGAAGGCCAGGATCTGGCAAATAGACAACAGATGGCATTAGAAAAGGCCCAATCTGACCTGGTCTCTTCTGAGCAGAGGCTGCAGAGGAGCCAGGAGTCAGAAAATGATAGTAGGCAGTATATCATTAAAATAAAGAAGGATATGGATATCCTGAAACAGGAAAAGGCTGACCAGGATACCAGAATTCTGGCTTTGCAGAAGGAGCACCAAGACAGTTTGGACTCCTTACTGCAGTGCCAGAAAAAGCTGGAGCAACAGATCAATTTCAACAGGGCATGCACAGAGCAGGTAGCCACCCTGCAAATCCAACTAGACAGAGAGAAAGAGGAAAGCAATAAATTGATTTTGAAAGACCTGGATACCCAGGCAGAGTTTGATGAAGAACACCAGAAAGCTGGTGCCTTCCAAAGGCAAAGGGACGACCTGGCGGCACAGATGCAGACTCTTAGTCAGGAAAGGGATACCTTAGGCCAGAAAGTCTGCCACTTAAAAAGGAAAATGGAAGAAAATCACCTGGCCCTCCAGGGACTGGGTGACCTCCAAAAAGAACACCAGAACTTGTTAGAGCACACCAGGAGGGTGGAGGATTCTCTGGCAAGAAAGGAGCAGGCCAATAGGGACACAGCTCAGGAGGTAACCCTCCTGCAGCAGAGACTGGCCCAGTACTCCAGGACCAATCAGGAGGCACAGAGAGAAAATGAGGCTCTCTGTCAGCACAATGATAGCCTCCAGCAACAGGTAGCGATACAGGAGAGACTGATAGAGTCTAGTAAGGCCTTAACTGAGGAACTAAAAACGCAGGCTCTTGCATTGCAACAGGAAGCAGGGGCGGATAGAGATGAGGTTCGCTGGGAAAGAGAAACTCCTGAGCATAACCTCAGGAGCCCTAGTACCAGAGGCCTTCATCTCTCCCAGTCCCTGGACTCTGCCACCCCCATGCTGCCTGGCGCACATGAGCACGGGGCCACAGGGATGGCAGATTACTATCCAGCTAAAAGTATGGGGCTCATAGGCCAGTACCACCCAGGAATGGAGGGACGGGCATCCGGGTATGGGCACCCAAGCACAGTGCAATTTAGTGGGGAACCCCAGGAGAGTAGGCCCATTAAGGGCATCCTGAAAACTTCTGCCCAGTTATGTCAGTGGGGGGTACCCATCAAATCCTGGCAGCAAGGAGGAATCTGAAGACTCCTCTGAACGGCGCAGGACACAGGAGACCAGGTCCCCACATTCTGCCAGCCATTCCCAGGCTTGCAGAATCCGGGAAAACCTGGAAGATCAGACAGGAACCTCTGGGAGCAGTGCCTCTGAGTCAAAGGATGAATGGACCAGGGTTACCCGAACCAAAAAGGCCAATAAGGCAAAAAGGGCTTTGCTTAAGGACCCATTGAAGCAAATAAAGGCAATAAGGAGTGTCATCACGCCTTATCATAAGAACGCCAAGTATTCCGTTTGGGAACACTTGGAGCTCTATGAGCAAATGATGGAGACTTTCCATTTGAAGGACAGCAGTAGCTGCATCCAGTACGTCAAATGGACATTCTCCCCAGAATACTCCAGTTTCTTTGCGGGGCTGGAGGACAAAAATCATTTAAGATGGTCCACCTATAAGGCGGCCATCTTGAAACATTTTTCTGTTCACAGAAATCCTCAAGAGGCTCGCAAGGCAGCCTACAATTTGCAATGTGGGGAGGATCAGGCCCCACAAGAGTTTGTGCAAGAATTAAAACGTGCTTTTGCGCAGACCACCAGAAGGGTGCGCACGGATAGCAGAGAATTTATCAATACGTTTTTCCATGCCTTACCCAAATACATAATGACCCAGCTCGTGAGAGATTTTCATGAGAAAAGATCTTTAGACTGGGTCATTGAACAGGCTACCCGGACCTATGAGGTGCAGAAGCCTATCGAAAATAAAAATAACGCGCCGAAAAACCCCAAAACCAACAGCACCCCGGCTGCTGCCAGGGTGGCAGAGGTAAAGGTTGCCCCCGTTTTAGATTTGGAGATGGGGGGGCCTAAAAACCTGCCTGCACCAAATAATTCACAGCCCAGAAGGCCCTCGGGCCAGTCACAGACAGGGAGTCGAGGAGGTAGTCCCACAAATGGGGTCCCCCGCTCCCCTGACTATGTAAGTCCCCGCTACAAGGGAAACCGACCAATCCTGGGTTATGTGTGGACTCCTCCAGCCCAAGGGGGGGATCCAGCCAAGCACCTGACCCGGGGAACTTCCCTCCTAACTTCCCCCAGGAGGGCAGACATTCACCAAATCCTGGGCAGAACGTTTTCCCCAGGTATCCACCCAATTTCCCGCCCCAAAATCATCCATCCTTCTTTCCCCAATTCCCTGAGCCCAGACAACCTAATCCGGGAGAGGGGAGGCCAAGGGTGGAGGGGTACCAAAATCTTCCCAACCAGGGGTACTACCAGAGAAGGGATAGCTACCCTTCCCGGGATCAACCCAGGGGAGAAAATAGAGCCCCGTATCAGCCTGAGCGGGTTTCACAACTTGAGCATCAGGTCCAAAATATGGCACGAGATCTGGGTCACATACTGAGGGCTCAACAGAACCCTCCGATGAGCATGCCACCGCAGAATGCCCCAAACTCTGGACCTGGTGCTCCAGAACAATGACGGGGGCAGCACCCCGATAACACACCGGTTCCCAGGGAGGAGGCACAAGGGGAAGGGGGGTGTAAAGCCTTGGAGGAAGCTTCCGTCCCAACTTGTAAACAGCCCCTGGAAAACCAGGAACCGGAAACAAAATCTCCTAACCCTGAAAGTCTGCCACCCAAGGGGCAGAGAGGGGGTAGGAGAAACAAAGGACCCAAACAGACCCACTTTGTGGAGGAGGTTCAGGTCTTCCAATTTGAGGGAGAGGGATCCTCAGAAAAGGATCTTCTCCTTCAGAGATGGGGGAACTCCTCCCAAGGAAAAATGGGTCCCAAGGGATGTCAATTCAGACTGGGGAGATGTGGAGACTGAGCTACCGCCGCCCATCATCTCATCCCAGAACCGACAATACCAAAATCCCCTGGTTCAAACCCATCCTGGTGACTGCCTCCAAAAAGGGGGGGGGGGCGGGCCAGAACCGGAACCAGGGGAACCCACAATGGCTCTGATCTCCAGTTGCCAACTTTTTCTTTCAGATTCCCAAGACTCTCCACAGAATTCTGCCCAAATCTCTTCTCTAGCAATGTCCAAAACCAGAAAGTTAGCACACCAGTTGTCCAAAAATGTGCATTATCTGTGCCCCCTTGAGGAGAAGGAGGGAAGATACTATGCCCCGGTACAAGTACAGGGGCAGGGTACAATTTTGGCACTGGTGGACACTGGATCCCAAGCTACCCTTCTGTCCAAAAGGGCCTTTGAGGAACTAAATGCAGGAAGGGGGGAGAATTACCGTATTCCTCTCACCTCTCTTCCTGGACAACTGCAGAACTTTGACGGGAAGGAAATTCCTGTCGAGGGGACTGCAGATTTGGACATCAAAATTGGGCGACACGTTGGCCACCAGGGGGCGCACGGATGCAGACTCCCTCCGTGTGAGCTCCGTCTCGCGGTCCCCCAAAAGTGCCTTGAGCCCCCACTTTTGGCCCCCCCACCCTGGCGACAACGACGGTGGACCTTCATGACTTCGACCCCCACCCAGTGTGCGCAATTCTGAGGAAAAACGGAGACGTCTGCCCGACGGAAAGTCCTGCGGCCCGGATTCTCCCACGAGACCTACTACGCAGCGCCTTCCCGGAAGCCCACAACCGCCGGAGACATCCGACGTCCCTGGACTGTGTGGCGGTCTCGCGTCCAAGCTCCCCCCCCAGCGCTTCACCTGCTGGCTCCGTGGAATGGGAGTGGGACTTGGAGAGCCCGAGGCAGGCGACAGGCGCCCCCGCCACCCAAGTTGAAGCGGATCTGATCTCCCGAACGCGGCTCGACCCAGAGGAGCGAACGACACGGGTGAGTGCTGCCTCCTGGAAATACGCAGGACCTCCCCACGGTCCTCGCCACGCACCCCTGCAGGTACGTTGCGGCCCGCCGCTTGACCACGAGCACTGCGCCTCGGGACCCTGTTCCCCCCGCCCTGCTGAACCGAAGAACGCTGGCGGCCTAGCCCTGCATTTCACTCGCTTCACCCGGATCTTGCCGACGGACCGCGGGCCCCCTCTCTTGCCCTGAAGGCCCCCGTGGTCCACTGTACAATCGCGGCCCTGCGGCCCAAAGAATCACCCCCGCACCAAGTGACTCATAACACGGCACACCTCGGCACCCCTCCATATTGGGCAACCTTGCTCCGTATCCAGAACCACACGGCCCGGGAGGCTGTACAGCCGAAAACGGAGGGTAGGGCCCCTGACCCCAGGGCGTGTGCCTCCTCCCACAACAGCATTCTAGACCCCTGGAGCATCAGAAGTATTGACCACTGACTCCCATCAAGTCCAGGGCACAAAACTTCCCCCCACCCAAACCATCATGCGCAGCCGCGACCTTCTTGGACACCTGGAGGACAAGACCACGAAGGTACCGGACGTATCGGCTCCGCATGATACCACGGAGGGGGGGGGAAATTGAAACCTATTGGTAGTCAGTTAGCTACCCTGTGTTTACCACAACCACTGGGAACGAATCCTGACCGGATCAAAAACACGGAATCACTGGCACCACAGAGGGAAGGGCTCCCCCACATACTCTGCCCTGGACGAGACGTAGAGGAAGAGAGTAAGGAGTCTTGGGCCTGGATGCCTCCCCTGTGATACCGAGCATTCCCGAAACCGAATGAACGCGAACGCATGAACGCCCGACAGAAGCTTGCCGCCTACGCATATAAATCGTTACCCCGATCTGGCGCCGGACTCGAGATGACCACGCCACCAACCATGGACAAAGAAACTGCTGCCACAAAAGGGGATATTGCGGACTTATTAGCCGAAATAAGGAACATGGGAGCCAATATTGGAGGGAAGATCGACAAACTCACACAGCGCCTTGACAGCATAGAGGACAGGGTCGAAGGGGTCGAGAGTAACCAGGCCTCCATTGACGTCCTCGAAATACAATTAGACCACAGAATAACTGAACTGGAGCGAAGAGAACAGGAATTTAAACTTAAGATGGATGACTTGGAAAACCGCGAAAGGAGAAACAACCTGCGCTTCTTCGGGATTCCAGAGAAAGAAGGCGAAACGGAGGAAGATTTAAAATCGACTCTCCACGATATCATTAAGCTTCTCGTCGCAGATGATAACATCGACGAACCCAAAACAGATCGCATTCACAGAGCTGGGGGCCCACCGGGAGGCCCGCGATCGGTTCTCGCAAGATTCCATCGCTACCAAGATAGGATGAGAGTCCTGGAAAGGGCGAGGAGTGGGGGTACTATCACCCTTTGCGGAGCGCAAATAACTATTTTTCAAGATCTTTCGTCCCTGACCTTATCCCTGCGGAAAATGTGCAGACCACTTACTACCTGGCTTAAAGGTCGTGACACACGCTATAGGTGGGGATACCCCTTCTCTCTCTCCTTTGAACATGAGGGCACGCGAGTCAGACTAAACTCTGAGCAAGACATTAAAGCATGCATCTCTGACCTATTGGGCCCACAGGACCAAGACGGACCTCACGAGCAACCATCCAGGAGCCAGGGGGAATGGCATGTGCAGGGCCCGAAGAGGAGGAAAGTGAAAGGCTTAAGGAAGTATCGCAGAGGGAACGGCTCCCCAGAGGGACCTAACTGATAGCGGACGAGTATGGTACACTTAAGTTGAATTGGCATTTCACAGGGAGAAGTCAAGGTTACACGTTGCAAGAATGTTTTTGAAAGTACCGTCTATATGTTGCTTATCTGATTATCCTCGGGGGAGGCATGTAGGGGGCTCATTGGACATTTTTTGATGTTTATTATGTATGGGGACCGTGAGGTAACGGTCTCCTCTGGTGGTTCGATTTTGGACCAGTGTTCTCAAACTGGGCTCAATCGGACGCCACCGATCTCAGGGAGGGAAGGGGGGAGGCGGGTGGGGTACGGGGAAGAGAATAAGTGTCAAGTTTAAGGGACAACTCAGAGTCTTAGTAACCGAGGTGTCCATGAGGTTGTCAAGATATCAAGGGGGAAAATTGAAATGGTCAGATAGCTTACACGAGCATCCAAAACATTGCTATACTGACCGCTGAATCATGCACTAAGGGCGTCATGAGGGTGGGAACGCTCAATGTTAAGGGTCTCAATTCACCTACGAAGAGATCACTTGTCTCTAGGGAATTCCGAAGGTCAAAAATGGATATACTGTTTTTACAAGAAACCAAGTATATGAAAGGAGAGGAAAGATCAATCTTGGGTAAGAAATCTGGATTAGAGTTCTGGGGCTCTGGACCATTGAAAAAAGGGGGAGTGGGAATACTCATCAGAAGGGGGCTAGACTTTAGACTCACGAAAGTTTGGTCCGATGCTGAGGGCCGGTCCCTCCTTGTGGTCGGGACCATTGGAAAGTTGTCCATCACAATCGCCACGATTTACTCCCCCAATGTGGGCCAGCTCCGATTTCTCTCCAAGACAATTCCCAAAATAATGCTAGAGGCGACAGGGCACGTCATCCTTGGCGGTGACTTTAACACCTGGGCAGACCCCGACCTGGACTGGCACCCCGGTAACCCAGATACACGGGACACACTCGGTGGGGATCCCACCCGATTCAAAACAATGATGGATTTATATGGTTTAGTTGATGTATGGCGTCGCATGCACCCCATGGAGAGAGAGTACACCTTTTTTTCGGCCCCACACAATACACTCACCCGTATTGATTACCTTTACTCCTCAACCGATCTATTTCACACAGCCACACACTCCCAAATCACGACCATCTCATGGTCCGATCACGACATGGTGTCTGCAGATTTGGTCTGGGATTCTTTGCCCGTCAGAGGTGGACGGTGGAGGTGTAATGAGACACTATGGAAAGATCCCGTTTTCAAACAAGAAATGGAAACCGAGATTAATGAATATTTTCAATTAAACGATAATGGGGAGGTCTCCAAACAGGGGGTCTGGGAGGCGGGTAAGGCAACATGGAGGGGTATCCTCATACGGGAGGGAGCCAAGAAGAAAAGAGAGAGGGCCCTGATTGAAAATCGAATTCGCAAGGAAATCACCCAATTAGAGAGTAATGCGAATAAAGGAGACACTACTGACTCCGTCACAGTCTTAGAAGCCAGGAAAAAACGGGAAGAGTTACGCCTCCTAGAACACGAGCAAATAACCCGCAAGCTCCTCCTCTTGAAACAGAAATTTTATGAGAAAGGGGATAAGGCCGACGCGTTATTGGCGGCCAGACTCCGTGCCCAACAGGCAGAACGCAGGGTTCAGGAGATATTGAATGAGGGACCTGTCCCGGGCACGCCCTCCCCTGATATCCCAGAATCCTTTGCAGATTTCTATGAGACCCTCTACTCTCCGGAGCAAGACCCAGACACCCCTAGCATTAGATCCTATTTAGAAGATATCACTATCCCCAAATTGACACGAGTTGAATCAGAAACGCTTGATACCCCTATTACAGGAGAAGAGATTCAAGGGGCCATTAAGAGACTAACGTTGGGCAAATCCCCGGGAGAGGATGGGTACACAGCCGGTTTTTACAAAACGTTCGCCCCGCAACTCACACCTTTCCTTGTTGGTTTGTTCAACCGAATTCTAGAAACAGGGAATCCCCCAGACTCATTCGTCAAGGCACTCATAGCGGTTATTCCAAAGGAGGGGAGGGATCCCAAAAAGTGCGGGTCGTACCGTCCCATCTCCCTACTCAACATAGACGCCAAAATATACTCCAGGGTCCTGGCGGCTAGGATTGAATCCTTCATGCCCCGCCTCGTCCACCCCGACCAGGTAGGTTTTATACTTGGACGTCAGGGGGCGGACACCATGCGCAAGACACTCCACTTGGTGCACGCTTCCCACAACCTAAACACTGATCCTGCACTGCTTTCCATCGACGCGGAAAAAGCGTTTGACAGGGTAGACTGGGATTTCTTAATGGAGGTCCTCAAGAAATTTGGACTAGGCCCAAATCTTATAAGGGGAATTCGGGCAATATACTCATCACCCAATGCTTCGGTATTTGTCAATGGAGAGTATTCCAGGTGGTTTCAACTGAAGCGGGGCACTAGACAGGGGTGTCCCCTTTCTGCCATTTTGTTCGCCCTGTCCCTCGAACCGCTCGCACACAAGATTAGGGTGGACGATGCCATAGAGGGGATCCATCTGGGACAAACGGAATACAAGTTGGCCCTGTATGCCGATGACATCCTCTTACATGTAGTAAACCCTGAGAGGTCCGTCCCCCGAGCCATTTTACTCCTGGAGGAATATGGTCGCCTTTCAGGCTTCAAGATTAATCGTGCTAAATCTACGCTTTTTCCCCTTCAAGGAGATCCTGACGCAAACGCAGCGAAATACTCCTCCCTGGGACTGTCGATCGAACACGATAAGATGCAATACTTAGGGATCCAGATAACCAAACAATTGGGTTCCCTATTTGACGCAAATTTCCCACAGCTTTTTGCCAAGCTCCGTATGGACTTGACCAGATGGGACAAACTGACGATTTCGTGGCTTGGCCGGGTTAACGCCGTCAAAATGACCACTCTTCCAAGGTTTCTCTACCCCTTTCAGATGCTCCCAATTAAAATACCGGACCAATACTTTACAGAAATCAAGAGAGAAATCCTGAAATTCCTGTGGAAGGGGAAAAGGCCCAGGATAGCCTACTCTTTACTGACACTCCCCAAGGATAAAGGCGGGGTAGGCCTTCCCGATCTCCGGAAGTACTATACCGCTGCCCAATTACGTGTCTTCGTCCCCCATCTGCGCAACCATAAAGAACCGCAGTGGATAGAGATGGATAATCATTATCTAGCCCCGGCAACACTCGGGGAATGGTTATGGGCTCCACGAAACCGGGTATTGAGAAGGACAAGAGATCACCCGCTCTTTGCCGCCATATGGGATATATGGCGAGAAGGCCCGGCGATGATGGGAATCACGACGTGGCCATCTCCATTGAGTCACCTATGGTCCCCGGGCATCAACAATCATATCCCCAATGTCGAAAGGTTCCAAGCGTGGTATGACGCGGGTTTAGAAAGGGTAGGCCAACTCCTCCGAAGTGATTCATTCATTACTCTCCCAGAGCTAACAGAGGCCCTAAATATTGGAGTCCTCTCCACCTTCCATTTTTTGCAAATCAAGGGAGTTCTGACTAAACCTGAGTGGAAAGAAAAACTAGCTAGAGATCTCACCCCCTTCGAAAAAATGCTCGACTCCAAGACCGATAGGAAGGGATTGATTTCCCTAATATACAAACTACTTCTGGAAGGGACTAGTGGACCCATACTTAAACTCAGACGACGGTGGGAAAAGGATATGGAAACGGAAATAGATGATGATGTGTGGGACAAAATGTGTATCATGGCCTCACGTACCTCAATATCATGCCAATATAAGCTCCACTCCATTAAACTTCTACACCGCTGGCAATACGACCCGTATAGACTATCCAAGATGTACCAATCCTCCTCCCCCTCCTGCTGGCGTGAGTGTGGACAGGTTGCGGACTATTGGCATATGTGGTGGGGGTGTCCGAAGATAAAGATTTTTTGGGATGAGGTCCTGGGATGGATCAGACACACTGACGGTATCCATAGAATGGCTGACCCATATCTAGTCTTGTTCAGTCTTGAAAAAAATGAGGAGGAATGGTTAAAGGTGAGTGGCCTAGCCCCCCACCTGTTGCTTGCGGCGCGAGCCTTACTTGCTGCAAAATGGAAATCGCCCACGACCCCGTCCAAACAAGAGTGGATCAATGTGGTGTTGAACATTTGTACCATGGAGAAAATCACTGCATCCCTCCATGGTAGAGCGACACAATCTGAACTACTATGGTCAGAATTTTTAAGAGCTTATACTTCTACTGAACACCCAACATCAGACACTGACGACCCCCCATCATGAATGTTACGAATCTTGTTTCTTGACCGGATTGTGCTGTTCTCCATTTCCTTGACACGCGCCTGCCCCCTTCTCACTATCACCACATAAACATCACCCAAAACCCTGGAGCGATTCCCCCACATGTGGAACCCTTGTATGAAAAAGCGCCTGACAAAGACCAAACCCTTGCTGTCAACCATAACACCTCACTCCTAACACGACACGTCTCTCTTTCCCGGGGCAGGGGAGGGGGGATGGGAAGAATTGTTAACATTAGTAAGGAATAACTAGGGTTTAGCCCTTATTTTTGGCATTCCTAGTTCTACATATTGTAAACCAACCATATCGCACTGCGTGAAACAAACGATGGTGATATTTTCTTTATTCTTTTTTCCTTTATTCTTGTATGTAAATGTTTCCTCGTTTTGCCTTGATGACAAATGTTAACTTTGAAAATCAAATAAAATCGAATTTAAAAAAAAAAAAATTGGGCGACACAAGGTGAAACACCCGGTCATAGTAGTGACTCCAGAGGGCACCCCTTGTTTAATAGGGAATGACCTCCTGAGAAGGTTGTCACCCCTAATAGATTGTGTAAACAAGGTCCTCTGGACCCAGACTAGCCGACCAATAAAATTAAAACAGAGTGTCAACCATGTTAGTTTAAACGGCACATGCCACATGGTTGAACAAAAATCTGACCAAGTAGAATTTCACTTCCAGAACAACCAAACTCCAGACGTGACAGTAAAAGCAGTAGGACAACAGACTGGTGATGGGGGGGTCCTCTCTATTTCTGAAAATCAACCTTCCTTCCAGTTTAAGGTGGTATTCCACACTGGAAGAAAACACAATGAAATTCTTTATTAATCCACAATCAGAAACTCCCACTCCTATAGTCCAGAAAGATGTGAAATCAACTCAGAGCCTGGCTGATATTCAGCAAATTGGAGAGCAGTTGTTCATCCTTGTTCAGTTAAATGATGGGAAGGACTCTGTTCTCGCTCAAGTGTGTGTGAACAGCGGTAAGAGCTTCATCAGCGAAGCCATGTTCCACCAACTCCCAAAAGATCCAGCCATTCCCACATTCAAACTGATAGACAAATGGGAAATGGACCTGGAAGCACCTAATTCCAAACATCTCCTGCCAAGTAGGTGTATGCTCAAAATCTCCATTGGCAACAAGAGCATAGTCCATAATTGTTGGGTCGTGCGAGACGTCACTGCCGCCTTTTACTTAGGCAGTGACATGCTCAATCGCTTTGCCATTAGTTTGGACTTAATAAACTTCAAAGCTTGGTCCCGATTAGCGGATAATCCCATGGGCTTTGATGATCCAGAAAAAGCATTTAGGTCAGCTCAATTGCTACCTTATGCAGTTGAAATTCAGATCAAAGAGGAAGTCTCCATCCCAGAAAGGACCCGACAATTCTCCCTGGAAGGGAAAGTTAAAAGAGGACAACATTTGAAAAACCCTGATGCTTACATACATCTAAACGCTTCTCTCCAACAGCAAGGGTTGGGGGTAAACCCAACTCCATTAGTCAACATAGAACATGACACCATTCTAATAGAGGTGGATAACAGCGACTTAAAGAGTATTACTCTAGCCGCAGGCACCATTATTGGAATGGCGGTTGATGACTGAAATTTTTTCATCGATTTAGGAAATGAACTGTTAGGACCAATCCCCAAGGACTGTTTTGACAGTGACAGTGATGACAAAACAACACCAGACAGGATCTTCACCCGGCATGGGGGGAACTTCCTGGTGTACACTTCTTGCCCTTACGGTAAGGAAGATGTGACTTGTGACTTCAGGAGGGATGAGGTGATTTTGCAGGTCCATGAGGGCTGCCTTTCCCACCTGAAGCCTCCAGTCCAAATCAGCACTCTGACCAGAGACTTCTCCACCCAGCTGGAGGAGGCCGCTGAGATAGCCAAACCAGAAGTCTTTCCAGGCTTCAGGCAGATGGTGCAGCATCAACTCCACAAACTGGTCATAATCACAGATTCGGATTATGTACGGAACGGGTTCGTGGAGCACCTGGTTAATTGGAAAACCAGAGGCATGTTATGCGCTAATAACAAACCCCTGAAACATGGGAAGTTAATCCAAAACATTGATGATCTGGTCACCTCGAATGGGATGACCATCTACTGGAAGAAGATCAAGGGTCATTCCAAAGTGGAGGGACCAGACAAAACTGGAAATGACTTAGCTGATCAGCTGGCCAAAACCGCGGCCATCCAAGGGGATCTAATCGAAATAGAGTCCCTGTTGGGGGAAATCAAGGTCACTGCTATCACTAGGTCCCAGACAAATGCTCACAATGATCTTTCAACTGCCCAATGGAGCAAGGAGACCCCTGATGCTGATTTGATTACAGCTCAGAAGGGGGATCCAATTATTGGTAAGTTTTACCAACACCTTGAGGACCCTGAGAACTTTCCTCTGACGGATACCGATTACATTGGGAAAGAGGACCTAAGAGTGTTGATGAAATCTCCAAAAATGTTCCGAATCCAAGACGGTTTGTTGGTAAGGAAATCCCAAGCTGGCCAGGATCAGTGGGTGGTTCCTACCTCATTCCGAAGCCTGATGTTAAGTCACGCCCATGATGCGGCCACGGCCGGTCAAAGGGGGTTTTACACAACACTGGAAATCTTAAGAGAGGTTGCATACTGGCCACACATGGGGCAGGACCTCGACCAATACTTGAAGGGGTGTCTTGTGTGTGCACAATTTCAGCCATCATCCCTCACGCACCGTGCGCCTCTCCAAAAGAGGGGGATGACACTGCCATGGTCAGATTTGCAAATCGACTTTGTAGGCCCTGTGATTCGCTCGTCTAGAGGAAACAAGTACATGTTGACTGTTACATGCTTGTTTACCAAGTGGGTGGAATATCTCCCAGCCCCAAATTGCAAGGCAGAAACTGCAGCTGCCCTGATGATTAACCACATCTTTTCCCGTTTTGGTCTACCTCAAAGGATTGAGTCAGACAGAGGTAGCCACTTCACCAGTGAAGTAATGACAAAGATGTGGGAGATACTGGGGGTTAAAAGGAAGCTACACATTGCTTACAGGCCAGCTTCTTCTGGAGCAGTGGAGAGATACAACCGAACCATTGTGAGCATATTAAAGAAGTTTGGGGCAGATTCTGGGCCAAGTTGGGATATCCGATTACCTCTGGTCCTAATGGCCATCAGATCTACCCCTTCATCTGCAACCAAAATGTCACCATTTGAGTTGATGACTTTATGCAAGATGGTGCTTCCCCAGCATTTGCTCTACAGAACCCAAGAGCAAACGTTGATAAATGCCTCCACAACTCATGAGTATGTGGAGAATTTAAGGAAACACCTTCAGCATGCTTTTGCCTATGCTCAGCGGAATTTAGAAAGATCAGCCGAGAGCATGAAGACCCACTATGATTTAAAAACTACCCGAAAGGAATATAAGGTGGGTGATCGGGTCTATCCATACAATTTCCAGAGGAACCAGGCCAAACAGCGAAAATGTTTGCC
Source organism: Ambystoma mexicanum (assembly GCF_040938575.1). Classification (NCBI taxonomy): domain Eukaryota; kingdom Metazoa; phylum Chordata; class Amphibia; order Caudata; family Ambystomatidae; genus Ambystoma; species Ambystoma mexicanum. The sequence continues at coordinate 182,016,583 of NC_090929.1, forward strand.
TACATGGAAGGGACCGTTTGAAATTATAGACAAAATCTCCCCTGTGGCCTACAAGATCCGCATCCCCAAAGGCGGTTTGGCAGAGGTGGAAGACAAGTGGGTCCACATAAACCAGTTGAAGTGTTGCCATCCCAGGCACACTTTGCAGCAACTGGAGGAGTCCTCTGTAATCCCAGAGGGTACCGCTCTAGAGTAATTCAATTCCAACCCTAAAATATCCTGCATATAGCCTATCAAATTCTGTGTTTCTCAAGTTTATGTGTTCCTGTCGCTTAATTTTAAAAAAATGTGCATGTTCATATCTGTTGAGTTCTAAAATATATATGCCACCCCACTTTATCAATGGTGGGGGAGAAATGTCCATGTATAGGTATTGCCGCTTTTCCTTTGTCGTCCTAGGAGAAAGAAAACCTGGAGACTGGCCAAGGAGGACAATCCGGAGACCGGGAGCAGAGACCCAAGGGGCCCGGGATACCGTCCAATATTCCCATCAGGACCGGCGAGGAGAACAGATCGATCAGTACCGGATGGAGGAAAAGATGCTGAACTGTGCCATTTGCAGAATTGGAAGAAGATTATGCGGACATACCAGCGCGTGGATCAAAACCTTCTGTGCACCCGACTCCCCATCGACACAAATTCAAAGTGCAGTCGCGTGGGGGGGCCTTGTTGGGTGTCCTGACCCACGTTTGAGCTATCATGCTGCAACATTTGGTGCTGTGGGCTTAGAAAATCCAAGATGGTCAAAAAGCCCACATATGCGCCAGATTCCAGGAGAACCACGCAGTTTGTGCATACACCAAAATGGCTGCCTAACTTGCCACCCACCAGTGCGAGCATGATGGGCCAGGGTGCCATGAGTGGAATGGGTGCCAAAGGTAAAACAGCAGCGCTTGTTAGCTCAAAAACGCTTTAAAATTACCTTTGGTTTCTCTGAATGCCAGCTCAAAATGCCTATTTTCAAACATTGCAACACATCCAAAAATCTCACTGAACACCAGGGGACATCTGGCAGAATGAAGTATGTGTGCATACAAAATCTGGGAAGATGAAGAGCCCAAAACAATGTTCATAACAAAACTGGCTGAGCTATGCATGTCAGCAGCCTAACTGAAACTGGTTTAAAACCACCAAAATCGAAATGTTTAAATTAACTGAGTGACCTACTTTTGAGTGTCACATAGTTTGTAACTGTTAAAATGTCATAGTTTTGAACTTAGAATCAGCATTCTAGCTGCATATGTAAAAATTGTATTGACTTAAACTGGGGAACAAAAAATGACATGTAGCTAAAAACTGGCTTAAGGAGATTCCAATTCTGCCCGACAGGAGTGGGGGCTTGCCCAACAAATGCATTCCCAGGCCTGGCTGCATTCTGTTGCTCCTGCCAAAAGGAGGTCACACACTCTCTGATTGAATTACCAGGGGATTGCAAGAAACTAAACAAAGGGCCCAGGCAGATGGTTTATTGGGGTGGTCGTAAATGGCTTCCTTTTGAACAAAGCCCTTCCTTGACTCAGGCAGATGGTTTATAGGGGAGGTCGTAAAGTGGCTTCCTCTTGGCAGAAACGGGGAGGGGCAGCTCCCTCTGAGGACAGGCTGAGCTTAAAGAAAGTGGGCAAACTGGTTTCTCAACCATGTGACCTGGGAAGACACACCCCTGTTGGCCAGAATATGATTTTAAGAAAGATGTATAACTCATGGTGAGGACTTGTCAAAATTATCTAAATGATACCATAATTCTTGTGATTTTTCTGCCCACATTTTAAGAGGTTTTAGGACCCGGTGGTATGATCTGGGGGTTTACGAGCGGAAAAGAGGTTGTTACTCTAAATGTATGCAGGTTAAAAATCTGACACTTCCTTATCTAAATGCCCACATGCCTTGCACACAATTGTATAAATTTGGAGAAAAATCTGATATGGGGAAAGCTATTAAAAAGCGCAAAATGTTGCCCTTTCTGAATGCAAGCCCCCAGGAAGAGCAGAGTTTGAACAGAGTATACCTCATGTGATATGTGATGGGTGCATGTAATTTTAAACAACTGTGTATCTGTGCAATATGTATTTGGGTCAAATATAGATTTATGTGCAATTTGACAGGGGAGCGTCCTTTCTGCAGGCCATAAAACAGCATCACCATGACTCACATTTCCTTTCCCCTATCAAGGAAGAGAGAAAAGCTTGACCAATGATCAGTTGAGAGAGGGGCTGGCTTAGTGATGCTGCGCACACACCCACTTTCAAAAGACATAAAAAGAGCCACTGGAAGCTAGAGAGGACATTCAAATCCAGTTGCTGCGGAGCGTTTTGCCGGACCACACAACATCCAGAAGATACCAGTTCCAGACTGACTCCAGCTACATACTCCAGAACCTAGAACTTATACTTTAGAACCTAAATCAGAGGCCTAAAACCACAAGCTGAGTTCTCTGCAGCAGGCCTCAAATCATTGCAAGCTACTCACAGCCGGGCGAGCTGCTTGAATCCCTTGCCAAGAACTTTTGCCAGGACCAGTGCAGAGATCCAGGAGCCGTGCAGAGACCGCTGTATCCGGACAGACCAGACCAGAGATCCAGAGTGACCCAGACCGCTGTGAGCAGAACCAGAGAGCTGACCCAGATCACTGTGAAGTGCCGAGACCAGAACCGGAGTCCAGTCCAAAACCTGACCAGATCCGTGGCGAGGCCTATTTCAAATTGATATTGTGAGTACCTAGCAGAACTGTGCAGAACCAATCTCTTAGTTAAAATAATCTAATCCAAACTATTTTAACCTAAGTAGAACAGCCTCCTAGAAATCGTGTCATCTGTCATTTGCAAAGCTGTCACCTGTCATTTTGAGTTTACTTTAAATCCGAAAAATGACCTTTACAAAATCATTCATATTTCTGGAATCGTTTGGGCTATGAACTTGGTTTAACTTTCCTCTGAAAGCTTAGAATCTAAGCTTTCCAACAAGCCTAGAACCGACTTCCTACTCCTTATATTTGTTCCGCAATCACGATTCACGCACTCGCGAATTTTACCGCGATTTGCGATTTGGTTAAAAATCCAGCCACGTGTAACCATCAGCAGTCATTTCTTTCCTTGCTAAAAATTCGTTTGCCTCTTAATCACCATCTCTGAATCATTGCTAAAGTGAGCCTGAACTCATCCCAAGTATCTCTCACTCACCCTGAACCTCCTAAAGGGAATTAAAAGCATTTTCAGCATATTACTCACTTCATTGCCACCACATTCAAAGCACTTGGGCCTGTGTTTTAAAACTCATACCGGTTTTCTCTAAGCTTGCTGGGGGGGAACTGAATTTCGTATTGTATTTGATTTCATTCCTGAGAACTGTGTGCTCCTCTTTCCATCTACTTCCATGTCTTACATTGCATAGGGGAGGGGGGTGAATTGCCAGAAAAAAAGTGATTATATTATCTTTTGCTAAAATCAGCTCAAGTATTTCTGTACTGCATTTTATTCCTCATTGCTTTTCCCTTGAAATCATAAAAGTATTTTTGCTACTTGATCCATCTTATACTAACTCCTCATTGATTATAAAGAAGTGTGCTAGTGTCAGATTACCCATTGTTGAATAACATTATATTTATAAGGGCGATATCGATTATTAATTTATTATAAAAGCGTGGTATCTATATTTTGTCTTATTTCTCAAATAAAACTTTTAAACTTGTAAAACAGAACTACTTCTTGGCTCAGTGGGGTCAGGGGGATTCTAAGAGAGGGGTGTTATATAGGGGTAGTCATCCAGAACTCATGAACTGGACATAAAGATATATCAATAAGGGTTTCCATTCAGTATCCCAGACTAGGCATTGACTTAGCTGTAGTGTTGAATTGAATCTTCTTACAGCATTGAGAATCCGAATGATATCCAGAATGGATATGCATGTGCTGTGAGAATCCGAATGATAGCCAGAATGGATACGGATGTGCTGTGAGAATCCCAGTGATATCCAGAATGGATACGGATGTGCTGTGAGAATCCCAGTGATATCCAGAATGGATACGGATGTGCTGTGAGAATCCAGAGAAGCTACCTACATTGGAAGGCTGCAAGCCAGCACAAGAAGGAAAAGGAAGGAGTGAAGAACTAGGCCAAATGGAAGTCAGATCCTGGAGATATGAATGCATGAGATGAGCCAACTGCTGCACACTGGGAAATGTAGTCAAAGTTTCCAGTAAAGACTGTGCGACAAGGGATGCTCAGACACTAATCAAGCAATATTACACAGTCAGGGGTTATTACTGCAATCACCAAAAGAAAGATCCTTCTAGCAAAGGGTGAAAATGTAACTGGCTGTATTATTCAAAGTCTAGTTTGTTCACCCTGTACTGGATCAAACACTAATGATCCAACCATTAACACGAGATGCCAGAAGGAAACACGCAAAGGGCCAAACGGGTGATGTAAAAATGAAATTCATCTATTAACTTGGTGCTGAACATATTATAACAATAACAAAACGTTCTTTGTGCAAGACAAAAAAATAATAAATAATGTTGGTGACAATGACCTGAAAAATCAATAAATGTAACAAGGCAATACAACAATAAGGTAAATGACACACACAACATTTTTAGAAAAGAAAAATAAATTATGATAATGGCCTCAACAGTGAGTAAAAAAGAAACCGGACAAGAAAAATAATCCTGATTCGAATAAGTCGCTTGGTTATATAGCCACATATGAACAGAAAACGTAAGTCATTTGATGCAGCCGGGGAGTTATATTGTGGCCAAACAGACTGATTCTGTAAACTTATAACAAAATGTCAGAAATTACAGAGCCCATGCATAACAAATTCAATGAAAATGTGTAAAAAGTGAAAGAACAATCAATGAATCGAGCATTAATGAATACATTTTCATCGAGTGGCCTTGGGTGCCACAGTGCAACAATCTATTTCTGTTGCCATTCTCTAAAGTTGAGAAGAAAATCCTTGAAACAGAGAGAATGATACTTCCTCTCGAAAACTTCGAGCAAGAAAAGGTTTCTCACCTCAAACCTGAATCAGAGGCATGATGGGGGGGGTTACTGGGCCAGATAAAGCCGCGGGCAATATTTACAGGCCCGGGCGAAGCAAGGGCATTAACAAAGCCCCGGGCATTACCAGGCCCAGTAATGCCCCCCTGTCCCTGTCGGTGCTGCTTAGGGAACACTACTGTTCCCAGCGCAGCCAAGGGACAAGGAGCAAGAAGGTAAGTGGGGAGGGGGTGGGGTGCCTTATTAGGTCGAAAAGGGGGTGGAGGATAGGATGCAGGGGCACAGGAAAACGGGGCAGCTCACTTATCTGGAAAACCCAGCGAGGGAAGATGGCAGCCACCCACTCTGAGGAGGCTCGGAGAGGGGGCTTTACCGTGTGGTAAAGCCTCTGCTCCAAGCCTCTTCATTGGCTGGGAGGCAGCCACACCTCCCTCGCCGGGTACTAATTCTGTTGATTGTAGTAAAAGTACTAATGTGTTCAATAAAGAGAATGATAGAAGGAGCACCCAGAGACTGAATTCTGAGAGTTGTTGACGTACTAACTAGAGTGTCCACTAAGGGCTGTCAGAGAAGGACAAGTAAGACATTGGGCCTCATTACGAGGTGGGTGGTAAGGGGTTAACGGCCCCGGTAAAGGTGCTGGAGCCATCATCCCCCTCTCCGCCCTATTACGAGGTCTCCTCGCGGGACCCGGTAAAGGCGCCTGGTAAAACCAGGCGTCCTTAGCGGGGCTGCGAGGAGACCAGGATGCAAACAACAGGCCCGTAATTAACGGGCCCGTTGTTTGCATCCGCCCCATTCCCATTGAGCCCTATGGGGGCTCGAATGGGAATGGGGATGGTCCGGGTTTCCTGAATGGGAAAATAGCGGACCCTCCAATGTCGGAATGGCCTGGTATTTCCCCATTCAGGGAACCCGGACCCCAGTTTGGAGGTAGCCATGCCCTCACTAAGGGCATGGCTACCTCCAAACTCTTATTATTGTAGTATGCAATAAAAGGTTGGATGCTGTGTCATGAATTCCAAATTGAGATACCTTTTTTTGAAATATCTGAACATATTATGCTTGTATGGTATATTGCATCAGCCTTTGAAATACCATTCACTCCTTCATCAGGTTGTGGTCACAGAAAGAAAAGTCCTTGAAATATTGTGTCCACTTTTAAGCAGCGTGAAATACAACATGGCTGTGTGTGGAGTAGCATGCAAGAGCTGCAGCTATTAAGCTGCCAGGCTGGTCATTCCTGCAACAGCGGCCCAGTCTTACACGCCACTTAACAGCACAGGAGGCAATCGCTGAAACTTTACGCTTCAAGACTGATCGACTTTCGAACCGAGGGCCTACATCTTAACACATGAAACATTAAAAGGAGCATAATATGAATGCCAAAACTCAAGTCTAGCTGGTTCACAAGTGAAAGGGATCTGGACATATTTGGAGATATTTCATGAACTAACGCTAAAGGATTATTTATGCAGCTGATTAACATTAACATATATGACTACAGTTATTATTTGCAATTGAAATCCTGCCCACAAAGCATTTCTACAGACCCTAAGTGGTGAAATATTTCTGAAAACAGGCTTCATTCCCTCTCAGTGCCCTGAAGAAGCTCTTGTGAGTGAAACAGGGATTGGTACATGTTTTGTTTTTATCAATGTATTTGTTTCTGGTCTGCGTTATTTTTCTTTGGTTCATTTTATATGTGTCTGTTAACCTAATGGCTCACCTTATGATTCACTGAAGATACCCAGGTTCTTACTTGTAATCCAGAGTTTACATCACATTGTGAAACTGTTAACCACCAATCAGTTTCCAGGACATTAGACATAGGTGTACCCTTCTTTTCTTTCGATTCATGATCTCTGCTTCTTCTGAGCGATGATTGGAGTGGCTCACGGTGTCCTTCTCCAATGGGGCTTTAGCTTGGGGAAATCATTGGATAGCCCCTGTGACAGGGGCACTGCCTCATTTGCAGCCCTTGTAATCAGGCCATGAGGTATTTGTGGCAGCCTCGGAGCAGTGCCCCCTATTGTAGCATAGTACATTGCAATTGCCGTCTACTACTGTATCATTGGGCTTACCAGGCAGACCTCACTAAGAAAAGAGTTCAAATGTCACTGCCTAACAAAGAACATGGACATAGCGGATAGACTGAAGCAGCCTCTCCATTGTCAACACATGAGCACAAGTCAGTTTTATATTAGCAAAGGCATATTTACACCATATGCCAGGATAGGTTGTCATGTAATAGTCACACTGGTAACCACAATTATGATCTACACATTTCCTAGTTTGACACTTGATTCTGGATAGGTTGGAATTAAGATTTCAGTGAGACCCCAGAGCTCTTATATCGGTCCTCCAATAAGCATTGGGCAAATTCTTACCCAGAATCATGAAACTAACTACTAAGGTGGGTGGCATGATCCCACAATTCACCATACGTTGCTGGATCCAGCTGCATGACAGTGCAGTCACGTGTGAATTGCATTTCAGGACCTTTGGCAGTAAACGGGTGTGGTACTTACATAAAATAGGAAAGTGGTGGCTGGAATTTTTTGAATGAATCGTAACTTCTGGCATTGCTCAGTTCGCACTGAACTGCCCCTTTTGCGGTGGGACTAAGCCTGATTTGCATACAATGGGGGTCATTCCGAGTTTGGAGGCAGCCATGGTGCTATCAGCACCATGGCTGCCTCCAAACCCGGGTTCAGGTCTGGGTAGATCGAATGGGACGTACCGGGACATTCCGACCTATGCCGACCCGATAAGTCCCATTTCGTAAACCATTCCCCCTTCCGATTTGTGCCCCAATAGGGCTCAATGGGAATGGGGAAGGAGCTAATAACGGGCCCGCAAATTCCGGGCCCGTTATTAGCTCTATGGTCCCTTAACGGGTCCCGCTAAGGGCGGCTGGTTAGACCAGCCGTTCCTGGTGGGACCCACTAAGGGACCTCGGAATGTGGCGGTAGGGGGTTAACGGCACCTGCATCCTTACCGGTGCCGTTAACCCCCTACCGCCAGGGTCGGAATGACCCCCAATGTCTTTCCTTCTGTAATGGCATTGCAGGTTGAAAAACAAATGTCTGTAGGATTGTCCAGACCAATGCCAGTGGTTATGAATAAATCAAAACCTTCCAGCCATCAACGTTCAGTTTTTCAAGTGGTACTGAAAGCACTATGTTGTATCTGCTCCACCTAAAGTGTGTGAGGCGGACGTCATACCCACCTTGTGCACCCTAGGCTTTCACGCAGCCCTTAACGTCAGAGTCGCCAACTGTCATACTCCGTAACGGCATTTCAGTCAGCCAGCAATATGAGTGGGGTCTTTTATTCCGGTATAAACTATAATGATTATAAAGTACCTCACATTACTGCACGTTTTAAGAGGAAGTGTTGGGGATCGGTTTTCCTCAGAGTTTGGGCTGTACCGTGTGCTGGTATTCATCTAACCCACCTTAAACTTTGCACCCAAGTATTTCTCACTGAGGCTGAAGTGGGCCAAACGGTGTGCAAGTATATCTATCCACTCACGGTAATACTACACCAAAATGCTCCACAATCAGGCAGTGGAGTTGTCTGTTTTAGAATGCCACATGAAAGTGACTGTGCTTGCACTATCTGGAAGTGACATTGGGAGGTACTCCTGTCTAAAGATCGCTAGGATATGTGGCATTCGTTTTGAGGGTGATGTGATCAGGCATTAAAGTAACATTGGCTCAGTTGGCAACACCATCTACTCACAATAAGTTCGGATTCATTGTCAGTGGGGGGGAACTCCATCACCAGTGGCACTCTGTGCAAGACTGTCCCATCTCCACCCAGAAGCGACAGTGGGAGATACCCCTGCCTGAAGTCTGTTGGGACTTCTGGTGAAGTGAGACACCATGCAAAATTTAGAGCCACCACCCAAGTTCTTGGCTACACCAGGAGTACCACCAATTGGGCAGGGACTGCCCATGAATGGATCAGCGGGCAGTAATGTTCCTCACTCAGCAGAGGAAATGGTCGCAGGTCGGATTGAAAGGTACCACAGGCCGGGTAAGGAGAAGACTCGCAAGATATGATGATTTTGAATTATACAAATTATTTATTTCGGCTCCGTTTCTTGTTTTCCTATGAACGCTTAGTGTCACTTGTATCCTGTCAGAAATATATATTGTGGGTATTTCTATTGATGTTCATATAAGGTTCAGCTCTGTTTTGCATATTCTATTTTGCACTTACTCCCGCCCTCTAGAGGGAACATATTTTGACACTCTAAATTATTGTCATGTAACCTCTACTTGTTATATGTTGGCGCCTCTTCTTGATCTGGTTATATGCAAATGCCCACCACCTATAAGGAGCAATTTATGTTGTATCTGCTCCACCTAATTTGCACGAGGTGGAAGACATACCCACCTCGCGCCCCCTGGGCTTTCACGCAGCCCTTACGTCAGGGTCTCCAACTGTCATACTGCGTAACAGCATTTCAGTCAGCCAGCCAAATGACTGGGGTCTTTTATTCCAGTATAAACTATAATAATAATAGAGTACCTCACATTACTGCACGGAGTGACAAATAGTGCCTTTTAAAGCACATTGGGTCAGTACCATTGATCAAAAATTACCTGCTGAACAGTGCACTAAATGCTAAAACTGGAAGCAGAAACACAGCCAGTCACTCTCAGAAAACCTGGAGAACAGTCACCACCACCCGCTGACTACGGCTTCAGATTGACCTTACAATGAAATGAAATTCAAGATGGCTTCCCCTACTGCCCAGCCCAGAGTGGTTTACTGCATCAGCCCTTCAGGCATTGTGTGAACATGTATGTATGTGCTGAGTTGTATTTGAATTAGGTGTGTAAGGGGATAGATATAGTGATAGCGTCCAACAATATGGAATAAATAAGGACAGATTATCAACGGTACATTTGCAAGACCGCAAAGAGAGGGGAGGGTTAAAGTCTGCCGATACAAGTCAGGGATAAAGGCCGGTCTTCCAAGTACATAACATTGCCAGCAGTCCACCTCTGCTGTTCTGTACCTAGAACTGACCCACAGTAGACAGGCATTCTGGAGCATGACTATGATAGGTGCAGTTGCTGAATCGATTAAGGATAGGGCATGTGGGGCTGAATGAATGTCTGTTTCGAGTGGGGAAGCGAGAGTCGAGGGATTGTGCGGTGTGTGGGGTGCCTGAGACTGTGGGACATTTTCTACTTAGATGTGAGAAACATGTTGCAGAGAGAGAATTGATGAGGGTTCGGTTATCTGCGCTGGGCGTGGCTGGGTTGAGTGGAAAGGCTTTGTTGGGAGGTGATGGGGTGAGTGGCAGGAAGAAGAGCAGTGTGTTGTTGGATTTTGTGAGACATACAGGGAGGTGGGAGGAACTGTGAGTTTATGTGAGCTAAATAATGATTGGTGGGTTAGGTGCACATCATCCTTTAGGATGGGGAAGCGCCTGCGTGGGTCCGCCCACGGTTTCGATAATTTAGAAGAAGAAGGAAGCGTCTGCAGGGTTGTCCAACTCCAGTCCTTTAGTGCCAGAATCTTGGCAAGTTTTCAAGATATCCCTCATTAATATGCATGAGAAAAAATGTGCGTACATTTAGAATCATTGTATGCAAATTTATCTCATGAATATTAAGGATGGGTGTCCTGAAAGTCCGACTTGTTTCCGGTCCTCGAGGACTGGAGTTGGACAACCCTGAATCTAGTAATGTGAAAAATGTCTCAAATTTTTGATGACAGAATGACAGTATTGAAGGATTTGTGGGAGCTCTTTTTTACTGGGGCTCCAGTCAGCCACATACTTAACATGTGTGTAAAAGTAGAGGCGAGTCGAGAGAAAGTCTGGGAGAGAATGCCACATTGTTTACATAAACGCCACATGCTGGGGCTGAGAGCGGAGCAACGTGGCTAAAAGTAGCTTAAAGCAACAAGGGAGCAATTTGATGCATGACTTCTGAAATTATTCCCCTTAGAAAAGTTTTATTTATCTGCCTCTTAAACTCTCCACATTCCTCGTCACTCGGCGCGCGCTGCCAACTCGTATCCATCACATGGGTCGAGAAGAAAGGCTCTTGACTCGACGACAGCAACACACTGTGCCTGTCTTGGCCGCCTAATCATTGGCAGGTTTTCAGAAAGCAGCTGAAAAGTGAAATAATACTCCAAAAAGGAGAAGAAAAAATTCCCATGAAGATAAAAAAAGAGCAAGAAGTAGAATTGTCACTTAAGACTGTGGTATGGTCTAATGACTGCCAGTGTATGTATTGTTTAATTGTTTATTGTAATACAGCCTAACATAAAGAATTTTTATTAAATCCAACTAAATCATATAAAAATTATAATTGTAGCCCAGACCGTCGCGATTACACTCCTCTGGCCCTTATTACAGTAGGATTGGCTCCCTTCAGATTACAGTGCTGCCAGATAGACTCAAATAGGACAACAATACCATTTAAAAGGACCATTACTAACTGCAGCTCAGAATGCCCACCCAGTTCCCTGAAGTCACCTTCAAGCTCCTCCAAAGGCCACTCAGACGGAGCATCAAGGGTATATCATTGCCTTGCAAAACATTCTTCTTCATCGTCCTGTAAGTGTCTGCCCAAGGCCAGCACTGGCCTCCTTCTGTCCAACTTGAAAGGCCCCACATGGGCAGAGTGAATGTTTAGTGGGCTCAGTGGTACCAAGCCCACAGTATCAGCAAAATGCGTTTTTTGTTGTTGTTAGGAATGCCCATTCGTGCCCCAATACGGCCCCAGGTCTCCGCCGCATTAAAGTTCAGTCGAGTATATTCCTCTCGAATTTCCAGGTTGGGGAACGCCTGTACATAGGCTCCCATAGCGGGGACTAGGATTTGTGCATTCATATAATCTGCACTACTACTGTCTGCAGCAAAATTGACCTCGCTCTTCTCACTATCCACAGATTTCATGTGAATTTTCATCAATCGTTTAAATTTCGGCACAGTAAGAGCAGTATTGTCCACGGTGAGCTTGCCTTCTACGCCAACTCCCGCCTACCAGATTTCCACACAAGCACATGATGTGTTTTTCACAGCTAGCTTCTTACAAACTGCCCCTGATGCCTTTTCCAGGTATCATTTTAAGCAGTCATTAGTTTTTTGTCATAACGTCTTTGTTGTTTTGGCAAAACCATGCTGGCAGAGTCGATGTTAAGCTCACAGCCTATGCATTCTCTAAGAGAAGCTTGGGGAAGGTGTGGCAGTGATGTTATACAACCACGCTCCAACCTCTTTAGGATGTTCTCTATTTTTCACCCCAGACCACTCCGCCTTACATCAATTTAGGAAGTAACTTCATGAGTTAAACAGTCCTGAGTGCCGCCAAAGAGTAGCCTGAATGTGAAAGCGCAAAATTCTTATGAGCCCCTTGGTGTTGATGGAGTTCTCTCTCCAGATGTCTTGTTTGTGCCGTCCAATTGAGCTTTGAGTCACGACTGACCCCCAGATACTGGTATTCAGTGACTTCTTCAAGATCCAAACATTCAAAGTTTACTCTTGGGCCCTAAGAATGACATTTGAGCTCATTCGAGTTTGGTGGTATCTCAGCGGTAACACCACTGAGATACCACCAAACAGTATTACTTTTTTAATTTTTTAATTTATTATATGGTTTGGTTGTTTATCACAACCTTTCAAATTTCTAGTAATTCCACGAGAAGAAAATATGTTTCACTAAATAAAGATAACATAAGAAAATCTAAACAATACGAATAAACATTGTTTTAACACACATTTTTCAGCCTTGCTCAACTAAACAACAATTATTTACTAGCTCTCGGCCATTCATCATGAATTTCTAAAGGAAGAAGGGAATTAACAGTTCAACAATATAGAAGTTGCATTGAAAATCATATTCCATATTCCATCCTCATTCCAAATTAAAAACTGATTGAACAACTTTAAAAAAACATATTGTCTTAAATTACTCAAGATCTGATATTCTACCATAAGATGTTTTAAGTTTCAATTGTGCTACAGTCATTACAAAATCTACAACTTGTACAGGCGTTCTTAATTTTAGAGCGTTTTGCCAGTTGAACCTTTGTTGGCCATAAATATAGCCGTATTCGCAGTAGGATTCAGGCATAGTTTGAGTCTGGAAATTGTCGCAAATACGCGGGGACTGTATGTAAGGCTTTTTATATAAATTTCCCAGTTTTAAATATTGAATATGTGTTGCATTTGGCGCATGTGGTGCCCCAATCCCATCGCCATAGTTTAACTTTTGCTTTATCAGGAAAATCTAGAAGAAGGCTGCTGAGATATATCTGCTTCTTTCAGGATCTCTTTACATTTTACATCCCAGGCATTAATAAACCTGTTGTTAGACGTAAAGGCAGCATGTAGGAATGGCAGTAGTGTCTGTGTATTCTCCTGCGACAGTAAACATTTCCTCCATAAACTCAGAGTTTGCCATGCTACTATGGCATTTAAGGATCTCAGCCCCAATTCATAGTGAAGTATTGCCATTCTAATAGACTGAGGAAGATATAAACCCCTTTTCCAAAATACGCCTTCTAAAAGGACCCACTTTGGATGGTTTTCTGGGGGTTTAGGCTGGGCTCCATAAATAATCACTGGGACCACTTTCAGTTTGGAGAATCGAATGAGGACTGCATGTGTAAACTTGCCAAATCTGGTCTGTATAATGTTTATATTTTGACCCAAATATCTATATTCGTTCACCAGAGTGACCGGCAAGGTATTGAGTTGGAGCGAGGAAATCTGGTTTTGTGATGAAATATCATGATATTATATTTTAGCGAATTTACCTTCAACCCATTTTTAGTTCCATAACCATCGAGAGCTTTAAGTTTCCTTTGCAGTCCTACTTGCGTTTGATCAATAATGGCAAGGTCATCAGCATAAAGGAGCCACGAGACTGCCTCTTTTCCAAGTTTCGGCGGAAATGAACGAGGATGATTGAGATGGATGTTTATATCTTCAACATAACAATTAAAATGCATTGACGATAAAATACAGCCTTGTTTTAGGCCAGTATCAGTTAAAATTGAGCTAGTAAAAAGACCCTCTCGATTAAGCCTTTATTGAGGTATTTGAATAAAATAGATGCATCCAATGTACAATATATAGTGGACAACCTGCATCCAACAATTTCTCTCATAATTTATCTCGCAATACTGATTCAAAAACCTGTTTAAAATTAATAAAAGTAATTTATGGATGTTCCTAATCCTGTATGAATCCAGATTGGTGAACATCCAGCATTTTAGACTTTTTTAAACAGAAAATCAAATTTCTCAATATAAACCTCACAAAGATATTGCCAGGAACATTGAGAAGGGCAATTGGGTGATAAATGGTTGGTTCATTTCTGTTACCCTTTTTAAATATTGGTAATATTATCGATTCCATCCAAGATTGAGGTATGCGTCAATTTTTTACTATTGTATTAAAGATTTTTTCCAAAATGTCTGCTCATTGCTGAGGAGATTACTTGATTATTGCATTCAACCAGCCATCTGGCCCCGGAGCCCGAAAGCCCTTGATGAGCTGAGTTTTTTAATGATCGTAAGAATGTCCAATTGGTCAAAACGCAGTTGACTACATTCAGTTTGTGAGATTGCTGGTATTGTATTTCTGGAAGTTCTTTTCCAAAATAATTTCGAAAAGTGGTCAATCCATGCTTTTTCATTAACTGTGTTTAGTAGTAAAGAGACTGAAGCATTCGATGATGTATTATTTAAAATACTCCACGTTTGAGCACTGGATTTATGAGCTATTGCCGCCAGTATTCTCTCGCCATACATTTGTTTACTTTTTACATTAATTTGCTTGATTGCATTTTTGTATTGTGTATGCAATCGCATTTTTCACAAATTCTTTCACAAATTGGTAGATTCTTAAGAATGTTCCACTGTTGTCGAAACTTAGCTTTTAATATATGAATGTCACAATTAAACATATGTTTATGTTTGAAAACCGTGCGGCTGTTTAGTGACTGACTTTGTAATATCAACGCAAGTGAGTCTGTGTACTCATAATTCAGTGTTGATGAAGAAGACTGGATAATTGTTCGCTTAGTATGTTCAACTTTGTTTTTGTACATTGTACTCGAGTGCTACCTTGATTGAGAGAAATTGATTCTTTAAAGTAGGTTTGAGGTGAGGGAATCAGACTATGGGCCTGATCATGACTTTGGTGGTATTAGCCCTACTGCCAAACTGCCCGGCGCTAATAGCGCCGGATCACGAGTTCGGCGGTAATGTAATTCCCCATTCCCCATTGAACTCAATGGGGAAAATTTGCGCTCTTACCACCGGCGGATTTCCCGCCGGCGGTAATAGCGCGAATTTTCAATGGATTTCCCCCAGCCAAGAGCTAGGGCGAAATCCGCCGATCCTGATTTGGCGGACCCTTAAATCCGGCGGTAATAGCATGACCGCTGGATTTAAGGGTTACCGCCAAAGTCGTGATGAGGCCCTATATATTGTCGTCTTAAGAATGTTGTGATCACTTGATTGTGTTGGAATAATAGTGAAAGATTGAATAGTATTCAATACTTCTACCGAAACAAAAACATAGTCTAATACTGAGGTTGATAACCCTCTCTACCATGTAGGTGCTGGAGGAACGTCCCCAGAAATTGTACCATTTAGCATTATAAGATTTCTCTCATTCATTAATGCGATCTAATTCTTTGCTCATTGACAGTGCTTCTCTGGCCTTAGGTATACATTTCATGTTAAGATCTCCTACTATCATAATTGTATACGGATGATCCTGTTCTGTAATTAAGTCCAGCATTTGGATTATGTGATCCATAAATCTTTTATCCTCAATGGCCAGGGGATTCCAGTAAATATTCAAGATAGCCTTCCGCATAATCGAAGACAGCCGAGAGTTAAGTGATGTTAATTTGGTTAGCTGAATTTGAGGATACGGGGAAGCCCATGCTTCTAAATGAAGACCAGAATCGAGTTTTAAAGCTCTTAATGACCCAATGGAATAGCACCCTTTTCACTTTTTTACTGCTGGTATCCAAGCTACTTCAAAATCTGTCCATATAGGTTGTGTAGTTATCCTAGGTATCACCTATCAGGCCCTGGCCTGCAGACCTCTTTCCTCTCTGATCGACCCTCACAGGTCCAACTTGGGTCCTTCCTCTCCTTTATCTCACTCTCTACCTGTGGTGTTCCCCAGGGGTCTAACCTCTCTCCCTGGCTGTTCAACTAATGCCTGGCACCTCTTGCCCACTGCATTGCCACTATCTGTCCAAACTTTCAGTGCTATACAGATGACACTCAGCTTGTTTTCAGGCTCCCTTCTGCCACCTCCTCATCTCTGACTGTCTTTCTGCTATCCAGGAGTGGTGTGCTGCCAACGCCATGTCAGTAAGAAGGAAATTCTCCTCATCGGCACAACCGCACTCTCCTTTCCTGTCACTTTCTGGCCGGGCTCCCTTGGCGTCACGCTCACCTGATCTCCACGGGGGCGTAGCACGTAGCCGTATGACCGGGAACTGCACTGGTGTAGTTTTAATAGTATAGTGGTGTCCTCTCCCTTGTTATCTCCCCAGAAGGCGTTAGCCTGTAATGTTGAAACAAGAAGTTAGCTATGAGTGGGTGGGATTGGCCCCACTACCTGCCACCTCCTGGTGCCCGACTCCTCTCCTGCTCACCTATGAGTTTGGTGAGGTCGGCGCTCCGTCTTGCTTGACCTTCAGCAGGGGCGCAGTAGGCTCAGTCTTTCTCTGGACGCAGTTACTTCACTGTTCCAGAGTGCTGTTGCTGCATTTTCGGAATGCTTGGATAATCAGGTGAGTCTCTATCTCAATAACAGCTTGGTATAGATGCTCATATTGTCCCAAGGCTCTAAACGTGTTTGTCTTTCTTGCAGATGCAATTTCGTGCATCATCCGGGAGAAGATTCGGCCCTCCTCGGATGCTCAGCTGGTTGCCTCCAGGTGATTATAGGTGCGAATGAGTGGCGCCGGATGACAGAGTAAATGTTCGTTTGTATGGTGCGTGACTAACCTGCTGTTTTCTGTTCCCCTTTTGCAGGTGCGGCATGGCCCCAAGATGAAGAATGGAAGAACCGCTCCAAAGAAACCCAGAGGATGCAGAATCCCAGGTGAGTATCGTGAATCTGTGTGGGAGTCCTTTTCCAACCGGGGCGGCGATCAGAGAACCAGCCGGAGATGAGACCGATGGCCGGAATTGCAGGTAAGGTCTTGTCGCTGTAGTAACTCCTGTTCTTCTCCTTATCTTGTTCCACGCACAGATGGATGGAAAGCACCAATGGGCGTGGCTGAAGAAGCTCGAGGGCAGAGCAGACACCGTGAGCGTTACCCTGCAGGAGTGCAGAATAACGTGAAGCGTGTTCTGCTTGCAGGATGTGGCTTATATAGCCTTGTAAGTAGTTCCAGGTAAAGTAGTCCCTTTACCACACCCTGTCTCTCAGGAAAAATAGTCCCTCTGCCACACCCTGGATTAAACAGAAGACTCAGCCTCACAGGCAGTTTAAGTAGTTCCATAAATTCAGCCCATTCCAACGGCGCCAGGACTGAGTTCATGAGACTCTGGGGCACTTCCTTGGGGCCTGACAAGTCCTTCTGGTTGGCGGGGACTGGGATGGGCCCAACAGCTCCAGGGGTTTTGGAGCACGCACCATGACAGCACTCCCCCCCCATTCTCCTCTAAAGGTGGGGTCTCCCCTTGGTCCTGGTTTGTTTGGGTGACTATGATGAAACCTTTTCAACAATCGTGGTGCATGAATGTGTTCACTGGGTTCCCATGATCTTTCGTGTGGTCCATATCCTTTCCAGTCTATTAGATAAAACAGTTTTGATTTGACGATTTTCGAGTCCAGAATATCCTTGATTTCAAATTCGGGTTCTCCGTCGACCATGATCGGTTTTGGTGGTTTCAGAACTTGGGTTCCTGTTTGTACAGGTTTTAGAAGTGAGACATGAAACACGGGATGAATTTTCATGTGTGAGGGTAAATTCAACTTCACTGCTACCGGATTGATGATAGCCTTAATGGTGTATGGACCTATGTATCTGGGGTTGAAGGTTTGGGTTCCTTTCATGGGTATGTGCTTAGATGCCAGCCAGACTTCATCTCCAACTTGATACTTTGGAGCTTCACTCCTATGGATGTCTGCTGACTTCCTGTACCTTTCCTTGGCTTGATTCAGCTGATCCATTGCTTGTTTAAAGGCTTGGGTGATGGTAGAGTGCAAACTTTTTACTGCTGGCATTTCCAAAGGTTGAGGTGAGTCAAGATTGGAAGTTCGTGGATGCAAACCGTAGATGGTGTAGAAGCGGGTCTGTCCGATGCTGGAGTGCAGAGAGTTGTTGTAGGCGTACTCGGTTATCCATAAAATGTCTTTCCAACCGTTTTCAGACTGGTGTAACATACATCTGAGGTATTGTTCTAGAGTCTGGTTGGTCCTCTCAGTCTGACCATCAGTCTGGGGATGGTGACTGGTGGAAAGTATTACATCGATTTGCGCTAATTCGCAACACTTTTTCCAAATGTGTGAGAGAAATTGGCTGCCAAGATCTGAAATTAGGATGGAAGGAAATCCATGTATTCAGACTATCTGAACTAAAAATTCTTTAGCTAAGGTTGCGGCTGAGGGCAGGCCCTTCAGTGGAATGAAATTAGCCATTTTCGAAAATAAGTCCACCACCACGAGAATTGTGTTGAACCCGTTACAAGGGGGAAGGTCAGTTATAAAATCAAGAGACAATGTATGCCAAGGCGTAGGCGGAATATCCAGTGGTTGCAGTTGACCTGGTGATCTTTTTTTCAAGGCCTTGTTTTGTGCACAAATTCCACTGGATAATACAAATTGTTTGATGTCTTTACGCCATGTTGGCCACCAATAGTATCGCTTGATCTCAGCTTCGGTCTTAGCTATCCCAGGATGGCCTTCAACCAGTGATTCGTGGTAAGTCGAGATGACCCTATCCTGAAGTTCTTTACTGGGTAGGTAGAGACGTCCCTGAACATATGGTAAGTGGTTTGAGACCGAATGATGAACACTTTTTATAGACCAGTCTCTCAGAGTGTCTGTATCCATGAGATGTGTGATTTCTTTGTGGAAGTCGTCTAAGGTTAGAGACATTGTCACTCCTAAAAAAAAATTTCGGGAATGATGGGCACTGGGTCTGGGTTGGTGGATTCCTCGTCTACCCCAATGCGAGATAGGGCGTCAGCCTTGCCATTTTGACAACCAGGTCGGTAAGTGATAACAAAGTCAAATTCGGCAAAAAATAATGCCCATCAGAGTTGGCGGGATGATTGGGCCTTTGCCACCTTCAAATACTGTAGATTGCAATGGTCAATGATTACTGTAATTGTATGTCTTGCTCCCAGCAGGTAATGCCGCCAAGCTTTGAAGGCCGCCTTAATGGCCAGCAGTTCCTTGTCCGTAATGGCGTAATTCAATTCAGGTGCCGTGAATTTTCGGGACCAGAAGGTCACTGGATAGTGTTGACCCATTTCAGGATCTTTTTTTGAGAGGACCGCTCCCATTGCTGAACTGGAAGCGTCGGTCTCAACCACGTACGGTAGGTCTGGACGTGGGTGTTTCAAGATCGGGGCTGAGATGAATTTGTTCTTTCGTAGTAGAGAGGTAATGGGATGCACTAGCTGTGAGAAGCCTGGAATGAAGCGGCGATAGAAGTTCACAAATCTGAGCATACTTTGAACTCCTTTAATCGAGGTTGGGGAAGGCCAGTTGAGTATGGCGTCGACCTTCCGGGAATCCATGCGTACACCATGTGGGGTTAGGACAAACCCAAGGAATTCGACCTCCGTAACATGGAAGAAGCATTTTTCCAGTTTTGCGAACAGTCTATGTTGCCGAAGTTTATCCAAAAGTGCACAGACGTGTTTCACATGTTCCAGTTCAGACGATGAATATACCAGTATGTCGTCTATGTATACTACGACACACACATCAATCAATTCACGCAGGACGTCATTCATGAAGTACTGGAATGCCGCTGTGGCGTTGCAAAGACCAAAGGACATCACCTGGTATTTGAATAATCCATATTTGGTGTGGAAGGCGGTCTTCCATTCGTCCCCTTTTTTTATTCGTACCAGATGATATGCCCCTCTGAGATCGAGCTTGGTATAGATTCGGGCATCTTTAACTTGGTCCAAAAGTACACGAATTAGTGGCAAGGGGTAACGGTTTTTAACTGTGACTTGGTTTAATGCACGGTAATCGATGCAAGTCCTAAGGTCTCCTTCCATTTTAGGCACGAAGAACAAAGGCGAGGCTGCAGGGGACTTGGATGGGCGGATAAAGCCGTTAGCCGGGTATTGGTCCAAATACTTTTTTAAATGCAGATTTTCAGGCTCCGTAAGTGCGTAGATTCAGCCACATGGAATCTGAGCGCCAGGTATAAGGTCAACTTGACAATCGTACGATCTATGGGGTGGAAGGGTATTCACTTGATCTTTCTGGAAAACGTCCTTATAGTCTTGGTATTCTGGAGGTAGCGGATTAGGCTGATTCGAGACAGTTGCGATTTTCTTAACCAAAGGTTCCTTTGTTTGGTAACAGGTACGAGCACATTCGACTGAGAAGGTCAGCCTCTTAGCACGACAGTCGATGCAAGGATTGTGTGATTCTAACCATGGCATTCCCAGAATTATTTGAAATTGTGGAGCTTTTATTAGATCGAATACGATGTCTTCTCGATGTCCGTCTTGGCACAAAAGTGTAATTTCTGTTGTCGAGTGTGTTACTGGCCCTGACGCAATCTCAGTTCCATCGACAGTGGTGACTAAATCTGTAGTTGCCTTTTCACACAAAGGAAGATTCATCCTTGTAGCCAAATCGTAATCCATATAATTTCCAATGGCTCCGCTATCAATATATGCTCTGACCGCATGCATTTGCGAAGGCTGTTGGTGATTTATGAGGATCATTGGCAAAACGAGGTGTGAGGCATGAGAGTCCTTCTTTTCGCTCGACAAGCGGACCTATACGCTTGTCGGGCGAGGAAGTTTTCCGACTCTGGCTCCGTTTCCACTTTGCCGGCAACTTCGACTGCTTTCTTTGGTGGCTTTACAGGACAGTCTCGAAGAAAGTGGCCAGCAGAGCCGCAGTACAAACATAGCTGTTGTTGTCTTCTTCTCTCTCTTTCTGCTTTGGTTAATGGCCCTCGCACCCCCCCAATTTGCATGGGTTCGGCCACGTCGGAAGTCTTGGATGCATTCTCCTTTGGGCGCACAAACACCCGATTGTCCATCCTAGCTCGATCCGCCTTACGGTTCTGTAGTCTATGATCAAGCTGAACCACCAGATCTATGTATTCCGCACAATCACTAGGGGGGTTGACCACTTGGGCTAAAACGTCCTTCAGCTCCCCTCTTAAGCCCGGGTGAAACAGAGTTGTTCTCTTATCGTCTGGCCAATCGGTTTCTACTGTCAGTCTATTAAAGGTTGCAATGTATGACAACAGATCCCTGGTTGCCTTGGCGCAGGGACAAGAGTTCATTATCCAATGCCTGACCCTGAGAGTGACGGGCAAACAACTTCTCCATGTTCCTTTGGAACCCCTGGAAGTCTCGCAAGATGGTATCGTCCCGATTAACTAGAGGAACCGACCAGTCCGCAGCGCTGCCACTGAGGTAAGACAATACAAAGGCTACCCTTGATTGGTCATTTGGAAAGGCCCCTGGCCTACATAGAAAATGAAGTCGGCACTGGTTCATAAAAACCGCATACCTTTTTGGGTCTCCTGCAAAGCGTTCTGGAGGTGCCAAAGGTACGGCCCCAGGAAGGACCACTTGAACTGGATTGCTGGGTGTAGTCGGAACCGTGGACCCCAATCCAGGGAACGGTGTTTGCCCCGCCTGGGATTGAAGCAATTGTTTAACAAGCTCATCGGTATGGTCTTTAGCCACAATCAATTCCCACCTTAAAGCATTGGTCTCCTGCTGGGCCGAATGTACCTCAGCCCTGAGTTCCCCCAAAAGTTGGGCCAGTTGATCAGTCTCTGAGGTTTCCATGACACCCAGGTAGAGAATTTGTAGAAGGCTTCGCGTTCTGTCACGCTCACCTGGTCTCCACCGGGGCGTAGCACGTAGTCGTATGACCAGGAACTGCACTGGTGTAGTTTTGATGGTATAGCGGTATCCTCTCCCTTGTTATTTCCCCAGAAGGTGTTAGCCTGTAATGTTGAAACAAGAAGTTAGCTATGAGTGGGATGGATTGGCCCCACTACCTGCCACCTCCAGGTGCCCGACTCATCTCCTGCTCACCTATGAGTTTGGTGAGGTCGGCGCTCCGTCCTGCTTGACCTTCAGCACGGGCACAGTAGGGTCAGTCTTTCTCTGGGCACAGTTACTTCACTGTTCCAGAGTGCTGTTGCTGCTTTTTCGGAATGCTTGGATAATCAGGTGAGTCTCTATCTCAATAACATCTTGGTATAGATGCTCATATTGTCCCAAGGCTTTAAACGTGTTTGTCTTTCTTGCAGATGCAGTTTCGTGCATCGTCCGGGAGAAGATTCGCCCTCCTCGGATGCTGAGCTGGTTGCCTCCAGGTGAATATAGGTGCGAATGAGTGGCGCCGGATGACAGAGTAAATGTTCGTTTGTATGGTGTGCGACTAACCTGCTGTTTTTTGTTCCCCTTTTGCAGGCGTGGCACGGCCCCAAGATGAAGAATGGAAGAACCGCTCCGAAGAAACCCAGAGGATGTAGAATACCAGGTGAGTATCGGGAATCTGCGTGGGAGTCCTTTTCCAACAGGGGCGGCGATCAGAGAACCAGCCGGAGATGAGACCGATGGCTGGAATTGCAGGTAAGGGCTTGTCGCTGTAGTAACTCCTGTTCTTCTCCTTATCTTGTTCCAGCAACGGGCGTGGCTGAAGAAGCTCGAGGGCAGAGAAAGACACAGTGAGCGTTACGCTGCAGGAGTGCAGAATAACGCAAAGCACGTTCTGCTTGCAGGGTGTGGCTTATATAGCCTTGTAAGTAGTTCCAGGTAAAGTAGTCCCTTTACCACACCCTGTCTCTCAGGAAAAATAGTCCCTCTGCCACACCCTGGATTAAACAGAAGACTCAGCCTCACAGGCAGTTTAAGTAGTTCCATAAGTTCAGCCCATTTCATGAGCCTGGCGCCAACGGCACCAGGACTGAGTCCATGAGACTCTGGGGCACTTCCTTGGGGCCTGCCAAGTCCTTCTGGTTGGCGGGGACTGGGATGGGCCCAACAGCTCCAGGGGTTTTGGAGCACACACCATGACACTTGGCCCTCTTCCTGCTCCCACCTGTGAGGCTAAGAATCTCGGTGTCATCTTCGACTCCACACTCTCTTTTTCTCCTCACATCTATGATGTCTCAAAAAAGTCACACTACCAACTGCACCTCCTCAGAGGTATTATTCCTCTCCTCTCCTTCCCCCAGAAGCTCACTGTCTCCAGACCTCTGGTTCTCCCTAGGCTGGACCACTGCAACAGCCTCTTTCTAAATCTGCCTGCTTCTACTCTCTGCCCTCTGCAACTCATCCAGAACAGGACTGCGAGACTTGTCCTTGGCCTCAAGCCCAGGGATGGTATCTCTCCAGAACTGAAATCTCTGCACTGGCTCTCGGTGGCTGCAAGGATGAAGTTCAAGACCCTCTGCATTGTCTACAGGGCCTTCTGGAACCTCAATACCTCCAACTCTTTCTTCTAAAATACCTTCCTACTCAAGCTCTTTGCTCCTACGCCTCCAAATCCTTCAGGGCCAGTCGCTTCTCCAAGCAACGAGTTGGTGGTAGATCCCTTTCTTTTGCTGGGGCCTCCCTCTGGAACAGCCTCTCTGCCTCTATGAAACTTGAGGAAAGCCATCTGCGGTTTCGGAAGCACTTCAAGACCTTCCTATTCGCTTCTGCCTTCTCTCTTCTTCTCCCCTTCTGAATTCTTGGCTGAAACTGCACTGGTCACCTGGCTACCCTCTGATCTCAGGCCCAGGTCCCGTTCCCACCCAGTTGCACACTTGCAATACCCCCCGGCAACCCTTGCACTTGGGTGTGTATCTATAACCCTACAGTCCCCCTACCTGCACTTTGGACACCTGCTGTCTGCACTTACCCTTGCACTTGCCAGCCATTGGCCACACTTCTTGTTATTGTTTGATCCCATGTACTGCACTGCCCCCTCCCCTTTCCCCTTGCACTTTTGCCCACTCCTCTCCCATGCACTTGCATGATCTCATTGTCACTTGGCCTAGTAAGATTGTTGTCTCTGTCTTCCCTTTGTCCCTCTCCCTTGCCTCGTCGCGCCTTGAAACACTTGTGTATAGGTGCATTATAAACGCCATATCATATCATGTTTCCTGGAGAATCACAATGTCAGCTAGAATCAAGGGATTACTCACCTCTAAATTAAGTAGGTGAGAAAATCCCATTGTGTTCCACGAGATCACAGTTAAAGTCTCGGAGGGTAAAGAGTTTTGGCGTTAGTAATTATTAGTATGTCTTGTTTCCTGACTGGCTCCTCGTTATAATAAACCTCACGAGACAAATTTCCTCTCTCACCATCACAAGTGATATATAGAGGTTCAAGTTTGTCTTGATTTGGGTTTTTATTCTCTATTATATCGAGGGCTATATGCTTTACATTAGTTCAACTTTGGAGTCTTTGATTGGACAATCCCCAACCTTACATTTATTTAAGTACGAGACATGTTTCATTTTAGATCTTGAAATGGTGGTTTGAATAAACATGTCATAGCCATAATATCTCATTTTGTTCTTAGTCTGCCATATCAACTCCTTCACAATCTTAGATGGTATGTCTAACTCCACTGTATCAATTTTCGAATTGTTAATACATCAAATTGATTTTATGTCTTGAGATTGTATACACTTTATTGCTGCAATATACTGAAATATTATAAATAGAGTCATTCTATTTAGGAATGGATCCAACATATGTCTATTCACCACTATATTTCAACATCTATCAGACTCCAGTCATCAGAATCTTCAAAAAATACAACATTACATGTTACAATTACGCAGATGACACTCAGATCATCTACAAAATCAAAGACACTGATGCCGACCACTGTAAGAGGATTCAATTCAACACTACAGCTAAGTCAATGCCTAGTCTGGGATACTGAATGGAAACCCTTATTGATGTATCTTTATGTCCAGTTCATGAGTTCTGGATAACTACCCCCATATAACACCCCTCTCTTAGAATCCCCCTGACCCCACTGAGCCAAGAAGTAGTTCTGTTTTGCAAGTTTAAAAGGTTTATTTGAGAATTTAAACAATATATATATATCACACTTTTATAATAAATTAATAATCGATATCGCCCTTATAAATATAATGTTAATCAACAATGGGTAATCTGACACTAGCACACTTCTTTATAATCAATGAGGAGTTGGTGTAGGATGGATACTTTTATGATTTCAAGGGAAAAGCAATGAGGAATAAAATGCAGTACAGAAATACTTGATATGATTTTAGCAAAAGATAAGATAATCACTTTTTCTCTGGCAATTCACCCGCCTCCCCTATGCAATGTAAGAAATGGAAGGAGTTGGAAAGAGGAGCACACAGTTCTCAGGAATGCAATGAAATACAATACGAAATTCAGTCCCCCCCCCCAGCAAGCTTAGAGGAAACAGGTAGGAGTTTGAAACACAGGCCCAAAATGCTTTTAAATGTGATGGCAATGGATGGGAAAATGTGCCAACTGATTTTAATTCCCTCTAGAGATTCAGGGTGAGTGGGAGATGCGTGTTGGTATTAGTTCAGGCTCACTTTAGCAATGCTCTATGAGTTATTACCAAGTTGCAACAGATTTTAACAAAAGAAAGAATGGAGCTGCTATCTTGACAAGTGGAGAAATTGAGCCAAAATCGCAAATCGTGGTAAATTTCGCGAGTGCGTGAATCAGAGGGAAGTTAAATTTCGTTCCTAGCCCAAACGGTTCCAGAGATACGGACGATTAAATAAAGGTAGTTTTTCGGATTTAAAGTAAACTCAAAATGACAAGTGACAGCTTGCAGCTGCAGAATTGACAGGTGACAGTTGTGCAGCTTTAAAAATGACAGATGACACGATTTCTAGGAGGCAGTTCTACTTAGGTTAAAATAGTTTGGATTAGATTATTTTAACTAAGAGATTGGTTCTGCACTGCTTTCTGGGTACTGCTACAGGTTCTTGCAAAAGAATTCAGACAGCTCGCCCGGCTGTGGAATAATTTGCAAATGATTTTAAGGTTGCTGAGGCCTGCTGAGAAGAGTTCTCAGTTTGTGGGTTTAGGCCCTAGCTTTAAGTTCTGAAGTAAAGTTCTGGTCTTTGGAGATTGATGGATTTGAAGTCTGGATCTCTGGATGTGAAGTCGTCGGTCAGCATGCTCCGCAGCAAATGGAATTGAATGTCTTTACCTGTCCCAGCAGTCTCTTTTTATGTGTTTTGGAAAGTGGGTGTGTGCGTTGGTCATAACTAAACATGCCCCTCTCACTTGTCATTGGCCCAATTCTCCCCCCTCCCATGATTGGGGGAAGGAAATGGATTGTCAGCATGATGAAGTCTGTTTATGGGTCAGAGGATCCTTCCCTGGTCAGTTTGCCCACAAATCTATATTTGATTGAAATACATCCTTCCCAGATATACAATTTGTTGAAATTACATGTGCACATTATATATTCCTTATGGTCCATGCTTGTCCGCCTCTGATCTTCCTGGGTGCTTGCATTAAAAAATGACAACATTTTGCGCTTTTTAACTGGTTTTGCAATATCGGACATTTACCCAAAATTACACACATGTGCGCAAGGAGTTTGGACATTAATTGATGAAGTGTCAGATTTTTAACATGCAGACATTTGGAGTGAGACCCTATTTTCCGCTAGCAACCCCCCAGAATACACCACAGGGTCCTAACGCCTCTTAAAATGTTCACAGAAAAATCACAAAAATAATGATATTACTTATATAATTCTGACAAGTCCGCACTATGATTTATCTATCTTTTTAAAATTATGCTCTGGTCAAAAAGGGGTGTGGCTTCCCACATCATAGGGTGGAATGACTGGTTTATCCACTTCCCCCAAGCTCAGCTGCTAGCAGAGGCACTGCCCCTCCCAGTTTCCCCTAAGAGAAAGCCACTTTTACAACGCCCCCAATATAACATTTGCCTGAGTCCAGGACAGGCCTTTGTTCAACTCCCTGTAGTCCCCAGCTGCTCCACCCCTAATCTAATCAGAGAGGTGACAACTCCTTTTGGCCAGGGGCAGCAGGATGCAGCTAGGCCTGGGAAGAGTGGCTGAACAGGTTTCTCCTGGCGGGGGTAGTTGTCAGGCAGAATCCAGTTTCACTAAGCCAGGTTTCAGCTAAATGTCACTTTTTGTTCCCAGTTTAAATCACTTACAATTTTTACATATACATTAAATAATTACTTCCTTCAAGTCATTTCAGAATATAGTTTTACATTGTATCCACCTCTTAGCAAGTCTTTCCTTGGTTTGGTTTTGTTTCATTTGTGCAGTTTTACACAAAAGTCTGGTGGTTTTAAAACGCCGGCTTTCTAATAGTGGTGAGTACTGGTAATGCAACCATTTTTGGGATTAAGAAAATGAATTCCCCACAGTTCTGAGCTGCTTTTTTGGCAATCAGCATCTAATAGTGGTGAGTACTGGTAATGCAACCATTTTTGGGATTAAGAAAATGAATTCCCCACAGTTCTGAGCTGCTTTTTTGGCAATCAGCATTGCCATTCCCAATGGTTTCAGGCTACTGTGTGTGTAGCCCAATGGTGGTTTTAGGCAGTGCCCTCCTGTGCTCACAACATAGGCAAAAATGGGTGGCAGCCTATTCTTCATGTTTTCCCTGTGCACTCTCTGGGGAGTTCTGGCCATCATGATGTTTTCCATGCCAGTACTGCACAGTTTTATTGTAGGGCTTGGATTGATGGGTAAAAACATCCCACACCACTCAACCCTAACCGACTGTCTAAAAGAAGTCTTCAACTGGATGGATGCCAACAACCGGAAAATCAACCCAGGAAGGACAGAAATCATGATTGTATCCAAAGACCAAGAGAACAAAACTAACATCCCATGGCCCGCGAAATGGGAAACGCACCAACATCATCGAAGGTAGTAATAAATCTAGGAGTCCTAATGGACAACACCCTAACCCTGGAACCACAAATAAATGCAACAGTGAAGAGATGATATTTCCTCCTTCACACGGCAAGAAGAATTCTACCTTTCCTCTCCTCACGCACAAAACACTCACTATCGTCGCCCTAATCATGTCAAAAATCGACTATGCAAACAGCCTCTACCTCGGAATACCAGAATACCTCCGGAAGAAACTGCAACGGATCCAAAATGCAGCAGCAAGTCTACTCCTCAAACTATCCAGAAGAGAACACATCACTCCAGCGCTAAAAACACTACACTGGCTCCCAGTAAAACATTGCATCACCTTCAAAACAATGTGCATAACACACAGGGCAATCAGCGGACAAGGAGCAGAATTCCTACAAAGGAAAATAACAGTCTACAAGCCAACGAGACCCCTCCGATCAAGCAACGAAATCTGCCTGGAACTCAAACCATACCTTAAGAAAAAACTTGGAGGCACCTCCTTCTACCACTTAGCCGCAAAAACCTGGAACAACATCCCAAAAGAAATAAGAAACATTGAAGATGACCTAAAATTCAGGAAATCACTAAAAAACTGGCTCTTCAACACTACAGACTAAATCTGGAAACCAAAACCAAAAAAAAAGGATGACTAAACCGGAAAGGAGACAGACATCCCCGACCCGAGAGTGTAACTCACACGACACCTGGACGGGTGACACCGACACCGGACAGACTAGTACACAGACGGCGCGCACGGAGACTGAGTCAACTACCCCAGACAATCCCACCAACACCTCACCCGCCCTTAGTTACCGCCAGGTACCATAATGGTATGGAATTGACGAGATATTGGCAATCACCACACTACCTAAGAGGTTGACATTGGCAGGTGCACTTGCCAAAGGAGTATTAAGAGAGGATGAGGGGAGCTCTGAGAGAGCATGTTAGAGGTGGGGGCCAGAAGAGTAAGGAACCTTATATGCTAGTCAGACCCAGACCTGGACAGAGCCGCATCAGGGGAGACCACGCAAACTGAGCGCCTCAACTCGGGATAGAGACGCAAACTAACCAACCCTACTAACAATTTCCCTTTCTGCATACACCTCTCAAACTCCAAACCAAACACAACCAAACCAACAGCACAACAAACCGTACAAACTCCACTACACTGCAACAACAAAACAAAAACACACATAGTCTTGCAAAACAGTACACGACGTCTACCGTCCGCAAACACCCCAGGCCCAGCCAACGGACCCACCGGGCTGAGGCTGCCAACAGCACATCACCGCTCTCTTGCACTTTTCCTGCTTCGTCCCACTAACTCATCCTCCCCTCCCTTTTCAGAACCGCCAGAGCGCCAGGGGACCACTCCGGTGGTGATAGTGCGCGGTACAAATGTCCTTTAACATTAACATTAACATTGTTATTCGTATATAGTCTGAATATTGTAAAGTAGCATGCTCTTGTTTGGTCTTGTGACTTATCATGACTGATTTTCCATCTTCCTTGGTATCATAAGACATTCGCCGACTGGAGAGACCACTGTTAGGCTTTCTAATGGCCTCTGATGCTTTAGAGGTAAGCTTCCCACAGGAAATTCCCTTTCTTCTCTGTTCTAAAGTGAGGAAGTGTTACAACCTTGTGTAAGACTTGAAGTTACCTTAGGAGTATTGTCCAAATGCTCCGCTTTCCCACCCGATGCACCACTCTCCTCACCTGTGTCTTCAGGGTCTGACGCTCCGACGCCGTGTCGGTGGGCAAGGTAATCCTTTTTACTCTTCGTTGTTAGAGCTCTGACACGAAACGAAGCTGTGGTGGAACTCTGAATTGGTTACCACCTCGGCTCCGGTCCCGTATACAGGCGGGTAAGGGGAAAAAGCCCAAAGGCGGAAAAAACCCCTGAGTCGCGGTAGAACTGCTGGCCGTGGATTGCGATGAGATCTGTAGCCGTAGTTATAGTAGACTTCAATTGCATCAGGAATCCTCGAGGAAAGCAATGGGAATATTCATCCGGAGAAAAAATGGCAAGGAGGAAAAGAACACTGGCAGAAAGCAGGTAAGCGCCGAGAAGCACAGGCAGAGAGAAACCGGCGGAAGGGGGGGGGGCACCAGGGAGGCAGAGATGAAGGAGAAAAAGAGGAGGAGGCCCCCGCACAGGAAGGAAAGAAGCGAGCGAGAGAAAAAGCACTGGAAGCGTCTCACCGTGAAAACGAAAGGAGACGGTTGCAACGCAAGGAACCATGGGTAGCAGGAAGTAAATAGGCGAAAGGAAAGAACAGAGGAAAACACTAGACCGTAAACAGAGAAACGTGAACAACGTGGTGGCAGTGTTTAATGGCGGCGAAGCCGTAATAACTGCATCCATCGCCAACCGAGAGGGTTCATGACAGTATGCCCCCTCTTACTGCCGACCCCGCCCGGCTTGCCAGGATGCATCCGATGAAATTTAGCTACTAAACGGGGCGCCTTGACAAAATGCGCAGGTTGCCAGGAATCTTCAGACCTGGGATACCCCTTCCAGGAAATAAGATATTGTAAACGTCCCCGGTTGTAGCGGGAGTCTCGGATTTTAGAAACTTCATAAACCTCTTGGGAGTCTCTGGGTGAAATGTCCTGCAAGGATCTTGACCTAAAGTGTGGTTCAGTTCGTGACTCCTTGAGAAGAGAGGTATGAAACACCGGGTGCACCCGGCGAAGGTAGGAGGGTAGTTGTATCTTGTAGGCTACAGGGTTGATTCTTTCTAGGATGGGAAATGGGCCCAGTAATCGAGGAGACAACTTGGAGGAACGAATCCACCTTGGTAGGTATTTGGTCGAAAGCCATACCTTCGTCCCTTTAGCCCAAGTGGGGACAGCTTGGCGATGTTGATCAGCAAGAGTCTTGTAGGTTCTAAGGCTCCTCGCTAGACTGTCTCTGGCTCTCCGGTGAGCCTCAGAAATTTCAGATAAAGCGGCTTCAGCAGCAGGAGAGTTACTGGTATGTGAAGCAATGGGCCAAATGGACGTGGGATGAAGTCCGTAGTTGCAGTAAAAAGGAGAGATACCCGTGGCGGTGTGTTTAGAGTTGTTGTATGTGAATTCTGCCGTGGGGAGGAGTTGTACCCAATTATCCTGGAGTCTATTAATGTAGCACCTGAGATATTGTTCCAGAGTGCAATTGAGTCTTTCCGTCTGACCATTAGTCTGGGGATGATACCCAGAGGAAAGAGCACGGTCAATACCTAAACGAGAACACAAAGCCTTCCAGAACTTAGAAATATATTGGCTACCACAGTCCAAAGTAATCTTATCAGGCAAGCCATGAAGACGAAATATATCTCGGGCAAAAACTTTGGCCATGCGGTTAGGCCTAGGTAAGCCTTCCAGTGGAGAGAAATGGGCCATCTTGGTAAATGAATTTACCGTTACCATAAAGCAAGAACAGGACTCGGATAAGGGTAAATCCACAATGAAGTCGGTAGACAGGTTCCCCCACGGCCTTTGTGGTAAGTCGGGCTGGGTAAGGAGACCCAACGGTTTGCCTGTTGGATTCTTAGCCATGGCGCAAACCGGGCATGCCTTTATGTAGGACTGGACTTCTTGTTGAAGGTTGGGCCAGTAAAACGAGCATTTAATGAGTTCAATGGTGTTTGTCTGGCCTCGATGTCCTGCAACTCGGCTGTCATGGCACCAGTAGAGAATCCTCTTGTGGAGATGTCCTGAAGGTATGTAAAGTCGGTTCTTGCAGAACCAGAGACCATCTTTGGTGCGAAACTGAGATGCCAACCGTTTATCTCTAATGCAGGGTTCAGAATCCGAAGCCTCTTTGACCTCCTGTAGGAAAGTAGGTAGAAGTGCCACTATGCGAGTAGATGGAAACATGAGTTCGGGTGAGAGGCGACCCGAGTCAGTAACCAACTACTTGCGAGACAAGGCGTCAGCTAGGACATTCTGAGAGCCTGGTAGATAAGTAATGGTGAAATCGTATTGGGAAAAAAAGTAAGCCCATCGCGCTTGGCGAGATTTGGCACATTCGAGGGACTGCAAGACCTTTAAATTCTTATGGTCCGTACGTATGACGAAGGGAATACTGGCACCCAACAGCAGATGTCGCCATTCCTCACAGGCCAATTTCATAGCTAGTAACTCCTTTTCAAGGACAGTATAGTGAAGTTGACTGATGGTCAGAGTGCGAGAGAGGTAGGCCACTGGGTGTTCTATTCCTTCGAACTCCTGGTGCAAGGCAGCCCCAATGGTGGCGGAAGAGGCATCAGTTTCTACGATAAACTGTTTGGTTTGATCGGCCTGGAGCAATATGGGCGCTGAGCAAAACAGAGTCTTGAGATGTCTGAAGCTAGACTCTGCCGCCGAGGACCATACAAAGGTTCCAGAAGATTTCTTGAGAAGTGGTGTTATGGGTAACACCATCTCGGAGAACCGGGGTATAAATCTTCTGTAAAAGTTTGTTAACCCCAAGAATCTCTGAACCTCCTTGATAGAGGTGGGAGAAGACCACTCCAAAATGGCAGACACCTTGCGAGGGTCCATGGAGATACCCCGGTCAGACAAAATAAACCCCAAATAGGGAATGCTGGAGACCCTGAACTGACATTTCTCAGGCTTGGCCAGTAAACTGTTCTCCTTAAGTCGAGTAAGTACTGTCCGTACATGCTGTTCGTGTTCTTCCTTGTTGATGGAAAATACAAGAATATCATCTAGATAGATGATCACTGAAACAAATAAGAGATCCGAAAACATGCGGTCCATAAATCTTTGGAAAACTGCGGGAGCGTTAACTAGCCCAAAGGGCATAACTCTGTATTCAAACAATCCGAAGGGTGTTCGAAAAGCAGTCTTCCATTCATCACCCTTAGCAATGCGTAATAGGTGGTACGCATTGCGAAGATCCAACTTAGTGAAAATGTGAGCACCTTGAACCGCCTCAAGAATGCCTGTGATGAGTGGCATGGGATAGCGGTCTCTGACTGTGACCTTGTTGAGACCTCTATAATCTATGCAAGGTCGTAATTCTTTGGAATCCCTCTTGGAGATGAAGAATAGGGGAGCCCCGGCAGGAGATTTTGACGGTTGGATGAGGCCATTGTGAAGATTCACGTCCAGGTAAATTCGTAAGACCTCCTTCTCGGATCTGGACAAGGAAAACATACGACCGAACGGAACCAGGGCGTTAGGTTCAAGATCGATAGAACAGTCCTCAGGACGATGGGGTGGCAAAGGTGCTGGCTTGACTTCTGTGAAAACCTCTCTGAAAGTCTCACCAAGATGTGCCATATTATGGACAGTTGAGGATTCTTGACAAGAAGCTGGGGTGACCTGTAGTTGTAAATAAGATTGTTGAGGAATACAATGCTTCTTGCAAAACTCAGACTCGAAACGTAGCAAATTAGATACCCAATCTATTTGTGGGTTATGTCTCCTGAGCCAAGTGATCCCCAAAATAACAGGAAAATGGGCAGCTCTAATGATGTTGTATTTTAGACTCTCCACATGCTGGGAAATCCGGACTTCTAGCTCCTCGGTAGTCTGCGTTATAGGTCCTGAAGACAAGGGGGTACCATCTACACCCTCCACCTTCTGATCTTCGAGTATAGCTAGCCTTTTTAGGCCCACCTGGTCAACCCATAAGGTATCAACAAAGTTACCGGCTGCTCCGCAGTCTAAGAGTGCCAAAGTCTCTACAAGCTGGTCTTGGATCATCACGCTGATATTGATAACCATGAGTCTGTCTGGAATCTTCTGGTGTCTTCTTTGTGGATACGGCCAATGAAGCGTAGGGACTGGAAGATTTAGATAACCACCGGTTTTCTGTCCCTTTTAAAACCGGTGTAATTTGTTTCCCGAACGCCGTTGAGGTAGTTCGGAACAGTCGTTGAGCAGATGTTTGTCAGACCCACAGTAGGCGCAAAGACCTCTTTCTCTCCGTCTCCTTCTTTCTTCCACCGTGAGTGGTGCTCGGGTGGTTCCAATCTGCATAGGTTCTTCACTCTGTCTAGAAGATGGAGGAAGAGTGTTGGGTGATGTACCGGTGCTAGAGGGATTTTCTCTGTAACGTTTTCTTTCATTACGCCTCTCCTGGAGTCGATGTTCAATCTGTAGGACAGAGGATAAAAGATCCGAAAAAGAGGCAGGTCGGGGAGACCGGGCTAATTCGTCCTTTATCTCTTCTTTAAGACCTCTACGAAAAATGGCAAATTGTGCCTGTTCGGGGCTGCCAGCCCCTGCAGCCAGGGTCTTCAACTTAGTGATGTAAGTGAGGAGGTCTGAGGATCCCTGTTTCACATCCAGGAGATGCTCACACGCAGTGTAGGTGAGCTCATGTCTTTCAAAGGACTCTCTGAGAAGAGCCTTAAAATTCCCGTAATTCTGTAAAACGGGATCCTCTCCTGTCACAAGAGGAGTAGCCCATGCAAGGGCATTGCCCACCATATTCGAAATGAGGAAGCCAACCTTAGCCTGATCAGAAGAAAACATGCGAGGGCGGAAAGTGAAGTATATAGTGGCAGCTTCCAAAAACTCTTTAAGCTTCTTGGGAGAACCATCGAACTTCGCCGAAGGTAGGGCCACCAGTGGCAATTCTGGGGGAGGGGGAGGTTCTCTCCCTGAAACCAATTGTTTTAATACAACATTTTCTGCCTTGACAGTCTGAAGCTCTTGAGAAAGAGTCTGCACAGCTTTCCATAGCTCTTGTATCTGATCCTGCAGCTGCTCTGGAGTAGCCATTGGTATCTTCTGGCGTTGGAAACTGTCACAACCTTGTGTAAGACTTGAAGTTACCTTAGGAGTATTGTCCAAATGCTGCGCTTTCCCACCACTCTCCTCACCTGAGTCTTCAGGGTCTGACACTCTGACGCCATGTCGGTGGGCAAGGTAATCCTTTTTACTCTTCGTTGTTAGAGCTCTGACACGAAACAAAGCCGTGGTGGAACTCTGAATTGGTCACCACCTCGGCTCCGGTCCCGTGTACAGGCGGGTAAGGGGAAAAAGCCCAAAGGCGGAAAAAACCCCTGAGTCGCGGTAGAACTGCTGGCCGTGGATTGCGATGAGATCTGTTGCCGTAGTTATAGTAGACTTCAATTGCATCAGGAATCCTCGAGGAAAGCAATGGGAATATTCATCCAGAGAAAAAATGGCAAGGAGGAAAAGAACACTGGCAGAAAGCAGGTAAGCGCCGAGAAGCACAGGCAGAGAGAAACCGGCAGAAGGGGGGGGCCACCAGGGAGGCAAAGATGAAGGAGAAAAAGAGGAGGGGGCCCCCGCAAGGGAAGGAAAGAAGCGAGCGAGAGAAAAAGCACTGGAAGCGTCTCACCGTGAAAACGAAAGGAGACGGTTGCAACGCAAGGAACCAGGGGTAGCAGGAAGTAAATATGCGAAAGGAAAGAACAGAGGAAAACACTAGACCGTAAATGGAGAAACGTGAACAACGTGGTGGCAGTGTTTAATGGCGGCAAAGCCGTAACAACGGCATCCATCGCCAACCGAGAGGGTTCATGACAGGAAGTTGGGATACTCTTCTTCATTGTCCACTCTCATCTCTGCTCTAGCTCTCTCCCCATTCGATGCCGTAGAGCGAGATGTCATTTTTGGAAGAGGACATTATGGAATAGGTGAATACATTTAAAAGCTGGTCATCAACCTCATTGACGATAGGCCCCATGGATCCACAGTCCTTTACATTATTGTCAAAGACATTAGCCACTCTAATTGATGTCTTTGAGTGAGCACCCTGAGCAACATGTTCAATACTGATTTGAGGAATGATGTTCTCGGCAGTTGGTAATGATAGAGCTTCTATGAATCTTTTAGTCTTGTTTGTACATATCCGTCTTGATAAAGCTTGATTTTCAGTTTTTTTGTAACCTTTTTTTGGTTGTACTACTTAAGTGTGTTTTCTTGCTTTTTTAAAATTATTTTTTATTATAACTACTTCGGTTTAGCTGGAATAAGTCAACGAGGGGAATACAATCAGGGGCATCATTACTTGGTTGTTCTATGCTTATTATATTTGTAGAAGAGTAAGGGAACGGCGCAACCACACTCCTTATCTACATGTTCCAAATACATGTTCCAAGGGTTACTTGTAAAACCTAAGCCCACAGTAAAGCTTGGGACCACCCCATATGCAGAACAGTCGACTGACAGATTATTTGTCTGAGTCGAGTTGGATACCTTCTCTTTAATAGAGCCATCAGGGACTCTCTGTATGATGTGAGAGGCTATCCAGTAAATTTTGTTAACTAAATCATGTAAAATCAAGTTTTGTTGATCATGTTTCTTTTCCATGGATTCATAGAATTTTAAAATGCTAAGCATGCCTGTGTTAATGGTAGCCTTCGTAGTTTTGAACAAGGGAGTCAATGGATTGCTCATGCTGACGGATGGTCTCAGGGTGGGTCTGGCAAAGGAAATCGGTGTAGATCTCTATGAATCAGAGGAATTCACTGACTCTGGGTAAAGTATCGGCGAATTAGATGGATTCAAAGATGGTCTATGTTTTTCCTCATGACTATGTGTATCTGCAATTATAACTGGGCCCCTTGACGGCACACCCTGACATTGTGTCATGATGCCTACACCCGGGCATCCGGATCAAGCCCATCAGCCCCGGGAGCAGGCATCCAGACATTTACAAAAACCCCAGCAGCCCCAGCTAGGGGCTGTCTGGGTTCAGTCCTGGCGCTGTAGGCACCAGGCTCATAATAAAAATCAGTCCTGGCGCCATAGGCGCCAGGCTCATAGACATTACTTACCTCATGCAGACCATGCTGCAAATAAATCCAAGCCAACGTGAGGCCTGGATGGGACTATTTTACTACAGGGACTATGTTTTACTCGGGTGTGGTTCTGGGGAACTTCTTTCCTATGACTACTTTGGAGGCTATTTAAACCACGCCCGAACAGTAGCACATGCTTCGTGTTATTCTGCATCCAGCAGCGTGACTCTCACCGTGCCTGCAGCCAGCATCCAGTCTTCTGCCACGCCCGCCTCGAATCCAGAGCTCCTAGAATAAAGAGGAAGAAAAGGACAAGGTTACAAAACAAACTTATTTCAAATTCCTCACCTGATTCCGGATCCATTTCATTTCCCGACCTGGAAAGTACATCAGTCCTGCACGCGTCGCTTCGCCAGCTCCAGCACGGCGCCATACTCACCAGTTCTCACAGCATCTTTCGATCTGGCACTGTCTCCATCATTTCTTCGCCGTACTCCGGCACCTAGGGGCACAAGAATAACAAGGGGAGCCAAGGGAATCAACAAATTCCTCTTACCACCATAGACTTACCTGATTTACCAACGTCGGTATTATTCTCCATATCTTCATATGCCGCATCTGTAAAGAGGGAGAAAAACAACACGTTAACGCATGCAATAGTTACCGGACAGCGTTGGGTAACACAGACTCTTACCTGAACGCAGGCAGCAGCTACGAGACCTTCTTCTCATGAACTCAGTTGCAACTTAAGGAAGGAAGGGGACAAGAGTGAACATAGGGCACATTGAACTCTTTGAACTTGATACTTACCAATCCCGCCTGGGACTTCAGAGTCAATGCTTACTGGAACTCTCCCAACGCCTTCAAACCAGTGAAGTAACTGGTGTCTACGTGCCCCTGCAAGACACGCAGGATGGAGAGCTCATCTTTTACAAACATAAGGTGAGGTTACTAAGGGGATATCGGAGGTGATTAGTGGGGGAGAGCGAGAACAGTTGGGAGGCCATCACTAAAACCCACAGGTGGCTAATCACTGTCTCCACTTGCAGGAAAATACTTCTTCGGGTCCAGCAGACAAGACTAGGCGGGCCAGTCCAGACAGTCATCTCTGCACTACGCATCACGTTGACGGAGACCGCAGCTGTCCGGGTCCGATCGACACCCCTGTGGGGTCCAGGTGAGCGTAACAGAACACGAAGCCTTTCTAAAAATACCGACCCGGGTGTTATGGAAACCTTGGAAACCGACCAACTGGCCCAATTATTGGGGGAACTTAGGGCGGAAGTACATGCCGCTCACCAAGAGACTAATGCCCTCAGGAGAGAACTGATTGTCTCAAAGGAGCGCACTGATGATCTGGCTAGGCAACTACTGCAAAACCAAGCTGGGCAAACGCCCCTACCTGGATATGGGAGAAACCCAACCCCGTTTCATCAAGCAATCCTGTGCAAGTGGTTTTACCAGGAAATATTCCGTTAGCTCCACCCGAACGCTTTGCTGGGGACCCCAAAAGGTTTGCCGTGTTTA
This sequence comes from Ambystoma mexicanum, assembly GCF_040938575.1. Taxonomy (NCBI): domain Eukaryota; kingdom Metazoa; phylum Chordata; class Amphibia; order Caudata; family Ambystomatidae; genus Ambystoma; species Ambystoma mexicanum. The sequence continues at coordinate 182,054,947 of NC_090929.1, forward strand.
TGAACCAATGCCGCTTGCACTTTTTATGCAGACCGAGAGCCTTTCCAAATGACCAAGCCAAAGTAGCCTTTGTATTGTCATACCTTAGTGGCAGCGCAGTGGATTGGTCCATTCCGTTAGTCAACCAGGATGATCCTCTTCCCCAGGATTTTCAGGGTTTTCAAAAGAGCATGGAAAAACTATTCGCCAGACACTCACAGGGTCAAGCCCTGGACAACAAACTTTTATCCTTACGACAGGGTAACCAGGATCTGCTAACCTATATTGCAACCTTCAATAGGTTGGTGGTGGAAACCGGGTTGCCGGAGGAAAAATGAATTACATTGTTTCATCGTGGACTTCGGGGAGAACTCAAAGACGTCTTGCCTCAAGTTGTGAACCCACCTCAGGATTGCACAGAATTTATAGACTTAGTGGTCCAGCTAGACCACCGACTTCAGAACCGAAAGACTGATCGAGCTAAGTTCGAGAATCGGGTATTGGTTAAACCCAACGTTGCCCCTAAAGGAACAGATGCATCTGAACCTATGCAGATCGGGGGGGAAGGTTAAAGGACCCTTAACTCAAAAGGAAAGAGAAAGAAGACGACAGATGCAGTTGTGTCTGTACTGTGGAACCTCAGGACATTTTATACGGGATTGCCCTACAAAACCACCCAAGAAGGTGGTAGGAGTTGCTGATAAAAGCCACATAGAGCCTGATTCGGGAAACGACCACGCCCGACAAGCGTAGAGGTCCGCTTGCCGAGCTTAAAGAAGGACACTCAGACCTTGCATCTGATCATCCCAATGGTCCTACTTGATCCCAGGCAGCCATCACGTATGCACGCAGTAAGGGCATGCATAGATAGCGGGGCCGTAGGAAACTATATGGACCACGAATTGGTGTCAAGGATGAATCTACCTCTTTGCAAAAAGACCACTTCGGATGTCATCACCACAGTTGACGGAACTGAGATTGCCTCGGGGCCTGTAACTCATTCCACTACAGAGATGACACTGTTGAGTCAAGATGGGCATCAAGACTATTGTGTTTGATCTAATCAAAGCCCCACAGTTCCAGATAATACTGGGGATGCCATGGTTGGAAACACATAATCCTTGTATAGAATGGCGAGAGAAGAGAATAACCTTCCCGGATTGTGCACACACCTGTTACCCGGAGAAAACTTTGAACAAAGGCCTGGCTACAGTCGTTAACCCAATCGTGCAGTTACCTCAGAAATACCAAGAATTTCAGGATGTTTTTAAAAAAGAACAGGCCAATACATTACCTCCTCACAGATCATACGATTGTCAAATCGACCTCCTATGCGGTGCACAACCCCCATACAATCTACGCCCTCACGGAACCTGAAAATCTTCACTTACCGCAATACTTGGACCAATACCTTGCTAATGGCTTTATTCGTCCTTCCAAGTCACCTGCGTCCTCATCTTTATTCTCCGTGCCAAAAAAGGAAGGTGACCTTAGAACATGAATAGATTACTGCGCATTAAATCAGATTACTGTAAAAAACCGATACCCATTGCCTCTGATCCCCGAATTACTAGACCAAGTAAAGGATGCTTGTATCTACACTAAGTTAGATCTCTGAGGGGCATATCATCTGGTACGTGTCAAGAAAGGCGACGAATGGAAGACTGCCTTTCGCACCAAGTACAGATTATTCGAATATCAGGTGATGCCCTTCGGGTTGTGCAATGCACCAGCAGCCTTCCAGTATTTTATGAACGATGTCCTTCGTGAACTCATTGACGTCTGTGTCGTCGTATACATAGATGATATTCTAGTGTACTCTTCCTCAGAATCAGACCATGTTAAGCACGTGCGTGCAGTCCTTCAGAAACTACGCCAGCACAAGTTATATGCAAAATTGGAAAAATGTGTTTTTCATGCTACGGAAGTTGAATTTCTTGGATTTATCCTGACTCCAAAGGGAGTCCGAATGGACTCTCGAAAGGTGGACGCAATTCTCAAGTGGCCATCACCCAGTTCAGTCAAAGGGGTACAAAGCATGCTCGGATTTGCTAATTTCTACCGCAGATTCATTCCGGACTTCTCCCATGTTGTACACCCCATAACAGCACTTTTGCGAAAAAACAAACAAATCTTGTGGACCGAAGAGGCTGAAAAGGCTTTCCAAGAGCTGAAAGCGAAATTCACATCAGCACCTGTCTTAAAGCATCCACGCCCTGAGCTTCCATACATAGTAGAAACTGATGCATCCAGTTTAGCCATGGGAGCTGTCCTGTCCCAGAAGGATCCTGAAACCGGTCAACTTCACCCAGTAGCGTTTTGGTCCAGAAAGTTCTCAGCACATGAGTTAAACTATGCGATTACCGATAAAGAGCTATTAGCTATCAAATCCGCCTTTAAGGCTTGGCGGCACTACCTTCTTGGTGCCAGGTATACCATTACCGTAATCACTGATCACGGAATCTGCAGTATTTAAAAACAGCCAAAGCCCAATCATCGCGACAACTTCGATGGGTATTGTTCTTTGCCGAATTCGATTTCGTGATCACTTATCGACCAGGCCTTAAAAATGGCAAAGCAGATGCCTTATCCCGAATAGGGATGGGAGAAGCATATGCAAACCCGGAACCGGTGCCAATAATTCCCGAGCAAAGAATTCTTGGCATAACTACTCTACAGACACTAGAAGATATTTATTCAAAAATCCAACAACTCTTCGCTCCAGCAAACCTGCAAGACTGGGTAAAGAAAGGCCCGGACTACTCAGTCGTCAATGACCTACCTTACTATCAAGGACGACTATTTCTACCACACAAGGAAATACAAGAACTATTCATCTCCAATTACCATGACACACTGATGGAAAGGCACCCAGGTATCGCAAAAACTGAAGCGAAAATTAAGAGACAGTTCTGCTGGCCCACTTGGCGGAAAGACGTAAAGTCATTTGTGATGTCTTCTGGCATTTGCACCCAAAACAAAAGCCAGAAGAAAAAACCTGCTGGCCTTTTACAACCTTTGGATATTCCACCTACACGATGGCACACCTTGTCTTTAGACTTTATTACAGATCTACCTCCATGTAATGGATTTAACACCATCCTAGTTATTGTGGATCTTTTTTCCAAGATGGCCCACTTTATTCCTTTAAAAGGATTCCCTTCCACTTCAATTTAGGCCAAGGAGTTCCTCGAAAACATTGTTCGAATACACGGCTTTCCTTCCGTATTGGTCTCTGACCGAGGCTGTCAATTCATTTCACAATTTTGGAAGAAATGTTGTCAATTGGTGCAAATCGACGTGAGGTTATCAACCAGTCACCATCCCCAGACCAATGGTCAGACGAAGAGGACCAACCAGACCCTTGAACAGTACCTACGTTGCATGCTGCACCAGACCGAAAGCAATTGGAAGGATATTTTATGGATTTCCGAATATGCATACAATAACTCAGTACATTCTGGAACCGGACAAAGCCCCTTCTATACCATATACGGACATCACCCTCGAACCTCAGAACTCGATTCGCCTCAGCACTTAGAAATGCCTGCAGTTAGTCATTTACACTCTACTATTACACAAGCCTTTAAGGAGGCAACAGAACATTTGAAACAAGCAAAAGAGAAATATAAGAAAAAAGCTGATCAACATAGAAGCGATGCTCCACGATATCAGATTGGGGATCAAGTTTGGCTGGCTACAAAACACATACCTCTAAAAGGAACTCAGACTTTCAATCCTAGGTATTTGGGACCTCACACTATTAAGGCCATTATCAACCCGGTGGCCGTCAAGTTGGAATTACCCTCTAATATGCGGATCCATCCTGTCTTTCATGTTTCACTTCTGAAACCAGTTCAACCCGGGACAAGACTTGCCAAACCACCTGACCCCATCCTAATAGATGGAGAACCTGAATTTGAGGTAAAGAATATCCTGGACTCTAAGTTGGTTAAATCAAGACTTTTTTATTTAATCAACTGGAAAGGTTACGGACCACAGTAAAGGTCATGGGAGCCTAGTGACCACGTTCATGCACCTCGGTTGGTGAAGAAATTCCATCGGAACTTCCCAGACAAACTAGGGCCAAGGGGAAGAACAACTTTAGGAGGGGCCTTGGGGGGGGAGTGCTGTCATGATGCCTACCCCCGGGCACCCGGATCAAGCTCATCAGCCCCGGGAGCAGGCATCCAGACATTTACAAAAACCCCAGCAGCCCCAGCTAGGGGCTGTCTGGGTTTAGTCCTGGCGCCGTAGGCACCAGGCTCATAATAAAAATCAGTCCTGGCGCCATAGGCGCCAGGCTCATAAACATTACTTACCTCATGCAGACCATGCTGCAAATAAATCCAAGCCAATGTGAGGCCTGGATGGGACTATTTTACTACAGGGACTATTTTTACTCGGGTGTGGTCCTGGGGAACTTCTTTCCTGGGACTATTTTGGAGGCTCTTTAAACCACGCCCGAACAGTAGCACATGCTTCGTGTTATTCTGCATCCAGCAGCGTTACTCTCACCATGCCTGCAGCCAGCATCCAGTCTTCTGCCACACCCGCCTCGAATCCGGAGCTCCTAGAATAAAGAGGAAGAAGAGGACAAGGTTAGAAAACAAACTTATTTCAAATTCCTCACCTGATTCCGGATCCATTTCATCTCCCGACCTGGAAAGTACATCAGTCCTGCACGCGTCGCTTCGCCAGCTCCAGCACGGCGCCATACTCACCAGTTCTCACAGCATCTTTCGATCTGGCACTGTCTCCATCATTTCTTCGCCGTACTCCGGCACCTAGGGGCACAAGAATAACAAGGTGAGCCAAGGGAATCAACAAATACCTCTTACCACCATAGACTTACCTGATTTACCACCAGCGGTATTATTCTCCATATCTTCATATGCCGCATCTGTAAAGAGGGAGAAAAACAACACGTTAACGCATGCAATAGTTACCAGACAGCGTTGGGTAACACAGACTCTTACCTGAACGCCAGCAGCAGCTACGAGACCTTCTTCTCATGAACTCAGTTGCAACTTAAGGAAGGAAGGGGACAAGAGTGAACATAGGGCACATTGAACTCTTTGAACTTGATACTTACCAATCCCGCCTGGGACTTCAGAGTCAATGCTTACCGGAACTCTCTCAACGCCTTCAAACCAGTGAAGTAACTGGTATCTACGCGCCCCTGCAAGACACACAGGATGGAGAGCTCATCTTTTACAAACATAAGGTGAGGTTACTAAGGGGATATCGGAGGTGATTAGTGGGGGAGAGCGAGAACAGTTGGGAGGCCATCACTAAAACCCACAGGTGGCTAATCCCTGTCTCCACTTGCAGGAAAATACTTCTTCGGGTCCAGCAGACAAGACTAGGCGGGCCAGTCCAGACAGTCATCTCTGCACTACGCATCACGTTGACGGAGACCGCAGCTGTCCGGGTCCGATCGACACCCCTGTGGGGTCCAGGTGAGCGTAACACATTGTTGCAAAGAGGATTGAATTTCAAACAGACTCTCAGTGTTTGCAACCTGTATTACGTTAGATCCCCTCCCATGAGAATTTAAAGAATCCATTTCTCGTACATCAACAATTTGGCACCCATCAATGAACCTGCAACTTTATCCCTGGAAGCGTTCACAAGTGCTTCATCGGTTCGACTCGGAAGAGCCATGACTTGCGAGTATATCAGAGGAGATGGTAAATGCTCAGCGGCATGGACAATAATGTCTCTAGGGACATGGGGGACTAGTGAGATCTGCTCACGACCATTACTAGGGCCCTGTTCAGAAACGTCCATTAGAGACTGCGACATCCCTTCAAGTAACGTTCTGTCTGTTATCACCGGCCTTACTTCTACATTTGCCAGTGACTGCAACTTCGGGTCAGTGGTTCCATTATTACTCTCGCCTTCTTCACTCAAATGGGAAGAAAGGGATGATTGAGAGGGAGCACAAGTTGGTCTCAACAGATGATTCTTCTAGGCATGATAGAAATGCCGAATATCACAGACTACCAGCTTTGAACTTTTCAAATGAACTGCTTTACGGGCAGTCATAGAAACAGCTGATTCTGGTGCTTGGATATCAACGTCTGAGAGGGTCGGGACAAATACGGAAGTAGCCCTATCTGGCATATTCATTGTAAGGGAATATAATGCCACAGAAGTTACAATCATGATCTAAGAGCAAAACAGTGAGAGTGCTCACTGCTGAAACCACTGAAGATGCGTGCGCGCTCCAGATTAAATGGGCAAGCCCAAAAGGAGAGGCGTGGCTTGAACACTCGCAGCCTCCGCTGTGTAAACACTCGAGATCAGCAGCTCCAAACACCAAAGGCTCTCGTCTCCGGAACAGCCCTCAAACGAAGCACTCCCACTAATACGCGCGACTTGGCCTGGCTGTATTGCCGCCAGATTAAAAGTGGCAGTTTGGCGGTGTGAAAATCCCAATTTTATGAGGACCTTTGGCAGTATTACAACAGAAATCATTTATTTATGAAGGCATAGTGACTTCAAAAAGAAACTATTTCTTTTTGAAGTCTTAGCGCTGCTCCCACCCCGTGATATGGAGAACTCCAGTTGTGGAAGCTTCCTGTCTAGAGGTGTAATGCCTCAGCATCCCGATTGGTCCTTTCTTCGCCGTAGGAAAGGTAATCGGTGCTTGCAGAACTCTAGGAGAAGCCTTGCCAAACTTTCCATTGCCTCTTATGCTCCTCCAGAGCTGGATCGGCCAATCCCAAGATGGCTGCCACATTCTCTATGCATTTGAAGGAGGGGCTTAGTAATTCCAAACAAATACAAAGATGAAACGTCAGCTCTACGCATTGCAACTTTGTAAACGCTAGTTTGCCCCGCACGTACTGCTGTTTTGTTGCTCGCTCTGTTCCTCAGAGCTCTCCACTCCAAAATTCCTTCTATTTGATACTCAGCTCAACTCTGCCTTCTTACCTATATTCACCCGCGGCTGCTCTGCTTTGGGTCCCCTTATCTTTCCATCTTGTTTGTACTCGATTGGACAATGCTACTAGTACAACACTCACCTGCTTTGGATTCTCCCTGTGAACTCCAGTCTCCTCATGGCCAGTGTTCTCTCCAGCTGCACCTACCACCAGGCGAAAGGTTGTTTACCCCTTGACCAGGTTTTTTCACCTTAGGGGACTGGCCTCTCTGGTGGCCGGTTCACCATAGGGAGTCCTGGCTGTCAGAGAGGACCGTCCTTATTTGCACGATACAAAGCGCAAGACTGCCGGCAAACAACAGGTGAGCTCAAAGTCTAAAAGGAGGCCTCCATGTTATGAGGTAGAAATTGTTTCTTTTTGAAGTCACTCTGCCTTCATAAAGAAATTATTTCCGTTATGGTTCAGTCATTTAATGGAAATGATTTCTTTATGAAGTCACAGTGACATCAAAAATAAAGCATTAATTTTTGAAGTAATAGGGCTCCACTCCACCCCATGACATGGAGGCCTCAAGAGCCTCTGCAGATGATGGGAACAAGCATTCCTGGCTGCAGCAGGGAGCTGAAGGCCTTGTCCGTGGACCAACGGACTAAAGGTAAGAAAATATATTTTCTTTAAATGTGTGTGCGTGAATGTATATATATATGTATATAATGTAATGTGCATGAATGAGTACATGATGTATGGGTGGCTGCCTGGGTGTGCCTGTGTGAGTGTGTGGTGAAAGGGTGCACACATAAATGTATGGGTGGCTAGGTGTGCTTGTGTGAGTGTGTGGTGAAGGGGTGCACACTTAAGGTGGCTGCCTGTGTGAGTGTATGGTGAAAGGGTGCACAGTTAAATATATAGTTGGCTGGGTGTGTGTGTGCCCGTATGGAGAAAGGGTGCACACTTAAATGTATGGGTGGCTGCCTTGGTGTGTCTGTATGATGAAAGGGTGAACACTTAAATGTATGGGTGGCTGCCTGCATGTGCATGTATGATGAAAGGGTACACACTTAAATATATGGGTAGCTGGGTGTGCTGTGTATGGTGAATGGTGTGTGTGCTTGTGTTCAGGGATGCAAATAAACCTAAATTTCAGGGGGGTTAATCCTTCAAATGTTGGAAGATGTCCTAACTTCATGGACGGTGGTGGAGGGGCAAATCAATTTCTGTGGGGGTTTCTAACTTCTTTGTGCATTCTAATTAGACTGTTGCTGTGGTATGGTATGCAATGGGTCTGGGGGTTACTACAAGCTTACCCGTTCAGCTACCAGGGCCCAACAGCCGTCCCCCAGAACAAACAGAGGAGTCAGTCAAGGGCAAGTTACAACTGTAATTTATTACTAAAACCAATAGGGATCATACAGGACATTCAAAAATCTCCAAAGTCACTGCTCCCAAACCCATGTCAAGACTTTGTGTTGCAAAGTAACGTCACAACATGGGCCCTTACCCGAAAAACCTATCCCACTTTCTGGTTGGGTGATCAGAGTGGTATACCATATAGATTGCCTCTATGGATCGTAGTTAATTTGCCCTCTCATGTCAGGTGGCTAACTTGCCCCTTCCCCAAGAAACTATCTATTTCATTGTTGCAGGGTCGCAGGATTACCATTGGCCCTTGCCCTCTGCCATCCACCCCTGGATTTCTGTCCCCTGATTGGCTGGAACTGGTCTTCTCAGGCCTGGGACCCAGCTCTGTTCTCAGCGCTCTGTGCACCTCTTCAAAGTGATGAGAATGACTATGTGTTCCCAATGTATCTATTAGCAGTACCACTTTTGCTTGTGAGCGTGCCCTCACCATTGCAACATTGTTGACAAGTTCATGTGTCACTTCATGTCTGTGTTGCTGAGAACTGTTCGTCTTTCCACCACGGGAGAATAACCATTGTCTAGCTTGGCCGCATCATGTGGTTGAGGACCGCAAAATCAAGATCTTCTGGTCTGCAATTTATGAGGATTTAGTCTGTTTTTTCTGCAGATGGCCCCTTGTTGTTTTATGTTTGGAATGTGCTCCTAATCTCTGAACTTGGCTGCGAGCTCTGGCCTTCCTGTTCGGTGCAGCCTGGTTCTGCTTTCCTGTGTCTCTTGTCCTGCTGCTTGTGACCTTATGTGATCCTCGTTATACATATACTTTAATTTCTACATATCTAACCATGCTATGTTTTCCCTAGGTTAGTCGTATTTTGTCCTTCCAGGTTCCTTAGGTGATCCTCTAGTTCCATAAGGTTAGGTACCATAAGCATCTGCAAGCTTACTCTGCATTTCTTCGTCACCTTGTGTTCAGCGTTTCTGCACTTAGCTAACGAGAAAGATAATAAAAGCTGTTGACAGTATGTATATGTATCAGTCCTCTATCTACAGAACTGTGTAAGGATGTTCTTTGTGTATTCATGTGTGTGTTTGTGTAACGTTGTGCATGGCTGCAAGTGTGCTTCGAGACTAACGTGGCCACGTCCTGGTGTCACTAATAAGATCCGCACAATGGTTTCTCTGCATTTGTCAACGTCATCCATAGAGGCATTTGGGTCCATGATCAATGTTAAAGCACCTGTATCCATAAGGACATTCACTGGATAAGGTTTGAATGGCTGTCTGAGAGAATATCTTATTGCATACGTGTCAGACACTAGTCCTCCGGGGGACTCGTCGAATAGTGAGTGACTTTGTGCGTCTTTGACGCTTTGGGCCGTCATGTTCATGGGGGTGAGGAGGGACATTCCAGGGACCCTCTTTTCAAGACTATTCTAGTTCAGCTTCAATGTTACAAGCAGTTAACCCTCTCCTTTAAGTCTGAAAGCACCCACTTATGGATGCTGTGAGAATTAGTGGTCTCCTGTCCTCTCTCTACCCTTCGAATCACTCCCATGGTATGCAAGTGATAAACCTACATCACGATTTCAGTTGCCTAAAAAATTAAGTATTTGAATGCAGGTACTCTAACAGTGTAATGCTTTACATTAGTAATTGCTGGACCTTTGTTAACAGCGAAACCCGGACGCCACTTTACATCTGTGTCCTGTTCTGTCCGGCAACAGCTCTGTAGGTCAGCCAGGTCGAGTCAACATAGCCCAAAATGTCCGCTGGAGAGTTCTGGGGGAGGGGGGTGGGGTTGCGCCACTCATTGTGTTTAAAGCCGGGATTACTTATTGGTAATTTGCATTACTCCTAGCCATATTCTTCCTCGTCCCAGTACTTGTGTATTAGGCAAAGGACCCAATACCTGTGTATAAGGCACCCAGCCTCATACGCAAGTACTGGGATGAGGTACAGGGACATGGATGTAATGCCTGGTTTAATTACTCATAATCTTCATTACTCCTAGTTCCACTCTCCCTCGGCCCAGTATCTAACTATGAGGCAAGGTGCCTCATACGTAAGCACTGGGACAAGGAAGGGGGACATGGAGGTAATAATGGACCGAGGAGCTAATTTTGGGGGTTCGGGTGGGGGTGGGAGGGAGAGAGGATGTATGGGGGTGTGGTGTGGGGGGAGGGTTGTGCGATAAAATCTAATGGTCATCCATGTCCAGGCTAAGCAGGCATGATATGTGGTATTAGTGGCTAGAGAAGCATTTTGGCGCAGCCAGTCTAGCTATTTCTTAGTTTGGCTTGACTGTTTTAACTGGGCATCTCTGATAAAGCAGTCTTGCAAAGTGTAATTACATGGTTAGCCTGGCATTTGTGTGCTGCCAGTCTAGCTGTTTTTACTGTGGCATTGCATATTTTTCTGGGCATCTGTGATACAATAACTATGATAAGTGCTATTGCTTCAACTAGGATTTTGTTACAACCAGTCTTGGTGTGTCTAAATGTGGTCAGGCATGCTTTACTGTAATATGTTAGTTGGTGTCTAGACTACTCTACATTGTGCAGCCAGTTGGACATGTTTTCATTGTGGCATGGCATTTTTAATAGCAAAGCATTACATTAAATAAAGCCTTAATGATCCTGTGCACTGTTGGTGACTTGCATGTACAGGATTTTTGCCCTACAAAACAATTTCAAATGCTCCTGCTTTTTAGCCAATTTTTCCCAGACAGTGTACTGTATAATGCATTAAAGCACATATTTATATATTTCTCCTAGTGCAGTGTGCGGAGTACCTCTGCAGAAGCACATTTGTGTGTATTGCGGAAGCGTGCTAATATAGGCTTGCCCAGAGTGTGGTGCGTCCAGTGATTTGTTTCAGAGCTCGGGGGAGGAGGGTCCCCTTAGCATGGCTCACAGGGGGGAGGGTAGGGTGTCGAGGTGCACAGGACAGTTTGAACAATCTTATAAAATTTCAGAAAGCAAATTAATTGCGGGGAGATGTGTATCAACAAGGATTAGGGAACAATATAACTCAAATTTCAGGTGCAGGCGGGCATACGTCACAAGGCCACTTGGGACAGTGAAAATCTAGCAGAACCAGAGCTATGTATTGCTACAAAGCAAGCCAAATGCACTCCACGGGGGAAAAATTATCCCAATATACAGGTAAGTATATCTTAACCAGATTTATGCCGTATAGGTGAGTTTTTGGGTACACCAGTACCTAGTTATTTTCCTAAATTTGATACCAATTGTAAATAGAAATTTTACATTAGCAACACACATAACATTTAAAACATCAGTCAAGAATGTACATATAAATCAGAACCAAGATTAGAGAGGTGACTCTTGAATTTTAATCTTCCAAATCCAATGAGTTATTAGAAGCAATAGGATCATATTTACACACTGTCCTCTATTAATTCATAGAGAACATATTTGTCTATGTCACATACAATACATAGAACCATTTAGAACATCGAGAATACCTTACAACAACTGGCATTGTGTAAATCAGCCACAGGTCTTTACAAATGTTTCACTTCACACTTCTAGAATCAATAGTTCAAATAAGCATCAACTTCCAGTGAAAAAGTCCCTTTTTAGGGGTCAAAGAAAGAATGACCAACGCGTTTCGGTTCAAAGAACCATCTTCAGGGTATAGACTTTCACTGTTCCTATTTCATAACAATATTCATTACATGAACCCTGTAGGGTAATAGAGAAAAGAACACTATTCAGTAAAAGATCTTATATTTAATAAAATCAGTTGGGGGTGTAAACAGAATAAAGAACACTAACCTTGCTGAAACATAGGCGGGGTGTCCAGTCAATAGCTAGTCATCAGGTACAAAACCCAAAGGATCGGGCTGAGGTGGGGTGCGGCCAAGAGAATATCTGAAAACAGTTAAAAGAATACCCATATGTCAAGAGCAGTCTCAACCTTACGGTAGAAAATCTAATTGCAGGTGCACAGAAGCAAGGGTAGAGGCAAAGCATGTGAAATGCTACAATGCACACGGCAACGCCGCGCCATGGTCAGTGGAGTTCGTCTGCTAAATGCAGCATAATAAGGAGACTGTGTGTGATCGTCATAGACATACGTGTGTCCAGAGCATGTGAAATAATACCATGTGCACGGCATGGTGAGCGGAATGTGTCCGCTGAGAATGGCATAGTAAGGAGGCTACGTGTGATCCTCACAGCCATACGTTTGTCCAGAGCATGTAAAATAATGTCATGGACACGGCAATGCTGCACCATGGATAGTGGAATTTGTTCACTGAATACGGCATGATAAAGAGGCTACGAGTGATCCTCACCGACAATCGTGTGTCCATGTGCGGGAGGAGCCGACTAATCAAATGGGGAATGACCCGATACAAGTACAGAGTCATGCTCTTAGGCTATGGGCAGGAATGCAGGAATACAGAGCAACGCGGTGTACGCGCTGTAAAATCCTTACCTCGGTATGCGAGAGTTTCTCAGGAGTCTGGCCGCAGCACAACACGCAGTCAGACTGCACTCTGGTGTTATGCATCTTCCTGGCAACCCAGCGCATGCACATGGTTCGCCAGGACGACGTCTATCTTAGAGTGGGCATGGGGAGGAGCTATGTTGCCATGGCAACGAGACGCATGCTCGGAGGGATATCAAATCCAATGGTTAAAAGGAACCGTACTAGCAAACATAAAAGAAATATACAAAGATATAAAAGCACACAAGGAACCTAAGAAACATACTTTTTTTACACACAGATGGGGGCTCGAGCGCAGTCCAAGCGGGACCGCTGGGTGCCCCCACGGTGTAAACGATCAGTATGGTGAATTCATTAGCGCGCACGGGGGCACAACCGCAGTGCAGAGAAAACTGCGGGGTGCCCCCATGGCGATTAAAAGTAAATACGGACCGCCACCAGGGTGGCCACCATTAGGGCATCGGAAACTACTAAATAGGGTAGTGGTAGAAATACATGCTCATTGATCAATGCAGAATGCTCCTGATAGTCGTACTGAGAGTAAAGCAGGGTCTGTATGAAAAACCATACCGGGGGGCGTCGGGATTGCAACGTGAGTAAGTATGGTGCCAAAATAACACGACGCGGGGCCAATGAGCTGTGAGGCAGGTAGGAAGCAAGGTGGGGAAGAGAGCAAGAAGCAATCACATACCCTATGTGCAAGAACCCATATTTTGTGCTATGCCACTGGATGTATCCCTATACAAACTACTAATGATGTTTCACAGGCCTCTGGGCAGGCCCCAAGCATCTAGCTTCTTCCACAGGGTAGGTTTGCACAAGGTGTCAAGCGCGGGTCTTAAGTCCACAATCGCTGCGTACGCAGGCTGATTTCGAGTAGTCCAAGTCAATTCAAGTATTGTAGTCAGCAGCATCAGGTTATCCACTGTTTAACATGATTTGCGAAAATCAAGTTTGTTGGGAGGTAAGATCTGATTCTCCTTTGCCCATGTGTCAAGTTCATCCAGCATAACCTTTGTGAATATGCTTGCTGGGGCACCCATCGCGGCAAGTACTTGATAGCTCGCATGATTATTATGATTTCCGTGTTTATACACAGGCACAATAATACTTTGTTTCCATGCATCAGGTATCCGACCGGTGCGACTTATGGTCTCCAAAAGAAGATTTAAAATCTCTGCCCATCCACCTGGACTGAATTTCATCAAAGCTGTGCATATCCCATCTTGACCTGTTGCGCGTGATCCCTTGCTATTGTTAATCAATTTGGCCACCTGGCAAGCATTGTCTTTTTATTGCCAATTAACCATAGCCCAACCACCACTCCACTCTGGATTGAGTTCTTCGTCCAGTGTTTTTCTTGATAAATGCTGTCCAGGACTCCACCGATTCACCCACTGTCTCACCTTATGCATTATCCTTGGTGTTAATAATCTTCCAGAAATCTCTTGTGTCATCAGACTTAATCGCCATTAGAAGAGTTCTTCAGTTCGCCAATTTCTACTCTCTTCTATGTGTGCATAACCAGGTGTGGTAAATTCTTTTCAATGCCTTCCAGAGATTGACGATTCTTGCAGAATTCTCAAAGGCTTGTTTTGCCTTGGGTAGAACCCGTGTGTCTCTGTGCGTAGATCCTGTCTCAACATCTCTTTGTGTCTCTGATCATAACACTACGATGATGTTTGTTAAATCCAGTCTTCATGTACACTGTAATAATCGGATTATTACTGTTTTTGATGTAATTCCTACAGGTACAGCACAACACCTTCTCAATCATCTTATTATATACTCTCAGCAGTACACAGAACCCTCTTCTGCGCTGCTCGTATTGCTCCTTGCTGATTCCAATAGGCAATGAGAAGATCTCAAGAGTCTACCATGGCACAACAGTTCCTCACTAACGCGAATAAAGCATTGTTGCTACTTTCTCAAGGTTATGCGGTTGCCTTTGTACTCTATTGGCCCCTTCATTGATTTCAACCTGCCCAATGTAATCAGTGCATTTTTGATTTCTAGCCTTGGTCCGATAGCACAGTGAATAGAGCGCTGCTCGCTTTGACGCAGGTTCGAATCCTGGCAGGGCCAAACTCAGCCTTTCATCCTTCCAAGCTCGTTAAATGAGCACAGCACATCGTGGGTGATAATAAGCAGCGCTCAGATACCTGAGGGTTCGTAGTGTTATATAAATGCTAAATTATTATTATTATTGGTACAGCATGTTGATAATAAGGGGGAGTGGCTGCTCTCTTCCCTATGCCCAATTTCTAAAGTCATTACCCGATTGAAGTAGCAGTCTTGCACAAAACAATCAACTATCGTTGTAGTGCTGTGTGCAGGGACTCTGGTGAAATCCCCGGGGATATCCCCCTGACAATGTCCATTAATCATTACGAATCCATGATCCATTAGACAGGCATGCCATGTGATCCCTTTTACAATGTGTGTTTGCTTTTGTTTTAATAGGGCTGATGGAATTCCCAAAGCTATTTTCATCTCGGATTCCAGTTCGGTAGGAAATGTTGCATTGAAATCACCCATAATTAATATGGGGATATTTTGAGAATGGAATTTCCCCATGACATGGTCAATCTGAGTCATAATTGAACTCGTGTAGGCCAAGCCCGCTGGATCATAGGTGTTAATGGCAATAGCTTCTACAAATTCTCCAAGCCATGTGCCCTTTACCAAGCCTGCCAGAATATTAGACAAATTCAAAATAATCTTTATTGTAAAAGTGTTCTTGACACTTATGAGAAGTCCGTCCTTAGGAAGGCCTTGCTCCCACTGTACTGCAGCATTTTCGCAATTAGGGAGCATTAGGGAGTTGACCCCCCAGGTCTCCTGAAGCCTCACAATATCAAAGTTGTCCAGCTGGTCCCAGAGTCCATCAAGGGTGTTCCAAGAATGCACTCTCGTCTCACTATTAGGGTCTTGTGAGATTTTTGGGCCGTAGCACCCCTGCCAACCAAGACCAGTTATCATTAGAGGGCTCGGGTTGAGGTGTATTTTGGGGGTCTTTATAGTAGGTAGTTCTCATCCCGTTACTAGCAACCTTCCCTAGCAGGTTTCCCTCGTGCCATTAGGAGAGTTTAGCACAATCTGCCATTGAAGACTTAGATGTTTTTTGACGGGTTCAACTCAAGTTGGCTACAATCGCGTCCCAGTTTATGGAACTCCCCTGTGTATAAGAACCATCTTGTTGATTCAATCATATGCTCCTCTTCAAGCTGTTCCACAACCCTAATGTCAGCGGAATTGTTCAGTCTAAGTGAGTAGAAACGATAAAAGAGCGACAGTACGATCCTGCGGTTGAGAGTGCATTGAATGGCTTTACAAAATAAGCTTTTGATATGCAGCCCCTCTTCAATATCCCTTCTTGATTGCTCCGTATATGGCCGTCCAGTCAAGAGTGTTCCATTAGAGCTAGGGTGACTGCTGGCCTCTTTGAGCCCACTATTCCCGAGAAGCTGCTTGCCAGATGCAATTGGTGCTTCTTCAGGTGCCTCTTGATGTATTGGTTTGGCAAAGCTGGAGGTTGAGCCCTGGTTTTACCAATGCATATCTAGCCACTCAAGCATGCTAAGATTTTCCTCAGTGAATGTTACTGTAGCCCTTGATGGGGCGGGGGGAGCATATCCAGCCACCACAAGTGGGGAAGTATTCCCTGATAGCACAGTTTGCTTGTTGAAGCTTCTATTCGCATCCTTCTTATGTCACTCCCTAAATGACTGAGCACTTACTAAAGGATTACTTGGAGTACAATTTCCCTTAGTAACTTTAGCGCTTGCCTTAGCCCAAATGTTGTCTTTTTTGGTGTAGTTCGATGTTCTCTTACTTTCCATCAAAGCACCAGAATCATCTAAGAAGTGAGCTCCATTCTCCAGGTCAATCTGTTCCATGTCAGTTTCTTTTGCCTCATTTTTTGCTCACTTGTTTTTCGAGGAATTGCACACGCCTTTGTTTCATACTTGCTTGTTTGCCAGGCCTTTTCTTTTTCCTTCTACTACAGGGTATCTTACTTATGATCGAGCTAGTTCTTTTCCGCAGCTTTCGTCCTGATTTCAATGAATGATTCGTCGCCTTCCTTCGTGACTTCAATTCATCTACATTGTACACCCTTTTACCTGACAGCGCAGCATGGACAATGACTAGTCTAACTCTGTTAATGTGCAGGTCAACAGAAGATCTGGCATTGTCTGCAGCCTTTGGTAACTGCATTGTTTGGTGCTGGGGACCCCCTGCTGGCCCCACCTCCAAACCCAGACTCTCAATTAGGTCATCTTGCAAATAGGCCACATTCGAGATTTTTGCTTTAATCCAAAAATGCCTCACAGTACTGTTTATTGTCTCACTATGTGCCGTGACCTCCTTATATATATATTTACAGGGTTTCACTAGAGATGCGAACAAAAAAGCCAGTGCTTGTAATTTTATGGTCGACGATAAGGATGTGCAAGAATCATGCAAGAAGGGAGGCAGTGCTGGATTATACACTAGGCCAATTAGGCACCAGCCTATGGGCCCCACTCCTTTTAAGGGCCCTGTGACAATGGATCAAAAGAAAGCAGTGCAGAAAATTAAAGATGTATTAGGAGACAATTAGCGAGACAGGGCCCCAACATTTCGACTGCCTATGGGCCTCCACAGGGTTTGATCTGGCAATGAAGTGAGGGTTGGTATAACTCTGCAGGTCCAGGTCCAAGAGTCTGCTTTTACTAAGACCTAGTGCTTTCTCATTTTGGCTGGGCTGCCTCGCTCTTGTTGCCACATCTACATTATTGCGTTCAGGTCCGGAATCCTCATCTGTATAAACACCAGTTGTATTCACTACTGGCAGCACCGGGGAGTCCTTCAAACTGTTGCCCAGAATGACAGAAGTGCCCATATTAGTACCAATCTGCAATTCTTGCTCTACGGTTGCTGCCACTTTGGCTAAATTACACTCACTGATTTCCGGGCCGGCATTGTTATCACTCCTCCCCATATCTCCACCAAGAACACCCACCATCAACTCCCTGGTGGGTGCCTGGGTTAAAGGACTGGGGGGCTGCTCCTCTTCAAATGCCATCACAATAGATTCAGTCAAGCACCTGCCTAAAAGATCAAGGAGTTGTGAATATGCATCGCCAGTTCACTCCTACCGTTGGCTTCACATTACGTTGGGAAGAATTCAGTAATTTGACTATGCGCATCTCCAGGCTTTACAAAGTGCGTTCTCTTCTCGGTAAGCATGGCCTCCGCGTTGGGTCACAGGCGTATCTCCTTTGGGGAGACTAGAGTCACGACTGCTCCTTGTGGATTTCGAGTGATGTGAACTCCTGTTAGACTCTCTGTTCACGTTGCGTTCCATGTATTTTCTCCAGCCTTAACTCCTTCCTCCCTCCGCTGGACGAAGATGTGATGGCGACGTGCGTTGTGTGCTGCGCTCGAGATGCGTGCATCGCAAACGTGCTGCTTCTCGTCTTCTTCTTCTTGCTGATAGATTTTATCCATCAGCTGTGATTTTTGGATACCGAGTCTTGAGCCTTATTACTCCATCTTCTCGGGTTGAGTATGTAGTCGTGGGTTAGGAATGTTCTTGGTCTTTTTGAACTTGTCGCAGTAGGGCTGGTTTCACAGGGTCTTCGCCGTGATGGGCCGCGGGTAGCAGTCGAAGGGGTTTGCAGTGGTGGTAGTGAGTCTTCTAATCAGAGGGTTCGGGTTCTGATCCAGTGCTTGGCAGATGTTCTTGCTCAGCTTCGCTAGATGTTCATCCAACATCTTAAAATCCAGTTCTCTGTGACGGTCAGCTGTCCTTGTGAAGATTGGAGCTCCAGGCAATATCCGCAGGGCCTTGTTCTGGACTAGGTGAAGACTCTTCCGGTGTAGCTTCAGCACAGAGAGGGTAATTTATAGCCCAGGTGCCGGCTGGAAAGGGAGGCTCCTCTGAATCACACCTCCTTTCAGCTCCAGGCTGCTGGTCACAGTAGTTTGCTGGATTAAAATGAAAGGTTCTCCCACTTTATTTCACAATACACAAGACGTACGTCTTTAATTGTAAATAGTTTTAGCTCCTCTTCTGTCTAGGATTGGGCATTTTATGGTTATCTATCACGCAAGGTTTGTGTTCCTGCTTCTAGGGTGCTGAGGATTTGTCACAATCTCCTCCCTGAAAAAAACGTAGAGTCGAGGGCCCGTCAGCCCCTAAATTGAGTTTTTCATGATGGTTTAACTGCCTTGTCCGCATGGGCCTTCTTCCCAGGGTTAGGGTATATGCTGGGAGAGAGGAGAGGAGAGAGAGAAACAGATGAAGAAAAAGAGGATGCAAAGCGAAAAAGTAGAGCAGAATACGGAAAGAAAGTCATAGAAACAACAAGGTGGGAGAGAAGGAGCAGTAAATAGATTCCGGACCGGGGGAGTCACACTCTAGGAGCGGAAAAGACAAGCACAGGCTTTTTTAAAATTTACTCACAGGGGGCCAAATTAACAAACTTTTAACAAAAATGTAAACAAATTAACAAACTTTTGCTAAGGAGGTACGTGGGAAATGTTCGATTAAAATGGCCAAGTGCTGATAGACTGGCTGAAATGAAGTTTAGCACATACATGTATCATCTATAAATGAATATGGGAGTGGCAGGTTAATATAAATAGTGATCTTTAATGTACCTAAACGTGTCACAAATTGTATTTATTTACTTTTTATAACGCACCACATGCCCGTGGGCCTCAGGGCGCACAAATAACAAAGGACAATAACAAGATATAAAACAAGTGCAGGGTCAGAGCAGGGGGGAGATCGCCTGCAAAACGAAGCAGCTCCTCAGCCTGGTTTAAGGTGGAAGAGGTGAGTCTTCATCGATTTTTAACTGATCTTTTAAATTCGGGAAGTGAGCCCAGGGATCTAATTGCTAGGAGAAGATCATTCCAGGCTTTTGGTGCCTCAACATCGAAGCTGGTTCTGCCAGATCTGACCAGTTTAAACCTACGTTGGACCATTTTGAAGTTATCCTGAAACTGCAAGGGGTGGGCCGATTGGTTAGCGTTAAGGTGGTCTGAGGGGTATTTAGCGTCTGTAGCTGTCCAATACGTGTGAGATAGTGTCAGGATCTTATGAGTGATTCTCTGCTTTATAGGCAGCCAGTATGGGGCCCTTCTGGTATCCGTAATATGATCCTGTCTGGATAGTCCGTGGAAAGCACGGACTGCGCCATTTTGAGTGACTTGAAGCAATCCAATGTTGGGTTGTACCGTACCAGCGAGCAAGCTGTTACAGTAGTCCCTCCTGGAGTTCACCAAGGCAGAGGCCAGTAAGGATCGACTGCTGGTTGAAATCTAAGGACGTATATGATTGAGGAGCTTGGTGACATAGTCACAGATGGCACGAATGTGCACAACCTGAGGTTGCATGGTATGTTCGGCAACTAAGTAGACGCCAAGTGTCTTGACACTTTCTGCCACTGAGATTCTGCTACCTGCAATCGTGAAGCTCTCCTAGTCTGGTTTGAGTTTCTTTAAACGTGGTCCTGAAGCCACAATAAGGAGTTCAGTTGTATCCCAGTTCAGGGTTAGTGAATTGTCAGCCATGAGAGTCCTGTGTGTAGTCACCTGTCAGCTCGAAGACGACCTGGGTGCCATCAGCATAGTTGGTATATTGCACACCCAGGTGGTCCAGGAGACTGAGCAAAGGCCTGATGTAAGTATTAAACAGTGTGGGGGCAATACAGGAGCCCTGTGGAACTCCACAGGTCAAAGCCAAAGGAGTTGAAGTTGCGCCATCAGATGCTTCTCTGGCAGTACAAGGCCCCAGAAAAAAAGTGATCCATGGAGACAAAAAGCTGGAGCAGCAGGCCTCATCTTTTAATCTGGTCACCAGAAGAGAATGGACGACCAGATCAAAGGCCACTGTCCTCTGTCCACAATACTGGTAAGATTGGATTTGAAGTCCAGCATGGCAGTTTCCGTGCCCTGCCTGGCTCTGAAACCTGATTGGCGTGCGCCCAGAATGCTGTTCTTTTCGATACAATCCTAGAGCTGTAAATATGCCCCTCTGTCCATGATCTTAAGAAAGAAGGGAACATTTGTGATGGTGTTACAGTTTGCCGTGCGTGCGGTCAGCATCCTAGATCCATTCCTCTGGATCCGCCTTTACCAATGGACAATCCTGGAGTTTCCGCTTGTATCCGTGACCTGGCCTCGTTACATAACAACGTAAGGGAACAATTAACACAGGCCCAAGACCGTTCTAAGAAAAAAGCAGATGCCCAGCGCATTCCTGCTCTCTTGTATGCTGTGGGGTTCAGGGTTTGTCTTTCAACAAAAAAATCTAAGGTTGACAGGGAAAAATAAATTACTGCCTCGTTTTGTCGGTCCCTCCTATACCGTTTCTCAAATCTTGAACCCTTTTGTGGTCCGATTGGTTCTCCCTTATCACTGGCGTATTCAACCACTCTTCCATGTTTCCTTGTTGAAACACTATCTTCCCAACACGTGGATGCGCGATACTCCGGCCCCGCTGATGGTGGATGATGCAGCAGTCCCAGGCAGACAGTTCACTTTGCGTCGGGTAACTCGTTTGGCTTCTATGGTTACCCCGACACGAGTGAATGCCATCACTGAGGAAGGTTTCTGGTCAACTGCATAAAGGTTTACCCCTTCCGGTGATCCGCGCTTCTGATTCCAGTTGTTTGTGCGACTTGCTCGCTACCCCATTTTCCTTCTTGAATTCCTTGGAAGCTGTTGCTGTGGTGAGCGGATCCTCTGTTTTTTCACCGACCTCCTTCTTTGTTTCTATGAGTGGAGGCGAGCAGACTCTTCATCTCTTTCCAGCTGCTTGTCCCTCTTCTGCTCAGGGAAGCCCTCTCTGTTCCCATTCCGGTGAATTCCTTTCTTGCATCACACTGCACAGTACCTCCCGAGTAGGCTCTCATTGCTTCTCTTGGGCCTCTCACCTGCATATGGGCTCCTGCTTTCCTATTAGAACACTGGATTGCAGAGCGGCATTGATTGGCTGCCCTGTCTTATTGTTGATCCTCCTTTCTTACACCAACCTCAGCTTGTTTAACTGGATTGCTTTGAATTTCCTCAGCTCCTCGTTTGATCACCTCTCCAGAACTTACCTCAGAACGCCTCCTGGATTTCTATAGATTCCCTTTGCTTTGTTATTCTGTGACTTTTTGATACTTTGGCGGACACATTCTACCAGAAGGAGCACCCTGGCAAGACGCTTTGCAGCATTCTGGTGCCTGTCATATGGTCCTTAGAGCGTGCTCGTGCTGCCCGGGTAGGTCCCTACTAACCTTCCTGTTTGTTGTTTTGTCCTCCATGCATTGGAGTGATCATTTCTGTTCTGTCATCATTTCCACATCACAAGTTTAAAGTAGAGCATGCTTACCATAATAGGATACAGGCTCAGTTGTAAACATCTTCAGGTTAGTGTAATGTCAGGGGGGGTGGTTAGTTGGTTTCTGTTTGGCTGTGGGTATGTGGTTGTTTTGTTGTTGGTTCTTCGATCCGTATTGTACCATGTTTGCTTTGGTCCCAGAGTATGGTTTGTGGGAGTGCACGTTTTTATATGTGTCTCAGTCAGTTCAATAGCCAGATTTCAAGTTGTTTTCTGAAAATCAGGAGGTATTCCTACGTTCTTATTTTCTTTGGTTCCATAGTTTGGCTATCAAATAGGAGAAGGCAGTTCCTCTGAATTTCCTCTCTTCATGGTGTTTCATTTTTATTTGAACCTCTTTACTCGTTCTTAGGTTTCTTCCTGGCTGGTAGCAGTTGATTTTAACTTGGAGAAATGTGTATTCTTGTCTGTGTAGTGATTTGTGGGAAAGCAGAGGATTTTAAAGTTAATGCATTTTTTTACTGGTAGCTAGAGTAGACTTCTCAGGGCTCTTGTGATGTGGTTTCTTCTATTTAGTCTAAGAAGTATTCTTGCTGCAGTATTTTGGATATGTTGTAATTTATTTTGTGAGACGTTCTAGCATTCCAATGTAGAGGCTGGTTGCAAAGTTTGTCGAACGGGAAATTATGTCGTGCCTCCTATACTGTATGAATGTATGCATACTGGCCTACGCCAAGCCGCTTGCGAAGAAATCCACGTTACAAGGTCTTGACCTCAGATCAGTGTAAGCCGCCATTGTAGGTCTATCTGCCATTTTAGATTCTCTCTGTAAAGTCACCCTGTGTTCCAAAATGGTGGACAGTGTCATTCCGAATGTAACATGGCCGTTTTGACCTCTGTGTACGAACTAATATGTAACTCGCCTGCAGGCCACATGTTAGGGTCGTGAACTGAGACCGTGTCCTTCGTTGACCTGTGTGTAGAGGATTACCTGCGCCAACAAAGCTAATCCGCGAGCATATGTTAAACACAATGTATTCAAATACAGAAATGTGAACACTTGTTTGACTACATTGTATAAACTGTTTGAGAAGGCTCTACGAGAAATCCTAAGATATACTGTTGCCATTGTGAATGTATTAAAGGTAAACCCTAAATGCATAGATGTATGAACTCGGCACGAACCCTAGATCCGAAATGTATTAACTTGTATTAACTTGTAGGTGGGTTGAACATCATGTTTTGGACAGCATAAAAGGCACGACTATTCTAATGTACAGCCCCACTCACTGAGCACACCGAACCAAGCTGGAGTTCGCTGTGTTGTACTGAGGGCCGATAGCTATCTGTTGCTTTGTCCTTTGAAACTGTTCAGTATAAAATAAAGATCTTTGTATGTTCCTTTGTAACCCGCGTTTGGTGTATTTCCTTTTGGGGTACCCAGCCTCAATATCTTCTTTTTGTTTTCACAGATGGCGCCCGAATAGTGACCCTCAAGATTGATGCCAGCTCGTCGAAGGTTGACACGGGCTATCGGACCGGGATCGGACGGTTTAACAAAATAAAGGGGCCCCTTTCTGAAAGAGATGCTTCTGAACTTCAGTGGCCAATCAATGGTGGTTTTGAAATCCCTCGTATTGAGTACTTAGAGTCAATTTTATTAAAGAAAAAGGCTAGACCTGCAGCATTTGATGTATTACAGAATTGGAAGAAAGAAGCTTTACAGCAGCTTAAGAGTAGGGAGAAACAAGCGCGCCGTCATAAAACGAACACCGAAAAGGCATTGTTATATGAGCAAAATAAAGAGTCAGTGTCGGCTAGGAATATGGATAGGGCTTTCTCACTTGGCATTCAAAAAATCTATCCCTCTAAAGACTTTCATGTTTCCGATGAGCTTATTGATAAATTATTAAATGAACGAAGGCATGGTGCCACTGCGTCACCTCCGTATGTTCCTCTTCCTGCTGTTATTCCTGCTCTTCCAGCTCCGCCTGTTGTCCCTGCTCCTCCTGTTGTTCCTCTTCCTCCAGTCGTTGTTCCTCCTTTTGTTGCTGCTCCTCCACCTCTTCCTATTCCACCAGTAATAGTACCTCCATTGAATTTGCCTCCCTCTTCCAAGTGGTCTTGCACCACTTGTAGATCAGGGAACGGGATCAAGGGTTGTCACTCGCAATACTGTACCTCCAGAGAAGAAACGTGACTTGATTGCGTGGGCTAGACATTGTATGGAGAGAGATGATCGAGCTAATGTTTTCGCCACACTTTCTAATATAGACAATTTTCCTGAGAAAAATGTTTTTATTGAGGGATTAGGGCTTCACTTATGTGTAATGTGGGACAGACTAAACAATACAGATCTCCCACAAGGGTTGAGGGATCTGAACACCTTAGCGCTTTCTAGAGACAATGTGGAGAAAGTACAAGAGCATGTTGAGAGGATATTTGAGTATAGAAAGGAGTTGGAAAGGTTACAGAATGAGGATGACGATGAGGATAGTATGTATGTACAGAAACGGTTCCTTCCTTGTCGTAAATCCATATCTGAGGAAATACGAATTTGCACAAAGGACGCGATTAGATGGATCACAGATATGTCGATAACTCCAGTTGACGTATATGACAAATATAGTCAGTATATACCAGAAATGCAGAGGAAAGTGATACAGGTAATGGTAGAGTACCTGCAGGATGAATGTGTAAAGAGAAGGATTAGTTGTCCCACAGAGTTATTGAGTATTTATTGGAGAGCATTTTCACTTGACACTTCTTCGGCTGCTTTAGCTTTAGTTGCCTACTTCTCAGTTGCCTATGAGAGAGGTTCCTCCGACATTTGTCCCAAAGGTTGAGATTGCGGCTGATCCTGCAATGGGTGCAGCTGCTGTGGATATTCCTGCACATTATGTGTCGCAATTTGTTCACGTCCCGTTCTCAAGACAGGAAGTGAACACTATTAGACAATCTATTCCCGACATTAGGAAAAATCCAACAGGGTTCTATAAAGAAATCGAGTCTGTTTTGGAATCTTCAGTATTCACCTTAAGTGATATTGATTTGTTATTTCCTGTACTCCTGCCCGTGGATTTCTGGAAACAGATTAGGACGATAGATGATGTAGCGGGGCTAGGAGATACATGGGCAAACATAATCAGACTCAATGGAGAAAGACCAGCTGGCGAGAGACCGCCTCAGGTGATACTAGCTTTACCTGATAGAATCATTGCGAAATTGAAAACCATAATTCCCGAAAAGAGAATTATTTGGGACAAGTTTACGGCCTGTGTCCAAGGGAAGTCTGAGGGTGCTACCGAGTTCTTTAATCGGTTCAAACAGGTATTCTCGGATTTCAGTGGACAAGACTTAGGCATAGAGTCTGGGAAAAGATTATTCATAGACAAATTTGTGTGTGGATTGCTGCCTGACATCCAGTCACAAATTATGTCTTCTGAGAGCGCTTGGCAAGCGAAGTCTTTATTAGAAGTACTGCACATGGCTCAGTACTATGAGAATCGCGTCAATAATGAAAAGGAAAGAGTCGAAAAGAGAAAAGGTGATTTGAAGACTAAAGTATTGTTACAGCAAATTGTTAGAGGCCCTAGAGGGGGTAGTTCGCAGTTTAGAGGTCAGTATGTTCCACAAGGAAATGCGCCCTTGGGTCCTGTGAACTTTAACCAGTGTGCCTATTATGAACTCGGCACGAACCCTAGATCTGTAATGTATTAACTTGTATTAACTTGTAGGTGGGTTGAACATCATGTTTTGGACAGCATAAAAGGCACGACTATTCTAATGTACAGCCCCACTCACTGAGCACATTGAACCAAGCTGGAGTTCGCTGTGTTGTACTGAGGGCCGATAGCTATCTGTTGCTTTGTCCTTCGAAACTGTTCAGTATAAAATAAAGATCTTTGTATGTTCCTTTGTAACCCGCGTTTGGTGTATTTCCTTTTGGGGTACTCAGCCTAAATATCTTCTTTTTGTTGTCACAAGTCTAGTCTCAATGTTACCAAGGAGATGATTGTGAGGATTCTGTGTGTGAAGTTGAGGTAGGGGACTATCCCTCTTATTAGTCACAGGATGTAGAAGCATTTTATG
This sequence comes from Ambystoma mexicanum, assembly GCF_040938575.1. Lineage (NCBI taxonomy): Eukaryota > Metazoa > Chordata > Amphibia > Caudata > Ambystomatidae > Ambystoma > Ambystoma mexicanum. Next base: position 182,081,068 of record NC_090929.1, read on the forward strand.
ATATTGCGTCAACTCGTGGTTCTCGAGAAAGTCTGTTGTCCATGGGGATTCATAGTTTTTTTTTTTAATCACAGACAATGTCTCTGGTTGGGTTCCCATGCAAGGTGGCCAGCTGAGGTATGTCAGTGTTGCATTGTCTTCTGGGGGGAGATCATTATTTCTCTTTTGGTTGGATTTAGCTTGAGATGGTTGTTTGTCATCCACCTGTATATGTCTGTGAGGCATTTGTTGAGGGTGTTGTCTGGATCTTGGACAGAGGTTATCTTGAAGATAAGTTGGGTATCGTTTGAGTAGTTGTAGGCAGTCAGCCCGTGGGTTTAAATGAGTTTCATTAGGGGGGGCATGTAGATGTTGAAGAGGAGCGGGGAGAGGCTTGGTTCTTGTGGCATGCCGCAGGTGATGTTTTTAGTGTTAGATATGTATGGCGGTAAGTGTGTTCTTACTGTTCGGTTCGTGAGGAAAGATTTCAGCCATTGTAGTACAGAGTTTATTATCCCACATTCCCCAAGTCTCTGTATTAGTGTTTTGCATCTGAATGTGTCGAAGGCGGCTGATATGTCTAGTAGTATGAGTGCCGATTGGGTACTGTTGTCTGTGTTTATTTTTATGTCGTCCCATGTGGCGATAAGTGCTGATTTAGTTCCTCTCATGGGTCTGAAGCCGACTTGGGAGTGCTTGAGTATTCTGTTGCTTTCTACATGGTTGAGTAGTACTCTGTAGATGTGGTTCTCAAAGATTTTCAGTGACTAAGGTAGATTCGATATAGGTCTGTAGTTGGTAGGGTCTTCCGCATTTCCTCTTTCATTTTTTTGAATAGGCTTTATGTATGCTGATTTGAATGTTTAAGGTACTATTCATGTATTTAGGGATATGTTCATTAGTATTCCAAAGTATGAGGCTTGCTTTCTGTGGTTGAGGAGTTTTTTGAAGATGCTCCATGGGCATGGGTCACTGGGGATCCAGCGAGGTTGGTGTCTTTTATTAGTTTGTTGAAAGTTTCATCGCTTATAGGTTTGAAACTATTGAGTGTTGCAGTGGTTGATGGCGCACTGGTTTCTGGTAGTTCTGGGGGCATGTATTTTGTTAGGGTGTCTTGCATTTATGGTCTGTTGTATTTCTTCTATTTTTGTTCTTAAATGGGTTGTGATGTTGTCACATAGGGATTGTGATGGTACAACAAATTAGTTGCACAAAGTTGGGTTTCTAATTTCCTTGATGATTTTGAATAATTATTTTTGTGGGGTTGTTGCTGATTGGATTGCTGTAGTGTAATATGCTTTTTTTGCTTTCAGGACTGCTGATTTGTAAATTCAGATGTGTCGTCAGTACTTGTTTTTGTCTGATTGATTGTAGTGAATTCCCCATTGCTTTTCCAGTTTGAAGTTTGGTGTTTTGAGTTCCCTCAGTTCTTCTGTGAACTGTCTTGCTGCAATTTTCTTTGTGGTGGGCTTGGAGAGTTTTGCAGATGCTAATTGGTTTAGGGCATCTGTGATCCAGGTGTCCGCTGAGTTCAGAGTCATTCTATTTAGCTGGGAGGTGTTTGGTTTGATTGATTCCAGTAGCTCTGTTAGCGTTTCCAGGTCAAGACTCTTCCAGTTTCTTCTGTTTGTCACAGGGAGTTTTACATTTGTGAGCATCATTTGGTTTGGGATTTTGATGTGAATGGAATCAGAGTGGTCGCTCCATATGATTGGTGCCGGTGGGGTGGTGGTCAAGAGTACATCTCTGCAGAAGATTGCATCTAAGGTGTGTCCAGCGCTGTGGTGGGGCTGTTTATTATTTGTTTGAAGTGGAGGTTTCCAATGGGTCGCTGAGGGAGTTTGCTGTGCTTTTATTTTCTCTTTCGAAACAGATGTTGCAGTCCCCCAGAACAATTATGCTTTCATGATAAGTGGAGAGGTTGGCAATAGCGACAGTGAGATTCGTGGCAAAGTTTGGGTAGTAAGATGACGGTCTGTAGGTCAGGACGAACAGTAGGCTGGATTGATCATCGATCTTGATGTTGATTAGGAGTGATTCACAATCTTCTATGTCAGTTGAGAGGAGTGGTGTCATGCAGATGCGGTTTTTGTGCACTATTCCAATTCCTCCTCCTCTTCAGTTTTCTCTGTTAGAATGTATTAGTTGAAGTTGTCGGGTATGGCTTCATGGACGATTGTTTTGTGATTGTCCGAAAGCCATGTTTCTATGAGGAAGAGTGTGGCAGTGCTGCCTTTGCTTAGGAGGTTGAACATTTTTGTTTTGTGCTTAGCCATGGATCTTACGTTGAGTAGATTGCATTGTATAGTGTGTGCTTTTCCTTGTTCTTTCTTGTGTACCATTACTTGTGTCTTGGTTGGGGTGATTTCTGTCCGATTCTCAGTTTGCTCGTGGTTGAGGCTCTTATTTGCTGGTTGTGTAGTTGGGGCCTCTATCCCTTCATTGAGGAGTTCAATTAGGCTGAGTGATGTTTTTTTTTCTGGTTCATAGAAGTCAGGTGTTCGGTGGGCTTTGTGGTCTTCCAGTCTTTGGTTATGTATGGGTGTGGATGGTTAGGGATTCTAGCTTAGCTCTGATTCTTGTTGCTTTTCTTTCCGAAAATGTCTTTGGAGTTGCTGGGTTCTGTGTGTCGTGGTGTGCAGTTTGGTAGTCTGGTGGGGTCCACTCTAGGATTCATTGCGTGCTTAGTTGTGGGTTGCTTGTTTTTCGTTGTGGTAGGATTGTATGTGGAGAGATAACAGGACATGTATGCTATTTTTGTTCTTGTCTTGGTCTCTATTTTAGTCCACTTAGTGCTGGTTGGTGGGGATTTTCAGGTGGTGCGAATTCTGGTAGGTGCTTACAGTTCAACAGGTGTGCAATTTCAATGTTATTCATATTAATACCAATTAATTAAAACACCTAAATATGCAAGAAGAACATCAATTTCCAGGAACCATTAAATGGGAATTGCTACAGCATAACATGGCAATGGGCCTTCCTCATCCATTTAACCACAGGCCTAAAACAACAGCCTGGGGATGATGTCCTAATGACACAGATATAGAGGATATTGGAAATCTGTCTCAGACACCAATGCATTGGGTGCCATTTCACTATCTACAACACGCTAACCCCAAGTCCCTCATATAGAGATATAGCAGACCCTGGAGAGTTGTGTTTACTTTACCCACTGCTCTCATAACTATGACAAACTATTGTGTGTCTAGCTAATCCACTGTACTTTGCATTTTCTCTACAATTTGAAACAGGGTATTCCCCTATCCCGGTCTCCTATTTGATTTCCTTCTACCCAGGTGATGTCTAGTCAGACCTAGGACCTGATAACAGACCAACAGAACCGTCTAGCCTTTTACACAGGGCTGATCCAGACTCTCACCTTAGTCCCTTGAAGAGACCTCTCCCCTATGTTTAAGCATAGCACCTCACATGATGTTTCACCTGTTCTGGTCGTATGACTGTAAAGGTCACACAGACACCATCTCCTAAAGCTGACTCAATCTCTTAATGGTCTAGGCCAATCTGCAGCTCACAGAAACCCTAGCACCCACTGCGACAAATTGTCCAGGTCTCAGAGAATCTTTACAGGCATGTCTCTGATGAAGAGGAGTCTAGGGCTCACAACTGAGAACACTGACAATCTGTGGTTTCTTCTCTCTGCTACCACAGCGACAAATAAGCACACGAGTGATCTCTCTCAGAGAAACAGCTAAACCATGATAGTGTAATTTATACTTGTTGATATCTCTTTCCCTCTGTGACGCCAGTAAGCTCGGACATAACACAACCACCAGCTAATCAACTGTAGTGTCCTGGCAAGGACACATTTAACTGAACCTCGGAGCTCCGTCAGATGGCCCAATCAGCATGTGCGATGTTCGCGCATGCACAGTAGAGAGTCCGGGAAGCGGCAATTCACTGCAGGGAAAGAATAAAGAAGGTTCAACCTACTGAAGGCTGCTGTTATTATTGCAGGCCTCGGCATGCTTATATATATATATATATATATGTGTGTGTGCCTGCATTTACCTCTGCATGCTGTCCTCAGACCTGAATCAAAGTTGAAAGAACCCAAAAGAACCAGACGAGGATGGGATGTCTCTTTTGAAAGTAAGAATATACGACGGCCCTCGTAGCGATGCATGCTGCAGACAAGGTTGTGAATTGGCGCGATAGTCATCTAACCACCAAAATGACAGGAGCCAAAGACCCAGGTAGCACCGCATCTTTTCGCTGGCCTGGACGATTTGACAGGGGTGACCAGCAAGCTCTGGGGCCCTGATGGGAGAGATGGATCCCGAGATTTGAAAATTATTTGCATGCCCACGATGAAACTGCGCCTGACAAGTTTGCTATGCGGCTTGTGGTGAATTTAGTGGGAGATGAAGTAGAAGATCTCATACCTACCTTCCCACCGGAAAACATCACGACATACAAAGGCCTCAAAGAAGCGCTGAGCAACTACTTTGACCCACAGTGCAACATTGACCATGAGAGACACACACTCAATGTGGCATACCAGATGGTGGGTGAATCCATGGATGCTTTCGCCACTAGCCTTCGTGAGCTAGTGGCGCACTGCGAATTCCACAAGTTCACTAATGAGGAAGCTATTAGACGGAGGATCATAAGAGGATGCTTTTCTTCATCCTTCGGAAAAAAAATACTACTTGAACTGCTTCCTCTGGCAACTATACTACAAATGGTTAAGACGGAGTCTCACACAGATACACAAGCCCCACAAATTCGAAACCACCAAGACTTCAGAAAGGGAACAAGTATACCAGGTCTCGTCAAGAGCGCCAGCTCGAGTCAGGCATACAAGCAACAGCGCGCCCAAAGGGTCCACTTCATCCAGAAGATGCTACCGGTTTGGCCTTCCATTCCCTCATCAAAATGGCATGAAATTCCCTGCCTTTGGACAAGACTGTGCAAAGTATGGTAGAGAGAATCACTTGGCGTCGTCTGCAATTTTCCACCTGGACGGGCCCAGGGATACAACTCCATGCTATATAGACCGGAATCTGGCACGCACAGCACTTCCCCAAGAAGAGATGCAGGTGCAAGGAGAGACTTTGTGAGACACATCAGGCAAGTGACAGGAAGTCGCCATCACCCACTACAGATGGCACCCAACGGGATTACATCTATACGATGATCGGAATGACCCCAGCATCGAAGAGCGACATCACTGTACTGGTGGGTGATCACCAGGCTAAGTTCCTCAACGATACCGGTGCAACTCGAAACTTCATGAGCATATCGGAATATTGCAGGATGATGTCTCCACACCAGTTAAGGTCATCTGATCTCAGAGATTTTCAGTGGGCCGCTAGAGGATCAGTGCAGAATCAAGGGACATTCTCCACAGCAATTCGCTACAAGAAGAAATGTGCTTGAGCTGAATTTCACGTACTGCAAGGGGAAGTCCCTGGGAGCAACCTACTAGGGTGCACCACTGTACTTGAGATGGAAATTGCAACGGTGTCCTACACCATGCAACAAGGACTGTCAATCACGCAATTCTTCCCGACTTTGTTCGAGGGCATCGGATGCCTCAAGGGAGACCCTGTGTTGCTTCACATTGATTAATCCATAGCGCCTGTGGTTTAGCACCTGAAGAGAATACCAGTTCATTTGCAACCACTCGTTGAAGAAGATACACAGTGTTTGCTGAAGTAAGGAATAATCGAACCTGCCGAGGGTCTGGCCCCCTAGGTGTCCCCCATAGTGGCTTACCCAAGAAAGGATGCCCCAACAAAATACGCATATCCGTGGACATGCGACAAGCGAGCAAGGCCATCGGGCATGAGAGGCATCCCGGAATGTGCCTTTATGATATGAACAGCCTGCTGAATGGGGCGAAAGTGTTCCTGAAGCTCGACTTGAACAAAGGCTATCATCAGATCATGATAGGCCAACAGTTCTGATACATCACCACGTTTACCACACCAATTGGGTTCTTCAGATACAAGAGACTCTGTTTTGACATTGGCTCAGCAGCTGAAATATTTCATGAGAGGGTGCGGAGAGTGATTTGTCATGTGAGTAACTACTTCAACTACAGTGATGATTTCCTGGTGTTTGAAGCTACCATCGCTCAGCACGATCAAGCTCTCCACCAAGCCTGCACAGTGCTCAGAGAGGCCGGCCTGACACTGAACAGGGACAAATATGTGTTTCACAAGTCTCGCCTTACATTCTATGGACACATTTTCTCACAGGAGGACATGAGCCCGGATCCAGGCAAAGTGGCCACCATCTCCAATATTTCAGCTCCCCAGGATGTCAGTGAAGTCAGATCCTTCCTAGGGATGGCCAGCTACTGCAGCCGATATCTCAGAGACTTTGTGACCACCATTGCCCCTCTCAGGGAACTCACCAAGCAGGGCAGGGCATTCCGATGGTCTCAGCAATGTGATGAGGCATTTTCACAAATAAAGAAAGACATTGCCTCGGCTGAATGCGTGGCCTAATTCAACCCAAACATGTGCACAGAAGTGACTGTAGATGCCAATCCAGTTGGTCTAGGGGCGATTATGGCACAAAATCAACCCAGGCATGAATCCCCAGAACAGTGATTGCCTACACTAGCAAGAGCCTGTCAGAGATAGAAACAAGATATTTGCAACCTGAAAAGGAGGGTCTGGGTGTTGTATGGTCTTGCAAGCGTTTTCAGATGTTTCTCCTTGGCAAACCCTTCACAATCATAACAGATCACCAAGCCCTGGTGACCATCTATGGAAGCTCTAAATGCAAGATACCGCCATGGATAGAGAGATGGGGCTTGCGATTGCAGGATTTTGACTTTACGATTGTTCACAAGCCAGCAAATGAATACAACCTGGTGGATTTTATGTTACAGCACCCTCTACTGGACACTTCCACCAATAACTCAATGGCATAGCAGTACGTGAACTTCCTCATCCATCATGGGCCCCCAAGGGCTATCATACCAACAATGATCCTGGAACACACTGAACAGGACGTCACACTGAAGCGAGCACAGGATCTTATTAGGTCCCGAATATGGAGAGACACAAACTTCACATACAGACAAGTGGGTGATTGTGCCATGACATAACTTCAGACCTTCAGGAACATAAGAGAGGAATTATCAGTATCTGCAGAAGGCCTTATCATGCGAGGGCACAGAATAGTGATCCACATGGATTTGTGACAGAAGGTCATTGATCCAGCTCGTGAAGGACACCGGGGTGGTAGCCACGAAGAGGCAGGTGACAGACACCATGTGATTCCCAGGACTAGATCAGATGGTGAAACGCAAGATTGGCGCCTGCCACCTGTGTCAGTGCACATCCTAGCTGAATAACCGTGAGCCTCTAATGATATCTGACATGCCGGAGCTCCCGTGGACTCACTTGGCGATTGACTTCTTCGGTCTGTTTGGGGAGAGCAAGTACTGGCTGGTCATCATGGATGAGTATTCACGATTCCCTCTAGTACACATGATATCATCCATGGCTGCCAGTGCTAGAAAGCATCTTCTCTGCATTGGGCATTGCCAAAGTCCTCAAGTCAGAAAACGGTCTGTCATTCAGCAGCATGGAGTTCGCAAAATTCATGCAATACATGGGTATCCACCACAGAAAGATTGCTGGCCTATGGCATAAGCAAACGGCATAGTGGAGCAATTCATGGGCAGCCTAAAGAGAGTCCTCCAACAGAACGAGCTACGATCTCTGTCACTCAATCAAGCCATGTGGAACATGTTGTGTGACTACAGGAACTGACAATCTAATTGTGGGTTCCAGCGGAGGAATCCTGATGTGACAGGGATCCGTGAATCAGTTTGGTGTGGCAGAAATCAGTGCTAGTGTATCTGTTGCATTGTGTGTGGGTTTGGAATGCTCCCACTGATCTCTTAAATATGATAAATCAATTCAATGCCTCCACACAAGCGCCAGTTCAAAGTGTTTTATTGCAGAATTTTGTCCGCTGGTGACACGTGTTTCGGCCCTTGGACTTCTTCAAAACCGTACAGTTACCAATTAGTGAGCAAAGTTGGTTGTCTTGGAGTTTGCAAAAGGTAATCCTGTGCAGTATTTAGTAACTGAGCACAATCCCCATACCAACAATAAACAGAGTTAAGTTCTCCTCGCGGCAGCGTTTCAAGAAAGCAAACTTTACTCTATAGGCTTTTTAAAGCTAATAACTCTACTTAGGCACATTCTATTGTGTGGTAGTTTCCATGTATATAGTGCCTTTTACCATTTAGTATAGTCTCAATGTGCTGGTTGTGGCAACGCCCTCAGGGACCGAGGTCCAGAGTTTTGGAGGTCACAGAGCAAGATTAGAATGCGTGTGTGCATTTGGCCAAATAAGGCTTAGCAGGTCTGGCCAGGCATGGGTAGAGAGCAATCCATGCGATCAGGCATGTGGATGGGTGCTGAAGGGAGTCAGGAGATGGCGTGAGTCCTAGAGACTCGCTATGTGTTCAGCGTGCCTGAATTTGTCATAGGTCTTTACTGCATACTGATGTCAGAGGTGTTGAGGCACAGTCTGGTGTAAATAGGAGGATAATTATGTGACCAGCACAACCAGATTTGTCATAGTCCTTGCTGTATCCTGATGTATGCAGATAGCCATGCCTGCGGCCAGTGTCCACCAGAGTGGTGGGTTATACGTACTTAGCAGATTCAGTGGTGATTTGTTGTATTTGCGCCCGATCAAGTATTGGCTTCTTCAACAAATTCTTGCAGCTGAGATAAAATGGTTAGTGACAGCAATAGTCTATGCTTCAACAAATTGCAACTAGAAGAGCACGGGCTATACTTACAGGCTCTTCTATGTGGATAGCATGGCGAACCTACCCAGATATCGTGTGCTTACTGAACCTTCTCAATTGTATCCTGTCCCAAGGGGAGCCCATCCATGCGGGATACCCGCCCATCTCCCAAGTCCTTCCAGTGCGATTCTAGGGTTAGTTCTTGATTGCCTTCCCAGAGTAATGTACGAGAAATCCCCACCTGGCCTTCGGGCATGAGACATGGCAATTCCTCAAATGACAATACCTAACAGTGCAGCCCAATGTGTCTGAGTGCGATGGTGGCGATTCTATCACAACCAGCTTGAGTGCGATTTACCTTTTTTCTCAGTACATGCCAAGTGCAGTGACTAATCAATCCTTGACATTTCATGGTATGAAAAATGATGTGAAGGCCTGTGTTTCAGCTGGTGGTTCTTGTGGGAAACCAGGGTTATGATTGGTGTTTGATAGTGTGTGGTATAGGCCGCTGTGATACCGGCTGGCACCCTCAGGCACTGCGAGCTCGGGGCTACCGCAAAAACATCTGGGGCCACCTGGTGCTGAGTGTTCCTATGCTCCAATTGGGAATTGGAAGGTTATTATTATTATTATTATTATTAGGGATGGGTTGCAGAATAATGCAGCAAATAGCCAGGTTTGGAGGACTTTTTTGAAGGAAAAATAGTTCTCGGTGCGGCGGATGTGTTCCAGATGGTGGGAACTAGGATAGAGAAGGCTGAGCCGCCAACTCTGGTGGAGTGCTAAGGTGTTAGGACACTCACCCGGGAACAGGAACGTCCGTATCCTCGTGGGTGGGGAGATGCCTGGCGGCTGTACCCGCGGTATCGTCTTGGCCGAAGGTGTATTCTCCGAGGTCATCGCTCATTTGGGGTGCGTGCCCGCTCCGGGCGAGTCGGGGTGCATGCGTTCATACGCGGAAGCGGCAGGGAACGGGCTTGTGGTTCAAGCCTCGTTTCCATGAATACCTTGATTCCGCGCATGCGCCGACTCGGATTGCGGGTCAAGCCTCGCTTCCATGCCGAGTCTCTATAAAAGAGCTTCCTGGTCTTGTACTCGCCGCGTCTCAACGCGGTTTGGTCCTGACCTCCCGCTCGCTACTGGATTACCTTGTCCATACTCGGTTACTCCGCTTGCCTTCCTTGTTCCCTTCCTGTTTGCCCTGCCTTCCCCTGTCCTGTTGGTCTGGTTCCTTGGTTGGGGGTCTGGCCTCCCTGGGTTGGGCTTAGTCTGGTCCTGGTCTGGAGCCTCTTGTCCCTTTCTTTTCCCTTCTTGCCGCCTTACCCCTCTCCTGCCTGCCCACCTTCCCTTGCCTGAATACTCCTCCGTTTTGTGCTTGGGTACCAGTGCCTCTACGGTGCCTTTACTCTGCCTTTTCTGCTGCCTGCAGTTGCTGCCATACTACAGTCTCGGCTGCCTTCTTCCACCATCTTCGAGAGGGTCTCCGCAGAATCACAAGCAACGCACTCAAGCTTGCTGTTAACATCTACCGACCTTCCCTGTTAGTGCTCGCACTGTTGTGGCGCCACGTAAATCCAGGAAAGTGTCCATCCGTGGCGTCAGGAATCGGACCCATTTTCAATCCTGCAAATCAGGACGGAACCTGGGCTGGTTCTTGGCGTTACCCTGTCGTCTTTCGTTCTACAATCAACGTCCTGGCGACCCCGGCACGCAAGCCTTCAGGAAACACAGGTACGCAGCGTCCTCGGGACGCACATCTTGACAGATTGAGACGCCTAACCTCCGATTCGGACCCAGAGATGGAGGAATCCTCTGATCTTAGAGACAAAATCAGATCTTTAAGGGCTCAAATGACAGCGCTTCGTCTAGAAAATCAGACACTACGTCAGATGGTGGTGCATAGGACTAGCACCACAACTCAGGTTGATTCTGCCATGGCACAGACGACACCCATGAAGTTTGATGGGGATTCTAGAAGAGTGGCCGAATTTTGTAATCATTGCAGGATTCATTTTTTGTTCCGGGCTTCCAGTTTCACCGACGAGAAGGCGAAGATTGGGTATATTCTAGGGAATCTAACCGGAAATGCGCTTGCATGGGCAGCTCCTTTGGTGTCCTCAAACAGTCTAATTATGAGTGATTTTGCCGCCTTTGAGAAAGCGTTCCTGGAAGTGTTCCAGTCACCTAACTTGGCCACCACTGCACAAAATCAATTGATGGATTTAAAGCAGGGTTCAAGTGATCTGATCACATACATCGGTCGGTTCCGTCAATTGGCGGTGGATTCTCAATGGCCAGAAGTTACACAAAAGACACTTTTTCAGCGAGGCCTGAGAGAGGAGTACAAGGATGAACTTCTTCATATACCAGAACCGGATACTTTACAGGTACTTCAGGAACAGGTTCTTCGAATCGATCACCGTTTGGCTGAACGGAAGGGAGAAAGACGTTGGTTGGAGAGGACGTACTCCAGGTCTTTTCCATTACCTGCTGGTGCTTCAAGTACATCAGAAACGGGTCCGGAACCCATGCAATTGGGGGCACTTAGAGGACCTTTGTCCGCGATGGAGAGGAAACGAAGAAGGGACTTGAACTTATGCCTGTATTGTGGTGCAGCCGGGCACTATTTGGGTACTTGTCAGTTACGACCACTCAGGAAGTCGGAAAACTAATAGGCCTGTCATGTATAAGGAAGGCAATGACAGGCCCACCGTTTAAACCAGTCCTTCCGGATACCGATGGTTTCTTACGGCCCATGTCACCCGCAGCCCTTTTGGTACTCCGAATTAAAGTACTCTGGCAGGACAAGTCAACTGTAATCATGGGTCTTCTAGATTGTGGAGCATCTGGCAATTATATCGATGTTGAGTTTGTCCAGAAGAACCAGATACCTCTACTTAAGAAGAATCAAGCTACACCGATTGAGGTCATTGATGGTACACCTTTGTCTTTTGGTCCCATTCAACATCACACCGGAGTTCTGCAGTTGTGGATCCATGAACATCAGGAAAAGATATCTTTAGATGTGATTAAGTCACCATCTTATCCGATCGTGTTGGGTTTACCCTGGTTGTTGTATCACAACCCTAAAATTAATTGGGTAACCCGTACATTGACATTTAATTCAGATCGTTGTTTACTGGATTGTTCCTCCTCAGGGTTATCTGTTGGGATATCCACAACTGCCACACAGACAGAGGTGAATGGAATATCTTATGTATGCCAGATATCTACCGTACCATCTGAATATGCAGACTACTCTTCTGTGTTTTCGGAACCAGGGGACATTCCTCTGCCTCCTCATAGAAGTTTTGATTGTGCCATAGATCTGTTGCCAGATTCTGTGATTCCACATGGACGAGTGTACTCCTTATCCCCACAAGAAAGAACAGCCTTACAAGAATATCTAAACGACTGTCTTCAGAAAGGGTATATCACCCCTTCCAAGTCTCCTGCAGGATTTCCGCTGTTTTTCGTCAAGAAAAAGGAGGGCACTTTACGTCCCTGTGTGGATTATCGGCACTTAAATGATCTTACTCGGAAGGACAGATATCCGTTGCCTCTAATACGTGATATCCTGGAATCCTTGCACTGTGCCTGTATATTTTCTAAGTTGGATTTAAGAGGGGCATATCATCTGGTACGAATTAAGTCTGGTGATGAGTGGAAAACGGCTTTTAAGACACCCTTGGGGCATTATGAATATCGTGTAATGCCTTTCGGACTATGCAATGCCCCAGCCGTTTTCCAGCGTTTGATGGATGACGTATTTTCGGATTTATTCGGAATATCTGTGTGGGTATATCTAGATGATATACTGATTTTTTCAAGAGATAAGAAGGAACACATTTTACATGTCAAAGAAGTTCTCAGCCGTTTACGTCAGAACCATTTATACGCCAAGGCTGAGAAATGTCTCTTCAATCAAGACAAGATTGAGTTTCTTGGGTACGTGATTTGCCGTTCTGGCATACAGATGGACCCAACTAAGTTACGGGCAATTCAAGAATGGCAACAACCTAATGATGTGAAGGCCCTTCAGCGATTCCTTGGATTCGCCAATTTCTATAGGCGCTTTATACCAGGTTTCTCGAATCTCACAGCACCTTTAACCAGTTTAACCAGCAGTAAGACGTAGTTTGTGTGGAATGAGGAAGCTACTAATGCGTTTGAACGTCTCAAGGAAGCCTTCAGCACCTCTCCCATCCTACATCATCCCGACGAGAGTAGACCATTCATTGTGGAAGCAGATGTGTCGAATTTCGCCGTTGGATCTGTTCTGCTACAGAAGGACCCGCAGTCAGATGTTGAATTCCCAGAGGCTTATTTTTCCCGAAAATTAACGTCAAGCGAACAGAATTATGCCGTGATCGAGAAAGAACTTTTAGCTATCAAATTAGCTTTTGAAGAATGGCGCCATCACCTTTTGGGAGGTCGGTTTCCTGTTGAGGTCCGTACCGACCATAGAAATTTACAGAACCTACGATCTCTTCAATGTCGCACTTCACGCCAGGCCCGTTGGGCGTTTTTCTTTTCACATTACGATTTCACAATCACTTACATACCCAATGCTCGGAATCTGAAAGCAGACGCATTGTCTCGCTCCTTGGAAGACATCAAGCAAGACAGCTAGAATCAGCTATTGCTAGCCCCAGAACATTTTTTGTTTTCCGTGTCTCATTGTCTGGATACGTTCTTACAAGAAACGTTGGCAGATCCCTACAGAACGGAACTATTGAAATTACCCCAAGTTAGTGAGAACGAGGGGTTGCTCTTCTTCAGTGGAAGATTATATGCACCTACCGACTCTCTTCGAATGGACATTTTGCAAGCATTTCACAATTCGAAGATTGGGGGCCATCGGGGCATACGTGCAACACAAGAACTTGTCGCCAGACAGTTTTGGTGGCCAGGATTGGCTAAACAGATTAAACAATACGTGGAATGTTGTCCAGTATGTGCCCAAGTAAAGATACCCAGAAGGAAGCCACTCGGTCTACTCCAACCAATCGAGACACCGCCATATCCATGGCATACTATAGCTACTGATTTCATAGTGGAACTACCACCTTCCGAGGGCTTCACATGCATAATGGTAGTAGTGGACTGTTTTTCCAAGATGGCTCATTTTATCCCCTTGGTTAAAGTTCCCTCTGCTAGTTCCATGGCCCGACCATTTCTCCACAACATTTACCGGTTACATGGACTACCCGATAAGATCATCTCGGACCGTGGTTCCCAGTTCATATCATCTTTTTGGAAACAGCTGTGTCGTCACCTGGGCATACATCGGGCGCTTAGTTCCGGCTATCATCCACAATCCAACGGACAGACTGACGTTGGAACAGTATCTGCGCTCTTTTTCCAATGCCTCTCAGACCAACTGGGCATTGCATTTGGACTTAGCTGAGGTGGCTTATCATAACTCGATCCAATCTGCTACAGGACTAAGCCCCTTTCTTTGTTCTTATGGACTCAATCCTAGACTTTTTCCGTTTGCTCCTGTACGACCAAGCACGGTTCCCTCTGCTGATCAGCTGATTCAAGAGATACGAAGACTGCATGCTCAGGCGACTGGTACCCTGGTTAAGGCACGTGAGGACATGAAGGCCCAGGCAGATAGGAGGCGTACCCCTGAACCCACATTTAGGGTTGGAGGGAAGGTGTGGCTTTCTTCCAAGAACTTACCTGTTCGCAACTTACCTACGAAACTTGCTCCCCGTTTCCAAGGGCCCTTTCGAATTACTAGACGGATTTCCCCGGTGGCATTCAAACTAGATTTGCCCCCATCCTGGCGGGTGCATCCCGTTTTTCATGTCTCCCTGTTTAAGCCTTACCTGGATGACCCCTATGGGCGCTCGGGCTCCCGTCCTGCGGCCATTGAGGTACAGGGTGTTCCTGAATATGAGGTCCGGGAAATCTGTGATTCTCATTTCCATCGGGGTCAGTTGCAGTTCTTGGTGGACTGGGAGGGGTATTCAGCTTGTGACAGCACTTGGGAACCTATTGGGAATGTCCATGCTCCTCGTTTGGTGCGTGAGTTCTATTTACGCCATCCTTGTAAACCGGGGGCCCCGGGTCTTTCTGGGAGGGGGCATGGTGTTAGGACACTCACCCGGGAACAGGAACGTCCGTATCCTCGTGGGCGGGGAGATGCCTGGCGGCTGTACCCGCGGTATCGTCTTGGCCGAAGGTGTATTCTCCGAGGTCATCGCTCATTTGGGGTGCGTGCCCTCTCCGGGCGAGTTGGGGTGCATGCGTTCATACGCGGAAGCGGCAGGGAACGGGCTTGTGGTTCAAGCCTCGTTTCCATGAATACCTTGATTCCGCGCATGCGCCGACTCGGATTGCGGGTCAAGCCTCGCTTCCATGCCGAGTCTCTATAAAAGAGCTTCCTGGTCTTGTACTCGCCGCGTCTCAACGCGGTTTGGTCCTGACCTCCCGCTCGCTACTGGATTACCTTGTCCATACTCGGTTACTCCGCTTGCCTTCCTTGTTCCCTTCCTGTTTGCCCTGCCTTCCCCTGTCCTGTTGGTCTGGTTCCTTGGTTGGGGGTCTGGCCTCCCTGGGTTGGGCTTAGTCTGGTCCTGGTCTGGAACCTCTTGTCCCTTCCTTTTCCCTTCTTGTCGCCTTACCCCTCTCCTGCCTGCCCACCTTCCCTTGCCTGAATACTCCTCCGCTTTGTGCTTGGGTACCAGTGCCTCTACGGTGCCTTTACTCTGCCTTTTCTGCTGCCTGCAATTGCTGCCATACTACAGTCTCGGCTGCCTTCTTCCACCATCTTCGAGAGGGTCTCCGGAGAATCACAAGCAACGCACTCAAGCTTGCTGTTAACATCTACCGACCTTCCCTGTTCAGTGCTCGCGCTGTTCTGGCGCCACGTAAATCCAGGGAAGTGTCCATCCGTGGCGTCAGGAATCGGACCCATTTTCAATCCTGCAAATCAGGACGGAACCTGGGCCGGTTCTTGGCGTTACCCTGTCGTCTTTCGTTCTACAATCAACGTCCGGGCGACCCCGGCACGCAAGGCTTCAGGAAACACAGGTACGCAGCATCCTCGGGACGCACATCTTGACATAAGGTGGAATTGCGAGGAGGAAATCTGAGTCCGATCAGAGGTTTCTGGGGGGTTAGTAGTGGATGATTTTATGCTGTAGGAACTCTGGTCCTGTACTATGGAGGACTCACTGCGTGAAGAACATGGATTTGAATGGCGCTCTTACGGAAATATGGAGCCAGTGTAGTACTCTGAGAGTGGGGATATATGTTCTCTGGGCAAGAGGGCAAGGAGTAGTCTCCCTGATGAGTTTTGGATTTGTTGGAGTTTCCTAAACTGGCGTGCTGGGACGCAGAAATAGAGGAAGTTGGTGTAGTCTAGGCGAGAGATGATGATGACCAGTATTGCAGAGACTCTTTGAGGACAGGCGAGATAGGGAAAGATTCATTTTAGGATGCATAAGTGGAAGTGGCAGGTCCTGGATATGGAGTTGATGTGTTTGGAGAGAGATAGGTCTGCGTCCATGGTGCATCTAAGATTTGTAACAGAGGTGGCACCCAACTGGATTACATCTATACGATGATCGGACATGCGAGGCCATCGCGGTTTTGCTGCATATTAGTCATTCTGATTTGCCCAGGTTGAGGATTAGCTGGTTCATCGTCATCCCTAGGTCGATATCCGAGAGGGAAGAGGCGAGGTTGGGAAGTGGGGAGGCTGGGGTCTTAACAATTTTGAAAATGATCTGGGTTTCATCTGTGTAATTGTAGTAGGTAAGGTTGTGAGAGCAGATGAGAGCTGACAGTGGGCTTAGATAGATGTTGAAGAGG
Source organism: Ambystoma mexicanum (assembly GCF_040938575.1). Classification (NCBI taxonomy): domain Eukaryota; kingdom Metazoa; phylum Chordata; class Amphibia; order Caudata; family Ambystomatidae; genus Ambystoma; species Ambystoma mexicanum. Next base: position 182,097,623 of record NC_090929.1, read on the forward strand.
AGGGGTGAAAGGGATGCTCCTTGTGACAGGGCAAGGGCCATAGGAGAAAGGTGGGAGGAGGAAGATTTGGGAGCGATTCAAAATAAAACAGGTGTTCCAATTCAGGGCGGAATCTTAGATGCCTATGGTGAGGAGCCTGTTCCTGACTATGTTGTGGTCGATGGTACCAAAGGCGATAGATCGAGGAGGATGAGTGCAGCACACCCCTCTGAATCTGCAGTTCTTTTTAGGTTGTTCCAGATAGAGATCAAGGAGGATTCCATTCCACAGAGCGGTCAGAACCCCGATTGGGCTGGGTCGAGGAGTATATTGGTTTCTGTGAAGAGGTCAAGTTGCTTGTATGCCGCACAATCAATTCGTTTAGCAATGAAGCAGGTTTTGGAGAATGGGCGATAGGTTGATGGGATGAGTAGGTCAAGGCTGTGTATTTTGAGTAGCATTTTTACTTGAGTGATTTTGAAGGCCTCTGAGAAGATGACAGATGAGGGATGTATTGCTGATACAGCGTGCTACGCAATGTCGTTCAAGTGACAGATGAGGGATGTATTGCTGATACAGCGTGCTACGCAATGTCGTTCAAGTGACAGATGAGGGATGTATTGCTGATACAGCGTGCTACGCAATGTCGTTCAAGTGCAACGTTATGAAAGTGGTTGGAAAGTTCCTTGCGGAAAGCTTGTGAGTTAGGGGAGAGGGCGATTAGGCAAATAAGAGAATTGAATTCCCAAAGGATTTTTTGGAGTTCCCTGCATGGATTGTTGGACACGCTGAGTTGGTTTGCAGATAGCATCAGTTTGATGTTAATGGTAGCCCTCTTTACATTTTTTACTGAATGATCAGTGTGCATCTTTATTGTTCACTTTGATGCAATCACGCCAAGGGCACTTTGGGTCATTATCATCACAATCGGTTTTCCGCATTGCTAGTTCATAGGAAGACAGGCAGATTTGACAGAAGCTTTGTGCCCCATAAAATAATGCAGGACCTTCCCAACTCCCACTGAATTTGTTCTTTAGAAAACATAGACGTCTCTGTGCCACAAGCTTTGTTTAAACTTCAGCCATTTTAAATTGAAGGAGGGTGGACCTTTTCTATAACAATATATAATGTCGTACCAGGGTTGGCAATGAAAGGAAAATGTAAATGGCTACCTTCTCAGCACTTTTTCTAGAATCTGCATGAGGAAAACCTCAAAAGCGCTTATCGCAGTCAACTTTAAACTCTCTGAAGAAAACAAAAATGTATCCTGGTGGACCCCCTTCTTTTTGCCATCCAGTTTGCTGTCTAAGTCCACGATCACACCACCCCAGCCGGTTTCCCAGCCCCACTCATTTTTTGGCCCCTTCTCCCGTTGGTTGTGAGCGGTTGGCAGGGTCTGGTCTTATTTTAAGGCAGAGGAGAGTGGCTCTGAGAGCAACTGAGAGAATGACAACACTCTCCCTGCCATGAACCTGAATACATCTAAATAATTAAGCAGTGACATGGTTAACCTACAGGAATTTCTTTGTTATTTAGGTACTGTTATTTTAAGTAATTCACATGCCCAGACTGTCCCCATGTCTCGTTTGAAAGAGATCCTGTGGCCATTTTATCTGCAGTGCCTGTGACAATGTTCCATAGTATGCTTGTAATAAGTGTGTTTTCAGTTGTTTTTGCCTTAACTCTTGTTAACCAAATGTTGATGGTTTCAGACCATGGAATGATGAGGGCAGAGCAACAAAAATAAAACATGTTAATGGTTAAATAACTATGCCCCGATTCATGGAATTTTCTACATGTAAAATCGGGACTTTGCGTGCTATTCTGCACGCAAAGCCCTGTTCGTCAATTCATGGAATCGACCACGTGGGACTTTCCAGGACATGCAGGGAGTTCACGCAAGTTCACTGCTCTGCGAGCAGTCAAGCACCTTGGGAGAGACTCCTCGCAGAGTGTGATTTGGGCTTACGCAAATACCTAAATAGGGGCGAAACATGCAGAATGAGGGAAAATGTGGGCGTTCCGAGCGACGGCCCATGAGAGGCAAGAGGCAATCGCACCCCCACAACTGCACAGAACAAATCTTATTCATGGATCTGACCGCGTAAAGACAGGGAAATGACCACTAAAAGCTCCTGATCTAACTGCCACCTGAAGGCAGGTGTACAGACACTTGCACATAGGAATCCCAGAACAGAGGTAAGATCGCATGTTGGATTTAGGGGTGCTTGCACGCAGTCGGGTTCCGATCCAATTTAGGGGTGTGCATAAGCAGTGTAGCGGGGTGCAGGCACGGTTTATGGGGGTTCGCACGCATATTTACCAGGAAATTATAACTTTTATGATACATGATATGCATGATGTATGGGTGCTGCGAATAGTTACAAGGGACCCTACGCAGTGTCACCGGGGTGCTGGATTGGTTATGGGAGACCCCATGCAGGATTACAGGGGTGCATGAGTTCACACCGGAGGACTGCGCACAGGTAGGTATTAGTGGCTGTATGTGCTCTGGGGGAGGGGGGTGTCAGATGGCGTTCCGGCCACGACTTCCGCATAGGGTTAATTTGTGGGACAGATTCCATGAATACGCGTAGCGTGCACAAAAAACTTCTGCGCGCAGGGAAGCACAAAGCAGTTCTCGCTACGTGAACTTTGTGGGATCTATGCACACTTTTCCATGAATCGGCAAGATAATCTGTTAAAATGCACTAGGTTAAATAACATTCACATCCCTATTAGGGTTTCACAGGCGAGAGATGAAAACAGAACAAATGGGAAGCAGTGTCATCCCTCTGCACTCTGTTGTGTTCCAGGGAAGAAGTGACTAGTACAGGTGCAGCCATCCAATCCTCCTCCAGACGTTTTGGGCTATATCTCTCATTAGAAGCTTCACGAGAAGAGATGCACGAATGTAAGCCTGTATTGTTGGGAGCGTATACCACTGTTTTGCCAGAATTAATTACTTAGTTGTAGTTTACGTAAACAACTACTTCATGGGGAAGTAATTTTCATATGTTTCTTTTTGGTTAAAAGGTGTAGGGGGTGGGGAGGTTGGTGGGTGAGGGTGATAGTGGCAGGGAAAAAGGCTATGGGGGAAAACATTGAAAAGATAAAGCAGTGATAAGAGAGACAGTCACATCTTTACAGGGTAGAATTAGAGTAGATGAAAGGGGTATATTCGAGTGCAGGTGAAATACAAGATCAATGATAGAGCAGAGAAGAAATGCTGAGGAGCGGCTCAGGGGTAACGTGACAAACTCGTTCCTCACCAAAGAGTCATCAATGCACAGAGCTGTCACCCATATGCAGGGATAGGGCAGAAATCAATGTGCATAATTCAAACAAGGCTTGTGGCAACAGGGATTAGGAAAGTGAGAAGAAAAACAAAGATCCCTTTTGTAGAGTTGCACATTTTCTAGACACCCCGTGTCATCTTTACTTACCACTACTTTCCATCATAGAAAACTTTGAAAAACAACCAAAAAGGTGCCCCTATCCTTCCCCTTGTGTCATCCCATACGAAACAACTTCCCCAACCTCTTTCATCTTTTAGTGCCAATATAGTTGTAAGAAACATAATATAAAGCCCTTTCCCTTTTTTGAATTGCTAATCCCATTTGGCTGTATGTTTATCCTACTAGGCCTTGTTTGACTACTTCCATTTGTTTCCCTTACCTTGACTTTAACACACATAAAAAAATGAAAAGACGTTCCTTTATTATTCCTGCTTGTTCTTCAGACCTAACAAATCTTCCTATTTGTGTGGGTGTGACGAATCAACTTCCGGGGCACCAGTGGTCCAGGAATGAATATCGGTTTCTAAACCATCAATCAGCCCCACACCTCTAGTACACCAGAAGGGATCCGAACAGATTGGAAACAAAAACAAAATTATAAACCTCCTTGTCTAATTTTGCTAACGTGAACAGAACAGGAGGTTTATCACCAGAAGGTTGTGGATCGTTGGTTAGTTGCAAAACAGCAAAAATACAATTATCCAATGATAAAAGGGACTCGACTGTCCATTCATGGTTGTATTAAAATATGTACTTTATTATTATCACAACAGACAGTTCTAGCAACACTACGAAATACAACCCACCCTGTAAAGGAATGCAGAGGACAGACAGTTTCAAAGAAGGAAAAAGGATGCACTGTGGTTACTGCCAGGCGATTAGTCGGTATGATAAATAATCGCAACAGTTCAAGGTTACTTGGATTCAGCAAAAAGGGAACAATGGGTCTTAAAATGCCTCTAGGGGACTTCCAGGAAGGACCAGGTGGACAGAAACACAGTGTACCTTGTGCTGTGGGCTTCTTGGTACTCGACAGGATCGAACATATTCCCAAACAGACTTTTTTGATAGAACAGATGGGAACGCATTTAGCTGATATATGGAGTGGTTTGACGGACATGAATGTCCCACGGGGTTGAGGGATTTGAATGTCCTAGCCCACTCAAGGGACATTGCGGAGAAAGTACATGAGCATGTTGAGAAGGTATTTGAGTTTAAAAGGGAGCTAGATTGGTTACAGAAAGATGAAATGGATGATAATGGACAGGAAGCTTCATACGTGCAGAAGCGATTTCTTCCTCCATTAAAACCAATGAGTGAAGAAATGTGCATTTGCACAAGAGACGCTCTTATATGGATTTCGGATGTTTCAATTTCTCCCATTGAAGTGCATGGCACGTTTAGTCAGTATGCTCCGGCAAAGGAAAGTGTTACAGGTGATGGTAGAGTATCTGCAAGATGAATTTATAAAGAGCAAGGTTTGTTGTCCCGCAGATTTAATGGTCATTTATAAGAGAGCATTTTCGCCCGATACTGCTTTAACTACTTTGTCACTTGATTTAGCTTTGTTATTTAATAAGCTTTCAGATTTGCCAACTTTACAATTGCCGATGAGGGAGGTTCCCCCGACATTTATTCCGAAAGTAGAAATTCCAGCTAATGCTGCAGCAGGAACACCTGCCACTACTATTGAAGCACATTATATCTCATAGTTTGTTCGTTTCCCATTTTCTAGACAGGAAGTGAATACCATTAGACAAACAATTCCAGATATTAGGAAGAATCCAACAGGATTTTATAAAGAAATTGAATCTGTCTTGCATTCGTCAGTTTTCACACTCGATGATATCGATTTGTTGTTTCCTGTGATCCTAACTGCTGATTTATGGAAGCAGATTAGAACTGTAGATGATCAGGTATGGATGGGTGATACATGGGATAACTTAGTACAAATAGATGGGGAAAGGAATGCCAGTGACAAGCCGCTACAAGAGATACTGATGTTGCCAGCTGGAATAGTAGCTAAATTAAAAACTCTGGTTCCTGAGAAAAGAATCATATGGGATAAACTTACGGCTTGCATACAATTGAAGTCAGAGGGTGCAACTGAGTATTTTAATATATTTGAGCAGGTATTTTCAGATTTTAGTGGTCAAGACTTGAGTACAGAGTCAGGAAAAAGGCTGTTTGTAGACAAGTTTGTGCGTGGATTGTTGCCTGAAATCCAATCACAGATTATGACTTCTGAAAGCGCTTGGCAAGCGAAATCACAATCTGAAGTATTACATATGGTTCAGTACTATGAAAATAAGGTGAATACAGAGAAGGAGAAGGTGGAAAAGAAGAAGGGAGACTTGAAAACTAAAGTAATATTGCAGCAGATAGCTAGAGGAGCCAAAGGCGGGCATACACAGTTTAGAGGCCAATTTACACCACTGAGTAATGCGCAAATGGGTCCTGTACACATGAACCAGTGTGCATATTGTAGACAGGAAGGCCATTGGCGAGCGCAATGCTCAATCCTTCAGCAAAGATCGAATAGCACATATGGTACCATGGGTAGACGATCCAGAGGCCGTCCTGGGATAGGGGGTCCTGGTAGAAGTCAGTTTGCTCAGAATCAACAGACACCATCAAAAGATATGCAGCAACAAAATGTTAATAGTGAGAACATTTTCGATAATCCTTAAACTGTCTGTTTTTCTGAGGATCTTACATTTGATGATATACTGTTCCATTAGGACAGCCCGACGCAGAGTGTGGAACTGGTACCTATTCCCATCGATCAGAAAGGGCCCTACGTTGAAATCAAGGTGGGGAATAGGGAGCATTTATTCTTGATAGATACAGGTTTATAGATACAGGAGCACAGAAGTGTTCTATTGATCATTCACGGGTTCCAGATATTCCACTGTCAGGGCAGAACAACATTTCTGTATGGTTTTCTGGTACACCAGTGGTTAGTCCGGTCTCTCAGCCGGTACCGATTTCACTGGGATCATTTACTGATTCATGTCCATTTCTATTGACGACAAATTGTGGCAAAAATTAGTTGGGATTGAATTTACTAAAGAAATTGAATGCTGTGATTTATTGTTCTCCAGATGGAGTGTACTTAACGATTTCGCCTCAACAAACTTCCATTCCACAATTGTTGTCTAGGCCTTTACCGACTGAATTGGATATGGTTCCGACGTGTTTGTAGGCAATTAATTAATTACAAATTGAACCAGTTAAAATTGTATTGAAACCAAGTGTTAAATTGCCGCATATTCCACAGTGTAAGATTTCGGTTGAAGGTGAACAGGCTTTGAAAAGTATTGTTTCTGATCTTGTACACATTGGTGCGATTGAGGAAATTGCAGGGAGCGTGTGTAATAGTCCGATCCTACCAGTTTATAAGAAAGAGGTTAATGCGATTCCTTTTCTTTTTATTATTGAGTTCCACTCCATTAATAAGGTTGTTGCTCCACAGTTTCCGATTGTACCTGATGTTACTACAATATTGACCATGATTCCAGCCCAGCTACACATTTTAGTGTTGTGGATTTGAAAAATGCTTTTTTCAGTATTCCTGTACATGTTGAAAGCAGATATCCCTAGGGGGGCGCTTGTTTACATTCACTTGTGTGCCAAAGGGTACACTGAGAGTCCAAGCATTTATAGTAGCGCGTTGAAAGAACCGCTTGATACGCTTGAGTTACCTTCTACTTGCACGTTGTTGCAATATGTCGACAATCTACTTCTAGATGCTGATTCTGAAGTTGCTTGAAAAGATCCCAACTAAATATGACAGGGAGGACGGACCCTGTGGGATATATCCACCAAGAATACACAGGCCTGTGTGTATGTCGTGCAGTGAGCATAGGAAAATGTGGGTGGATTAGCCCCACTCATTTTCCAGAGGTTGATCTACCATCATTCAATTTCATTTAAAATTTCAGAAAAGCCCAAGCGAGCACACACCCATGGGATGGTCGAATTCCTCACATCATGTTTACTGTTTTACTTCTCTCTTAATTACATCCTATTTTACTTTTCTCTCTCTACCTCAACTAAAACCTATGACAATACCCTACCGCTCCCTCCAATAAGTCCTATTTTAATGTTCTACCTTGCTCTCAACAAAAGCCTGTTACCGGAACTGCTCTAGCAATCTTCTGGATCAGACCCTGACTGCAATATTGATCCTGCAGTCAGAGCACACACCGAAATTCCTTGGCTAAACCAGGGATAAAGTTTAAGGAAGTTGTACTACATAGCTTCCATGCCCGTCACGAAATAGACACATTTGCATATGCAAATATATAAAGGGACATAATACAAGTCTGCAAAGGGTGGGGCACATGATATGGATAGGTTTCAGCATCAGGACCTCTTGGTCTACTAGTATTCCACCTGGCATTAATGGGCTGGGCGAGATGCAATGGGTCTCATCACGAGTTCGTTGGTATGATAAAAATGTACCTGAAATCCCATTATTGACACTTTTTGGTGGTAATAGAATTACTGTCACTTTTTTCTGCACCATCTATTCCAAGTTTTGACCTTAAAGCAATGCATTTACCTCCAGCAATATGCTGGAAGGGAATACTGCTCTTTAAGGCCAAACATCTGCACATTTACTGCCGCAGAATTACCCCTTAAGGTATTTCTGCCAAAATCCTCATGGAGTTCTATGGACTCGAAAATGGGGTCTATCCCTGCTTTACCTGCACTCGTAATCCCATGATAAATCGGTCGACAGAGTGGCAGTAACAGTGAAGGAGCCTGGTGGCAATTCTGCAATTACTGTTATCGCCAAACCCTTAATGAGGCCCATGTTCGCTCTGCCACCTGGTTCTCGTCATGGTTTACATAGAAGCTGCAGTCCACGCGTCCTGAGCAAGGCAAGAATAAAGTAGTCCGAGAAAGGTATTATTTCCTTGAAAGTCAGCTGAGGACAGGCTTGCACGCACCTACTGTCTGCATAAAGAAAGAACTGCAAACAAAGACCGCGAGGTTCTCGAACATTGTGCAAAGCGCCCTGGCAGGCCCTCATTAGCGATATCAGCGCTTGACTTGAAGGCAGAGAGCCACTCATCACCCCGCGTAACGAGGGCGGTCTGGCGCTGGAAAGCCGCGGAGTTAAAGCAAGGGAAGGAAGCCCGCAGAAAGCAGATGTTTTTAAAAGAAAGCTTTTAACCATAGCTGCCATCCAGGGCAAAGGGTGAAATATTAAGACCAGTGGGAGAAAGAGGGCCCATAACCAGAGGGGGCTAGTTATATGATTCAGCTACTGTGGACATTATCACGGCTTCGAGGAGCTATTCATATTCTAATAGTTAGGTTGTGAATGTGAAAATGGGAAGCCTGAGACTCATTATGGAGGACTAACCATCCAAAGGCGGGAATCCTTCCTAGAAGGCCTTAAAGACCCAGTGGAGTGGTATTACTCAAAGTAACCTGACTATACTTTAGCAGGTGCTGCCCACCCGGCCATTTCTCCAGACAATCCTATGAACCGTAAAGCAGAAATGCCTCTGCACGAAGAGGGGGCTGTGTGAAGGACCTCTGTGGCCCACACGTCATCTGAACGCGGGGTCCACCTTTATCCCCTCTACAAGTTGCAGGCCTCACGTGCCCATTGTGTAATCTGGACATTTTGAGATCGCAATCAGTGCTGGCTCCGCACTACCAATGAGGCATTCGCAGAGGGCAATACTGCAAGGCAGGGCCAGGTCAGCATTAGGCCCGCCCCAGCGCTAATCTAGCCACGCCCACTCTGCCTATGCCTCAGGCGCTGTACCAGGCGGGGCGGCCTCTGCCCATGGGACTTTTCCTGCTGGCAAGTGCATTAGGCGTTAGTGGTCGACTCATGCAAGCCCACTTAGCCCAGCTACCACTAGGATAGCCATGGCTAGCCATGGCATAAACGGACACCTCAGGTGTTAATCCCGGTTTCCCTGCTGGAGCACATTAAGAGCCCCTGTGAAAATCACTTCATATGCGTTTGCCTCAGCTCCCATATCAACAAAATAGTGGCACTGCTTTTACATGCAAGCCCCAAAACGGCCATGAACATCAAAACCAGAAACAAAAGTAACAAGCATTGTCAGGGCCAACAGTTTGGGCTTTTGAGATGGCATGGGAAAGGAATTTGTCAGACACTGCCATAGTGCTATTAAGTGGCCACCGACGGTAGCAGATGCAAAGTGGTGCAAATACCTGGGCCTATATTAGCAGTGCCTGGCAAATGCCTAATACTTACATACAAGTCAAAATTGTTGGCTTTTACAATGCTTGTTTTTTGAAGGACATCTTTGAAGGACACACATGATTCTTAGAAAATCGAGTAACTGAAGGTAGAACAGGTTGACATTTTTATTACACCAGTACTGTGCTTACAGCTTCAATGTAAGTAACTGTCAGAAAACTACTTTGAAAAAACACTGGCAGGGACTTTCGAGCACAACGTTTGATGTTAATGCTTGATAACACTAGCTGAAAGAGATGCAAGGAGCATGTGTTTTGGGTGGGTAGGGGCAGGAAGTGATTGGGAATGTTCATAGGGTTTAGCATGGCCATGGCAGTCAATGGGCGGATAAATAACCAAACAACACCTACACACTTTGTGACTCTCCTAATATGCCATTTCTCCATAGCTGTACGCTAACAGCTTCGGCTTTTAAGTATAGCCAAAACCAACAAATATATTTGGGATCCTAGAAGATGTGTTGTTTGTCTCTAAGTGTGCTTTTGATTGGGATGAGGGGGATCTACGTAAAAACATCGAAACAATCACTGCGAATCACATGACATCGATTTTCTTTTCTTTTAACCCATTTCACCACAAATATATGCGGGGAGACCACACACAGCCCCCTCCCATATTCCCCCACATTTATTATCACCATAACCCCCGCCCCTCTCCACATATATATGCAGCTAAATTTGGTTAAACAAATTCACTGAATTTGGATTTTCAGTGATGGTCTGCAATGTTTTCATACAATACCTTGCCCAATTACAGTTAACCTGTTCTCAGTCTTAAAGTTCTTGAAGATTGTCTTCACAAGTTTAGTTTGAAATCCTTTTGGAAAATCAACAACTTTTTTCTGTAAGGGTTTCCCTCTCCCTCCTGATAAGGAAACAGTTTCTTATTTCTTAAATGTTCCAATCTCTCCCGGAAGACTTGAAACTACATTTCCTTCTTTCCCACATTCATAACACTGGGACTTTCCAAATGTTGGTTAGCTCCATGGTAAAGGGTTTTATCTCTCACTATACAATTTAGCATAGCGTTCTTGCCCAGTTGAATAACACAGCTCCTCATGATTTATGCACTATACTGTCCGTGTTATGCAGTAATCTGCTTCCGTTTACTCTGTCTCAAATGGGACCTTTGTCAGTGCTTCCTTGATACTCGTGGTTGTTACTTCAACTTTGATATACAGTTCTGTATCTTTTCCCACTCTTATTTGGTAAGGGCCATGTGCCTGTCTCATCCTTTATACTTGGCGTACTTTGTCAGCTCTTCAAGCCTTGTATTATATTGTTTTTATCCGTTTTCTCTATGGATTAGAGGGGCTGAGTGCCTGTTACATTCTCTTAACTGTTCATAGTATTTAAGGCTATTCCAGCCTCTCAGTACAATGGGCCTCATTACGACCCTGGCGGTACGGGGTTAACAGCGCCGTAAAAGGTGCCGGCGCTGTTTACCCCGTACCGCCTCATTACAAGGTCCCCTCGCGGGACCCAGGAAGTAACGCCTGGTCAAGCCAGGCGTGCTTACCATGTCCCGCGAGGGGAAGAGGGAGCAAACAACGGGCCAACTCGTAATGGCCCGTTGTTTGCTCCCTCTCCCATTCCCATTCAGCCCTATGGGGGCTGAAATGGGAATGGGGAAGGACCGGGTCCGGGTCCTTGGAGTGAGGAATTACCGGGCCTTCCGAACTCGGAATGGCCCGGTAATTCCTCATTCTGAGGACCCGGACCCGGACGCGATTTTGGCGGCAGCCATGCCGCCAATAGCGGCATGGCTACCGCCGGGGTCGTAAAGAGGCCCAATGTTTGTATTTTTGCTCTCTGATTCAGTGAGGCCATGTACTCATTACATTTGCTGTATGTTTCGTACCTGCATTGGTCTCTGTGCTTCTGGAAACCTGCAGTCATGTATCTTGCTTGCCTCCACAGGTCCGTTGCGTCTATTTCCCCGTTGGTGCCTATCGTGGCGGGAAAGAAGCTTGTCGGCAGGATCTCGGAATCTCAGGCTGATCTTTCCTCTCGGGTCTCGCTTTGGTTGCTGGTCACCAGGCCCACAACTGCTCGTCAGTGGTCCTGCCACCCAGGAAGATGGTTGTCCTTCCGTCCTCTGTCTCGTCTTGACCATAGCATCTTGCTCGGTCAAGACACTCACCTTCCTGCCTCCAGCTAGCGGGTCGCTCGCTCTGCTCATAGCCACTGGCTCTGTGGCTCAACATAGCTCCACCCCTCCAGGATGTAGGTACTCCAGGGGCTCGCATCTGCGTGGCACTTGCTCTCCTCCCACTGTGGCAGTTCCCTCTCCATTCACAAAAAGCTTGTGTCTTATGAACATCATTAGAATTAACTAAATGATGTCCGTCCTCCATGATCAAGGCACTCAGGCGAAGTACACTATTACTTGAAGCCAACAGGTTCAAAAAAGGATCTTTGTGATTTATAGTTGTAGCAGGGAATGCAACAGTTTTTCAGACATCCATACGTGCAGAAAGAGTAGCTTTGACTGGGAGTTCCATGCTGGAATGAGAGTCCCGGTCCCCAAGTGGGGAATCACTCACATTGAGGTCCCACTTGCCCAGACCCCTGGGAAGGGATTTGGATGGCGGGCTCACCTCCCTAGCCTCTAAAGGGGGTATCTCCCCTATGGGGAGCAGGCACAAATTGTCCAGATTTGTCACACAATTTACTAATCAGAATACAGAATCAATCGAATTTATACTAGATTCAGGATCTGTTGAACTTCTCAAACTATTAAGAGTTTCAGGAAAACAAGTTCAGGCAGGCAAATTTGCCACACTTTTAAAAGGAAATTAAAATTCAGGTTATAAGAGAGAATTTTGGTAGTGTGATTTTAGGCAGTGATAAACAGAATACAATAGTATTTTTTATTTTTGCAAACATCATTTGAAAACAATCTGCATTTCAAAGAAAGACAGACTCACCTTTGGGATTTCTTTTGTGAGATGTAACTTTCTCTGCCAAGACCTTAACCAATTTAATTTTCATCTATGCACTGGGACAGCTTGATTGAACACACACTCAAACACAAGCAGTTGAATTTAATTTATGTTCAACAATTTAGGTTGAACAGAAAAAAAGATGTCTGTGAAGGAAACATTGTTGGGAGTGTTACCACAAGCAAGGCCTGGGTGATTAAGTGGCAAGCTGATTGGCTGTGTGGTGTGACACACCACTTGAGTCAGCATTGGAATGGAGGAGGAATTTGTTCTAGCCCATCTATACTAAATGGGTGCACTTACACACAACTCAAGCAGTTGAATTACTTTATGGGAAGAGAAAATGTTTGGAGGATCTAAACAAATGTTGGACATGGTAATCACAGGTGGGGAGCTTTAGTGGAAGGTTGATTATCTGTGTCAAATAACACACCACCTGCTTTATGCAGGGCCAGCTCGATTGAACAGGAATGCTCACACACAACACAAACAGTTGAATTGCTTCGTAGGAACAGAAAAAAGTGACGATGCTGCAAAAATTGTTGGCGGTTGTAATCAGAGACAATGAGCATTTGTGTCAACTTGATTTGGCAGTGTGACACAACAAGCCACGTGCTTGAGAGCAGTTGAAGTCAAGAACTTGATTTAACAAATGTAAATATTCCAGCTACTATCAGCACTTGAGATGGTGTTGCATGCAAGAGAATACAACAATACCTGCGTGTGAAACAAAAGGCTGTACCAGTCCTGCTGGTCTTTCTGATGTTTGGGGCTAAAGGCAACACCAATTAAGGTGTCCTCAGATCCAGTGGCCAAACATGGTGAGGGGGAGAAGAAGGCACCATGGAACCGTTGCATGGTTAACTGCAGAAAGAGTAACTGCTACAATTGTTGGAGATGCACAAATCGTGGTTGTAGAATAGCCCAGTGCCAGTCAGTAACCACGAGTTTCACATCAACCACTGCTACAACAAGAATTGCAAGCATAAAAACTCTGGTTGTTGTGGTGGCTACTACTGTTTGTAATGCCATCAACAGCTGAGCTGTGTCTGGCACTTTACTTCAGCTACCCCAAATCCCAACCTCCCTAACATCAGAGTCTGCACAAGTGGTGATGGGTCCTATAGTCCCATGTTGGAATAGACCAGCATACACACCCAAGTTGTGAAGGGGTTTTTGAGGTGCCAGCTGAAGAGCCAACCAATGAATGGCAGGAAGAGGAGATGTTATTAAGGGTTGTTGGATTTTCAGCTCTCAGCCATAGGTCAATTGCAGCAGAGCCATGCCCAATTTCCCATGTTAGAGTAGAAAAATGTTTCTCAGTCTAGCACACGCGCTGCATCTCTCAAACCTTCCGCTTGTTTGGCCTCAGAATTGTATGATGGCTATGGTGGTGATGATGGCGACCAGAATGTTGACTACACTCCCTATTCTTGTAAGAGAACAATGGGAGAGGTTTTTATGGCTATGAGCATAGACATTGAGTTCAACGGCAGCAGTCGGCCAGAGAGAGGGATAAAGGAATAAACACAGCCTGAAAGGGAACCTAAAACTCCTGCACATGTTCATGGTATAGGAATACCACCAGAGAGCCCTCACTCTGTGTACACCCTCTTTGAAACACCCCAGATATCCCAGATCAATCAACAGAATCAACTACCACACCATCTCAGAAACCTGTACCACCTCTTGCACCTGCGTGCTGTGCTCAACTTCCAAAGACACCCGCTTTGAGTCCACAATGCATATCTACAGCATCCTGAGACTGGGTGATCTGCTCTCCACTGTTTCCTCCCCTGGGTGCCTGTAGATAACTGGCTGCCAAATTGCTCCCACTATCCCTCCCCTGTTGTTAGCCACCTGCTTCCTGTTCTCTGATTCCTTTGCCATGTTCTTCCCCCTGTGATTGTAAAGTGGTCTGTTTCTTCCCGAAGCTAGATTCACACTCAATAAATACCCTAATAATAATAATAGTAATAATAATAATAATAATAATAATATTAATAATAAAATAATAACACTACATGTGAAATGTCTTTGTACAGAGTCAAGAGTAGCGCCCTGCCACCAGAAATATGTACAGAAAACCTGTTTCCCATGAGGAGACAAGGACCAATGTGAGAACCTCATCATTGCTAAGCAATATGAAATGACATCTTGAGTGTGACCAACATATTACACAGAATACCCCCAGGAGCAAGTTAACACTCAGCTTCATGCTAGCACTGCCTTGCACAGTGAACCCTGAACTGGGAGGTGTGTCAGTCTTTCAAAAAAGTAATGTGTCTGCCAGTGCCATCAGCATCACCCAAAAACAAAGTACTGATAGAGGCACATTTGAGCACAGTCAGAAATATCATCGTAACCATCCACCAGTACAGCTGTTAAATGCTAAAATGGTGATAATGCTGGAATATCTTTGTTGAAAAAAAAGATTTTAAGCTGAAGCCAAGTCCTGATGCCCGCTGGCAAATTCCCAGCTGGACTTAATTTCCATGCCAGGCTGAACCTGTGTTGTATGACGCAGCAGTTTGTTTGATGAGAAAGACCTTGGACAGGGCAGACGGTGGTAAAGTCTGCTTCACTATTGATATTTGCACAAGTGGGCAAAACCCTGATTACATGGCTTTAACAGTATTGGGTCACCTTCCCCACTAGTTGTGATCAAGGGAAGTCATCAGAGCAGCTGCATACTGTTGGCCTGCGATCTACGTTGTCTATGTGAGGCTTTGATGGTAGGATCCACCCAGGAATAGGTACTTAGAATAAAGTGGAGCAGGTGCTGACAAAGCAGCTAACTCCTTGGCAGCTAGCAATATTCTCTGGGGGGCAGACAATGGTTCCAAAGTCACTGCTGCACTAAAGATGGGAAAAACAATACTTGTGCCATGATTTGTCGTATGGTGACATGTTTTGTCAGCCCTTAATTCTTCGTATGTGAAATGGTTGCTGTGGCTCATAAGATCTGCTCTCATTAAATCTGGTCATACAGTGTCTTAAATGCTTTGAGTGTGTTGCAGGTGCAGAAAACCTTGCACACCACCAGCTACAAATGTCTGTGCCAACCCGCAGTATTTCAATATTGCATATGCTTGACTAGCTGTGTGAACAAAGCAGTGCTGTAAGTGAGTACAGTTAGAATCACATTTGAGCATTGGATGGGACCTTCTTCGCCAAATTCAGTGGCAGCTCATGCACAATGTTTGCTGTTTTCAATGGCCCTTTGAGGAAGCCACCCAGTATTTGAGCCAAGGCTCTGTGTCACTGAGTGAGGTACTTCCATTGGTTACTTGCTTCAAATGAACCTGTTCAAAACAGCAATGGAACATGATAACATGGGTGAGTCAAACATTGCACAGCTGGTGAGAGAACTGCTGCCAATGTTCCATAATGACTCACATATAAAACACATGAAAGAAAACGTTATCATCATTCACTGACCACTGGTTTAAGGGTAAAGTGACAGAATTCCAGAATGTGAACAGTAGGACAACACAAACAGAAGACTTAGCTGGAATATGCAAGTCTGCTCTTGAGAGGCATTTGCAAGATAACTTTGTTGCAGAGCAGAGGCTTGAAGGATAGGGAACAACAATAACTGAGCATCCCCACAGCCAGTAAGAAGTCTTTCTTCATCTGGAGGAACCCCATCCACTGCAACTGTGTCAGTAGGTGGGGCACCTCATATAGGGTGTTAAACTCTCAGACATACACCTCTGTGGGACTCACGTACAGATTCTAAATTCTTCAATATGTCTGCTCCTGGGAGATAACAGGTAGTGGGCCTACAGCTACACAGACGGTGGATGCATACTTGAGCAACACATGCCAGATTGGCAAGGATGATGACCCACGGAAGTATTGGCTCATCAAGTAGTCTGTGTGGCCAGCAGCACTTGTCTATGTAGTCATGAAAATCCTATGCTGCCCCAGCTAGCGTACAATCAGAGGATGTTTTTAGTTCTGAATGTGCTGTTATCTCTAACCACAGCAGAAGCATCATTGTAGCTCCTGTAGAACAGAACAATTGATGTTTAATAAACAATTAATGAGTACCATATCCCAGTCGACTATAGAAAGATATCGGTGCTTTGACATGCACAGTGACAGGATCCCCAAGGTCAGCAGCAGGTCATTGTTGAGTCAGAGGAAGACCTGGTTCCTAGTAGACAGGGAAGTCTGGGTAGTGCAGAGGGAGTGGCGGCTACTGTGGTTTCCATTGATCATACTAGCTCAGACGCTAAAGATGTATTTGTATTGTGGTGGTGATGGATGGTGAGCAAGGTGACACTGTTGAACAACCATTTAGATGGTACTACTACTCATATTGTAAACTACCAAGAATGCTGCAAAGTATTGCAATGATTGAACAGAGTGATTCCCAAACTGAATTGTTACATCTCTCCTCTCTCGTAGGAGTGCAGGCCCAAAATGAATTATAAGGTTTCTCATCTCTTGCAGGGGTGGGGACGCAGACTGAATTGTCATGCTTCTATTGTTTCGTAGATGTGGGTCCACACACTGAATGTGTACGTCTTTGCTCTCTCACAGGTGTGGGGGGTGGCACATAGTAAAATGTTCATCTCTCTTGTCTCGCACAGGTGGAGACACATACTGAATTTTTACATCTTTCCTGCCCCATAGGAGTGAGCAAATTCACTGATATCTTTCATCTTTTCAGCCTTGCAAGAGTGGGGGCAGACACTGAATTATTACATCTCTCTCATCTCTTGCATTAGTTGGTGCACAAAATCGATATTTTTGTCTCTCCTATGCCACAGTTGTGGAGGCAAACATTGAATTTGTATGCCTCTCCTCTCTCGCGGGTGTGGGTGCACAAACTTAATTTATACATTTGTTCTGTCTCACAGGAGTGAGGGCACACTCTGAATGTTTGCGTCCCTCTCGCTTTTCTCCTCTATCACAGTGGTGGGCATGCATAGATAATGTTACACTTCTCCTGACCCGTGTGGTGGCGACACACACTGTAATTTTACATCTCTCTTGTGTCTAAGGAATGGCGGCAGAGACTACAATTTTACATCTCTCCTCTCTCACAGGGGTGGAGGCACACACCGAATTTGTAGGACTCTCCTCTCTTGCAAGGGTTGGGGCATGCACTGAATGTTTACATTTCTCCTCTCTCACAGGGCTGGAGGCACACACCGAATTTGTAGGACTCTCCTCTCTTGCAAGGGTTGGGGCATGCACTGAATTTGTAGGACTCTCCTCTCTTGCAAGGGTTGGGGTATGCACTGAATGTTTACATCTCTCCTCTCTCACAGGGGTGGGCGCGCACACTGAATTTGTAGGACTCTCCTCTCTTGCAAGGGTTGGGGCATGCACTGAATGTTTACATCTCTCCTCTCTCACAGGGGTGGAGGCACACACCGAATTTGTAGGACTCTCCTCTCTTGCAAGGGTCGGGGCATGCACTGAATGTTTACATCTCTCCTCTCTCACAGGGGTGGGGGCGCAGACTGAATTTGTAGGACTCTCCTCTCTTGCAAGGGTTGGGGCATGCACTGAATGTTTACATCTCTCCTGTCTCACAGGGGTGGGGGCGCACACTGAATTTGTAGGACTCTCCTCTCTTGCAAGGGTTGGGGCATGCACTGAATTTTTACATCGCTCATATCTCACAGGGGTTGGGGCATGCACTGAATTTTTACATTGCGCATATCTCACAGGGGTGGGAGCACATACTGAATGTTAACATCTCTCCATTCTTCCAGGGGTCAGAGAGCACCCTTAGCCGGGCCTCCTGACTTACACGGGCGATGTTGCAGATCTTTTACGTCCTGCCATCCGACTTAATGGCAATGTCATGCCTTCTCTGATGCAACAGCACCTGCTGCTTAGCAGTCCGTTGTAGCCGCTTGTTCTCCCTCTGCAAATATGAATGCTGCAGAGAGAGGAACACATGATGTCACTGTCCTGGAATGACTCTTGGGTCACCACAGCCTGTTCTGTACTTGACACCATGGAGATCACCAAAGAGACCACCCCTGTTCAGTGCTACTTCTGGGTGGGTGAAGAGCATGACCACCTTTCTGTAATTCTAGTCAGCCTGCTGTTGCGTGGCAAGCACAGCATCACGGAGAGCATTGGTCTGATGCAAGCCACCCACCAGGAGTGACTGCACTGTGGCACTGAGTGAGGTAAGCATAGCATCACGGAGAGCATTGGTCTGATGCAAGCCATCCACCAGGAGTGACTGCACTGTGGCTTGGATGGCCTTTTCTGCCAAAGGACCCTCCATTGTCCGGGTGCTGGCATCAAAGAAGGTAGGCAGGCCTGCATCATAAAAGCCTGAGACAGGAGGTATGCAGACACCTCCACTGTGTACTGCACTGTCTCCCGTCTCACTCCATATCTGCAATATGTGCATCCCACTCAAATTCTACACCAGACACAGAGAGCAGGTCCTCAATGTCCTCCTCCTTCCCCTCCACACCCACCACTGACACCACAACTGAGGTCTTCATGTGCCATGGCTCCTCTGCCTTCTGGGAAACACTTCCATGTCCCTCTGCTGATGAGGTGTCCACAAGAATTACATCTCCTTGTTCCTCTTCCTATGCAGCTGTGCCATCAGAGGACTCCACAACCTCAGGCACATGTGCCTGCATGGAGCTAGATGTCATGAGGAGAGCCTGGGGTCTACGGTGCTGTCTTGTGGCCTTGCACGTGGCATGCAGATCCTCCTCAGATGCAGGTCCCTCTTCAGCTGCTGGAGACACAGGAAATGAATGACAAGAGAAGAATATCACCATATGAACATCCATGCACAAGTCCAGGGGTGGAAACTTCAAGTTGCAAGTTACTATCGACCCACAGTAAGTCAATGGCCATCTCAATTCTACACATACAGCAAACAGTTGCTTACTCAGCAAGAGTCAATTGTCACTGGGCAATGGTTAGTGGCACTTGCCAGTTTTGAGGTCTGCACATGTCTACAGAAAACTGTGATATGTGGCCATACACGGAAAAACATGTGTACCTTTCTCTGGACACAGATGCA
This sequence comes from Ambystoma mexicanum, assembly GCF_040938575.1. NCBI lineage: Eukaryota > Metazoa > Chordata > Amphibia > Caudata > Ambystomatidae > Ambystoma > Ambystoma mexicanum. The sequence continues at coordinate 182,117,125 of NC_090929.1, forward strand.
TTTCTCAAATGGTTGTCTGCAGAGACAGCATAAGGGAATGGGCACATGGGCACAGGGGCATTTGGCCTCCATTTCACAGAGTAATATCTGCCCATCTTGCTATGAGCAACCTGGACAGTCTTAGAAAATTGTGTGCAATGCACATGGATTTGAAAAGCTGATGGCAGGCTTACATACCCTCCATGGCACATACACTTCAGGTCCCAGTGTTCCCTGATACCCTGCAAATATGTCTTTCGACTTCTGCTTCATGGCAATAGCAAAGACACAGCAGGGAAGAATGAAATGTCTTGGTGACATAGGAATCTAAAACAAAATATGGCCATCCATGCAATGTATTTACTTGGGTCCATCTACACTCCTGTCACATTTACCGCTCACCATGCGGTACAAGATGGGTGTAGTATCAGCACGTGATGAGACGACATGTCCTTCAAGACTACACTTGTGAGAGCATCACGCCGCCTCATTGGAATATAACTGAAGAACAGCACACTGACACAGGTGTTTTGAAAAAAGGCATGTACATGCCTTGGGCAGAAGCCAGAGTGTGTCTTTACTGGTAGACCAGAGGTACCTAGTCCAATAGGCCTATTTGTCCCTTACCATAGTTGCAGAGTGTCAATGAGCTGCCATGTAACAAACATGTTACACAGTTAGTGGTTGATGTACTCACTCCGACCCTTCATGCCATCTCATCCATTACACTGTAACAAGGCAAGAGCAGATTCCCTTTATGTACCTACCAGCAGCGTGGATCTGTGTCTGTGGGTCAAGGACCTGGGCATGAAGTGCTGTGTTCAACTTTTCTAGGATTCTGGCTTTTAGCAGCATCATACAATGGTGGCCACGAGACTAAACCTTGACACTGTGCCCTGCCTCGATGACCTCCCTTGCCCTTGTTTGCCACTGGATCCTCATGCCAGTGCTTTGTGACATTCTCCACAGTATGGACCGCCAGCCGTTATTTTGTCCGAGATGCTTCTTTAAGGGAAGCATCCCCAGACTGCTTATCAGCACTGAAGAGGGGCTCATAAAGGCTCAGGGCCTAGTCACCTAGGACGCTAACTTCATTGTCCAAGATGATGCCAGCCCTCAGCCTCACCACGTTGGGGTGTCAGATGAAGGAGCAGGCATTGCAAAGATGAGGCTGGCAGGGGCGACAGTGGTTCCTTGGAGAACCTGAACAGAGGAGCTGTGATGGTTCAATGGCGATGTTGGTGTCCAGATGAGGCAGATGAAGTGGGCAGGGGACGTAGATGTTGAAATGATGCAAAGTGCTCCAGCAGGTGGTGACAGGCTGTGGTGATAAAACATTCAAAGAGATGACGTGCAGAGAAGGCAGAAGGGGTCAACGATCATGCAAGCAGGAGGACAAGCAACATGCAGGTGGCATCAGGAACGCTACAAGGCAGCAGGCAGAGGAAAGTGGAGGAAAGGCTCTCAGCATATACTTTCTGCAAGGTATGCCATGCATGCTGTGTATGCACAGTGTAACCCCATTCACAAAAGGGGCCAACAAAAGAGAATGGACCACCACGGTAAAAAGGTACACAGGTGAGGAGCTGGCCATACTCACAGACTTTGTGAATGAGCATCAAGGGGAATGCGAGAATCTGTGGAAGGAGGTGACAAATAAAATAAATGCCTGTGCATTGGTGCATTGCACTGCTAAGGAGGTGCACAAAGGCAAGGGTGATCTGACCAGGAGAACATAGGAAACGTTGGGGAGGAATGTGAGTTCAGCCAAGCACCAGGTTGATGATTCCCCCAGATAGAGGGGCTGACCGAAATCAAAGAGGTGGTCAGTGGTCACATATCAAGTGAGCAGGTTGTGGGAATTGAAAGCATGGACACATATATGGCCACATCTGGCGAGTACAAATATAAAAAAAGGGGCACTTGGGTAGGCCCTGATTTGCCCAGGGGAGTATAAAGATCACACATCATTCCGTAATTGTACTCCTACAAGGTGAAAGAAATCTCTGGATTTTTAAGTCAAAACAGGTTTTTTTTTGTTGACCCCGAGATTTTTAATACTCATTAGTTTGTTATAATCAAAGAGCAAACAACCAAGGACACTTCACAGTTTACAATGTTGTATATAATATACATAAGTACAGTGCAGTCAAATAGACTGGATATGAGTGAACAAAAAGACATGTTCCTCCTTTTTGATTGACAGGTTACAATACATAAATAACATGTGAATACAAAAACAAACTTACAGTGTTAGTGATGGACACTGAGAGGGTGGAGAATATTTTCGACACTATTGTGTTTCGGCCAGATAATAAAGCTGTTTGCTGTAGCTTGCATGTGGCTGGCCTTCATCAGGACGGTGAAATTGATTGACGAGGGGAGTGTCCTGAGGGTCTCTGTCAAGACATAATGACTGGGAAAGTGTGGTTCAGACGGTGTGTGATCTCATATTGTAAATACTCAGTACCATAGAGCTATTAATGCTGTAATTCAAAAACATAAGCGATATTGTCACAAAACATATCGCTGGGCTTACCTTACATGAACCTTTGCTACAGTATTGTGCTCAAAAGCTGTTCTCCTGTTGCTAGTGTAGGAGGATGATTGCACCAGTTATTTGGTGGGAGCCGGCTGCCTTTGAAATCAAAGACAAACAAGACTGTCAGGCTATTTCAAAGCTTGGAAAAATCTCCCTACCACTGGGCATAGCCAAGCGTTTAATCATCTTACATCATTGCGAGAAGAGCTGTGCACTCCGTTTGAAATCAGTCTTATGCGAATGGACACTGATGGAGTATGGCAGCGTGCAGAGGTATGAATTCCAAAACTGCAAGAGGGAAAAAACACATAGGGCCTCATTACACGTAGTGCTGTAAGGGTTTACCGGTACCAGTAAGGGCACCGGTACCAGTAAACCCTTACCGCCTTACTACGAGGTCCCTTTGCGGGCTGGTACTTTAACGCCTGCTGTTTAGCAGGCGTTAAAAACCAACTCGTAAAGGGACCAGGGTGCTAATTACAGTACCGCAATTTGCGGCACCGTAATTAGCGCCTTCCCCATTCCCATAGAGCCCTATGGGGCAAAAATGGGAATGGGGAAGGGCAATGGGGGTAGGGGGAATTACCGCCCCGCCAACCTTGGAATAGAGCGGTAATTCCCCTTTCCTCCAAGGCGGTGCCGGTATTTTACGGGCATGGACCAAGGTGCTAATAGCACCTTGGTCCTCCGCCTACCGTGTAATGAGGCCCATAGTGTGTGTGTCCTCTGATATCCGGAAAAGGGTACTGAAGAGGAACATGGGTGCCCACAAAATACAGTGCTGTGGTGCACCAGTGCGACTACAGCTGTACACCAAAATTCACCCTGTCCCACAGTGATGTCCTTGCACGTGCTTCTATGCAGCTGGTACATGTCTGCTGTGAGTCAAAGCTGAACTTACCAATAGGCAGTCTATGGTTGCCACTCACAGTTTGGCCTGGACACGATGACTGACATTTCAACACTGCCACTTCAGGCTTTTGGGTGATCACAGGAGTCCAGATGGCATGTGAACTATTGATTGTACCCCCTACTCGCCCAATGACTGCTATGGACACTCAAGACATGACTCCTACATGGACAGCAGTAAAGTGTTGCCCAGAAAATGGCACCTGTAGTGGGGCCTATTGCCTATCCTGTGACCTTACACATGGATGTCCACTGTAATGTGTTTGTTAATTTCAAAGGTTAATTTACCAGGTAGTCTTTTTTTCTTGTGTAAAATACAGAGTCGTAAGTGAGTGTACAGGTATTTAACACTATCCATGCGAAGATGCCATTATCAGATACATATATATACATATATATGTATGTGAAAAAGAGGAGAGGGGCGCACTCCAGTTCCCTGCACAGTTAACCTACTCAGCCACTGGTGTTCTCCTCCTACCGGTTTCTGTGCTCTTCACATCATCTGGTAGGCAGTCTTAGCTTGCAGCTCACAGCAAGTGCTGGTGTTAACAATCAAAGATGATTCTGCTGCAAGGACTTCTGGTAGCTGTAGTTATCAGGTGTGCAAGGAACAAGATCACACCCAATCCCACAGTGGGGAAACGGGGGGGAGTAGCCCACAGCAGGGCATGTGTCACCCCGGGCAGCCCCTTTTAGATTTTGAAGATTCCACGCTTCAAAAATCCAGGAAATGTCATGGAAAAGAGGAGAGGGGTGCACTCCAGTTCCCTGCACAGTTAACCTACTCAGCCACTGGTGTTCTCCTCATACCAGCTTCTGTGCTCTTCACATGATCAGGGAGGCATTCTTAGCTTGCAGCTCACAGTGAAAAAACTTTGTTAAAGGGACGTTATGGTTAAGTTGCACTAATAAAAACCTATGAAATTCAATAAAAAACATTGTTAAACCTCAGAAATTCTCCAATTATGGTAGCTAAGCAACCATAATTCACGCCACCACCATGCATTACTAAGACTAACACCCAGGACATCAAGGATGACATCACACATTGATAACATCACGGTGGTGGCGCGAGTTATGGTTGCTTAGCTTACCATAACTGGCGAATTTCTGAGGTTTTTTGGTTTTACTTGTAACCATAACATCCCTTTAACAATGTTTTTTCATGGAATTTCATAGGTTTTTATAAGTGCATCTTAACCATAACTTCCCTTAAACAAAGATTTTTCATTGAATTTCATAGGTTTTTGTTAGTGCAACTTAACCATAAAGTCCCTTTAACAAAGTGTTTTCAGTGAATTGTATAGGTTTTATTGGTGCCACCTAACCATAACATCTCTTTAGCAAAGTTATTTTCAGAGAATTCCATGGGTTCCATGCTATTTTCCTACAACATACTAATATAATACTTACTCCAATATAGCAACGTGTCTGTCCAATTAACAACATTTCACCTTAAAACTCTGCCATTTCCCACCTTCTACCATCATTTTAACACTTCTATACTTTTTCCACAGTTTTTGCTTCCGTCGACATCAGCGAATATATGACGTCATTGTGGACCTTCCGGACAGTGCCACATAACCATGTGCTTGCGCGCAGCATGATTACGTGTCCATGGACACGTTTGCACTTCGCGTTCGGGTCTTTGCTTTAAGGACAGTTCGGAACTGCATTTTCTACTGATCTAGGAACTTTCAAGCTCAAAATGTACCCTTGGACAGCTCCTACACCTATTCTTACTCATTATCCATCAACATTCTAGTACAAAGCACATACTTGGAAGATTAGTAGCAAAACTGCTATTTATCTTAAAAATAAGCAACAGCTATTGCCATCCCTCCTCCCCAAGAGCCACCACCACCACCAACTGGAGGACCCACACAACAAAAAAAGCACAGTATTTCCAAAGACAATGAAGAGGACCAAGAAGATGAGGTAGAGGAAGTGCCTACCTCTAACACCCAGAGAGAATCATGGGTGGGGCAGTTCTTTACCACTGTTGGGAATGCACCAAAGGCTAAAGCTACAAAAGTGAAATGCACTGAGTGCAACTCAGTCAAGGACTACCTGGACATTACTCCTACGCGACCACCTCCTTGCGCCGCCACAACAAATCCAGCTACCGCAATACTCTCAGAAAGATTGTTCCTTTCTTGGCAAGTAGTAGTAGGAGGCTGTCTTCTTCCACATCATCTTCCTCAACCGATACTGTAACCACAAAGCCTACTTCCGTGGGAGACAAAATCCCACCAGCTACCTTGCAAGCAATAAAAGAGGCTGTTGATCCATATCTTTGGAAGACACCTGTCCTCTGTATAGACTGCAACACACCACTCTGCAGGGGGAAGCAATTTTGACATGTGTTTGAAGCTGTAATCAAGGAGAATGAGAAACACTGCCCACTACCTTAGAAGTAACACACGCGCAACATCTTCGCCAGTCCACCTGCCCCTCATATTAGTGCTTGGTGCCTCTTCCCTCATTTCCCTCCTCACCTTACGTTCTAACCTCTCCTGCAAAACATTTTTTTTAAAACAAAAGAAAGGTTCCTTTAGGATCCACCTTTCACAGGAATAAAATAGAACTAAAAAAAAATCTTAAAGACTCCATCTACTTTACATTTCTCAATAAATTAAATAGATTCATTATGTTTTGCCAACATTTCCATTAGCATTTTGTGTTATGCTAATGGGAATAATGTGACGCTCATCCCCCGTTCCAAGGACCGGAACGGGGGATAACGGCCCAGCAGCCCAAGTTATCGGCACAAGTGGAGTGTGTCTGCGTGCGCCCTGATGACTGCTGGCTTCGGCGGGTTATAAATAAATAAATAAATAACTAGGGCTCTGGACCATTATCCTCCATTGTAGCCCCTGCAATGGGGGATAAAGACCATTAGCACCCCTGGTACCCAAAGTGAGAACCCGGGGTGCTACAAAATAGATTTGTCTTCCTACAGCGGGATGCCTCCAGCATCCCGCTTTAGGAAGGAAAATCCTTTTCCAAGATGGCCACCATGGAAAGAGAAGGCGGGATCAGATTGTCCGGATCATTACCTTATACCATGACCTGGACAATCTGGCCACTGCCCATGGCCACAGGCTATACCTCAGTCACAAAAGGTATATCACTATTTTTTGCACCTACATTATGACACTTGTCAAAAAATTTAAAAAAAGGCACATTAGCAAAACCATGCTTTAAGGTCCTTGCCAATGCTCCTTAAACAAGTTTGCTTGAAATCCGCCCATGTTTTATTTTTTCAAAAATGTATGTACATTCAATAGTTATATAACTTAGCGCCTACTTGACAAAATCCATGTAGTCTTTACACAAACATTGAAGTTTGGGTTTATAATCTTTCTGAAAACCTTTGTCCACATTCGTCAAAAGGCAACAAAGTTATAAGCCAACTAAAAATGTTTGGACCCAGTCTCTAATTTAGCCCCCTCTTGAGAAAATCCCACCAACCTTTACAAAAAACATTTACATCTAGATTTAAAATTGTTTTGTAAACTTTTGTGCAGATTCGTCAAATGGCACCACATTCATAAACCTTTACAATATTTTGGGAAACCCCCTCTAAATATGTTCCCTCTTGACAAGACAGCTCCACACTTTCCAAAACCATTCAAATCAAGTCTAGAATAACATTCCAAAATATCATGCAGTTTCATTGAGTGGTGCTAAAGTTATAAGCCATCCAAGAACTGCTTTTCACCAACCCTGTAATGCAGAAATAGGCATAGATGTCCCCGAAACATACGGACAGTTCACGGACTTCGGGGGTGAAAAACACTGTTTTTTTGGCTTCTTATGGCCACATCCCATTCCATCCTCATCACCCTTCACCTCCCCAGAGATTGTTTGATAAGTTTGACAAGTGCAATGTTGTGTTTTTTTATATGTTTCTACCATGGTGTCCGCGGAAACTGGCAGATGTACGCGAATCCAACATGGCTGGTGTTTCCAAAAATCAGACGCACTTCACGTTTTTCACCATCCAATCAGTGGGCGCGTCCGATGTCCACGGACATCACAGCACCCTCTGGCGCAATCGGATGCCTGTCCGCGGGCCGAAAAGGGAAATGGGTCCAGGAAGCAGAGCCAGATATCACTTTTTTTTTACCTACTTTTTGGTAGTTTTAAACAAAAACTACTGGACGGATTTACATCAAATTGACAAAAGCACACTCTCGGGACCAAGCCGCCGCTCCTGGCACAAGTTTGGTGAACATCCGTCCAGCGGTTTGGCCTGTAGACGTGAGCAAAATCTTTTTCCATTACGACTATGGAAAAAAACGAATTTATTGGACCCCCTATAACTTTTCCCACCCTTGATGAAACCTCACCAAACTTGCCAAAAGAAATCAGAGCAGGCCATATACTTTTTTTTTGCAAAGTTGGGTTAGGATTCATCCAGAGTGAGCAAAGTTATAAGCCGCCCAAAAAGTGTGCTTCCTATGAGTTGAGCAACTTAACCATAACTACACGGACGCTGCAGCAGGCCGAGTAATGGTACAAAATTCAAGTCTGATAGTGGCAGAGGCCATTGGTGCCAATTACATACAAATGTATATAGGTATGGTGATAGCCAGAGCCTCTAAGTGCCTTGAGCCAGGCCACTGTGCGCATGAGGATGTCCAATGTACTGTTCACTGTGTGGGTGTGTAGCACAGTTGCTGCATTCATTTGTGCGTCTATCACATGATTTCCAAAACATGCACCCACAGACCAAATGACTTATCTGCCATTCTAGCTGTTCATCCTATTGCATTAGGAAAAGGTCCACCAGCGGTTACTCTTCCTGCATCCTCAGTCTGCCATTTGCTCTTCCTGCTGTTGGTATACACATTGGACATGGTTCAGGGTAGCCACATCCAGAATGGCTACTGAGTAGCTGTGCATCTGGCATCGGTGTGTGGGGGGCATGGTAGATTGGAGGGTCAGAGCCTTATATGACAATAATCATGCACTGCTTTCTCTGGTAGTGCCTTCCAAAGGACCAATCAGGGAGTGTCAGGTAAAAAGGCAGCAGACTGTGGCCAGTGACTCTTCTAGTCTCTGCTGTGGGTGATTGCCACAGTGTGGCATTTGTAAAGGAGGCAGCTTATTGGGCTGTGAAATGGTGAGGTGGGTCTGTACTAAGTCATGGCCAGGTAATAGCATTTAGACGGGAAGACCATCGACTGTGAGGGTGGAAATGAGGGGTCCTGCATAGTATGTCAGTGGCATTGTGGGCAGTGTCCGTAGCATGTGTTCAGTAGTTAGGTCATGGTAGGAACTAAGCTTGTACCACACATCACATGTTCAATTAATGTTATAGTTCTGGCTCTGTGACATGGGCCTTGCATGGTGCACACAATGGGCCTCATTACGACCCAGGCGGATTTCGCGGTGCTAAATGCACCGCGAAGCATGGCGGAAAGCCGCCGATAGCGCCATGGGGGTTGGCGGATTTACCGCCCCATTCCGACCTCGGCGGAGCGGTAAATCCCCAATCCCCATTCTGCCCTTCCCCATTCCCATTCTTGCCCCATAGGGTATAATGGGAGTGGGGAAGGAGTTAATTACGCCACCGTAAAATACGGTGGCGTAATTAACAACGAGGTCCCGTAGCGCCATGGTTTTCTCCGGCTGGTAAAACCAGGCGGAGAAAACCTCCATGGCGCTACGGGAACTCGTAGTATGGCGGAGAGGTACGCCATGCACTACGCTGGCGTAATACCCTCTCCGCCAGGGTCCTAATGAGGCCCAATGAGAGGAAGTTTTAAATGTTCAAATGCATTGAATTTGTTTTGTGCAATGAAAGTGCATTCTGCATTGCAGACATTTCCAAGGCCAAAACACACATGTGATTGTGTGCATGACATTGGCATTCAGGGAGCATTTCATGTAGCATGTTGGATGATTTTCCAGCATTTGATGTGCTCTGTGTGGAGGTCATATGCAAATGGTCTAGGGAGCCAGCAACTGTTTAGGATGCATGTGATGCTGGGTTATTGTGAAAATGTGTATGCATGTTGTTGCTTATGTGTGTTACTGATGAGGTGTATGATGGTTGTCAACTTTTCTTTACCAGATGAGGATAGTGCAGCAGGAGATTAGGCTGGAGACTGTGTTCCAGCAAAGGCCAGCAAGCAGTGTCTAGTGAACAACCCCAATGCTTGTAGGCAATAGTGAGCAGTAAGTACATATTTGGTGAACGTATGCATGGGCCTGAGCGCACCAGCTCTGATGGGTAAGAGTTCATCTTGTTCATGTCAGAGGCTGGGACAGAGGGACAGAAACAGACCACCTTGCCCTCGTCTTGAGTGACCATGGTACACTATCCAACATCTACTGGTGGAACAAGTGAGACTGGGACACTTGTGGAGCAACATTCAAATGTGGCTTGCTCTGGTGTGTCCACAATGTTCAATATCTGTGAAGTCTGCAGTGCCCAGTAGATCTGGTACAGGATGTCATCGGTAGACTGTTGGCTCATTACAACAGGGCAGATCATTTTCATCATGACTGCCTAGGCCACGCTCACAAGGGGGCCACTTGTCTGCCAGCCAATCTGAGTGAGAGTAGGAGTTGTTGCTTACAAGCAGCAGACAGGGAAAGGTCTTGTAGGAGTTGCCTCGGAATGTGACCCAGATGGGAAATGCAGTGGTAGCAGCCACGGGGGAACTTTGCCAGGAGTTGCGTGCATTGTGGGAGGACATTCATTAGGACATGGTGGTTTTCGGGTAAGGCATGCACCAGGACATGGCTGGCATTGAGTGTCTAGTCAAATGGTCGACAGACAAATGGTCGACAGACAAATGGTAGACACAATTTGGTCGACAGGACAAATGATCGAATTTTTTTTTTAGTTATATATATATTTTTAGGTTTTCGTTTAGGGAAAAAAAGGGTTTTTTAGCAAAAAAAAGGGGTTGGAGGGGGACACCCCAAACAAAAAAAAAAAAAGTGAAAAAACAAATAAATTCGATCATTTGACCTGTCGACCTTTTGGTGTCGACCATTTGTCCTGTCGACCATTTAGATTCGACCATTTGACCTACAACCCTGGCATTGTCGGGTTGTTGCATGCCTCTCTGTCATGCATTGCTGTGGCAACAGAGGATCAGACTTTGGCACTGGTGATTTGAATGGTTCCCCAGTCCAGCATGCACCAGAGGAGGGTGGGCCCCCGTGGATGTAGACATGTTGCCTCCCCTGGATTGTCTTACATGTGTTATGCATGCTATTACCTTGAGGCTGCCCTTTTGTTGCATTGACAGTGAAGGTGGTGTTTGGGATGTTTGCTGGCGTGATGTGTTTTGTTGGCAGTACAGTTCTTCTTTAGGGGGTGTATATGTGATGAGGTCTATTTTTTCTGCAGTCAAACGTTTTGGTTATGCAGATATGTTCCTCCTAATAAAAGTAAGATTCCATGGCACATGCCTGCCTGTGATCTGCCACCTGCAGGCCTAGCTGCTGACATCCTGTCACAGAGAATGCACTGCTAGGCCACTCATAGGGGTGTAGTCGTCGTCCTTTTGCTACATCTTTGTGGGTCCTGGGGGCCCTCAATCTTTAACAAACGTATTCCGCCAGTGTGGTGTATTGTTATGTGTATTCTTTACCATGTTCACCACTTTGTATCCTGTAGTTTTGGTGGGTGGGTCCTTAAAGTGTTGGCTGCAGCATGTCATCTCCTAATGCACGTGTGTTTATAAGGTGGCTGCATGGTGGTGGTGTTGTTATTGTTGGGGATTTGGATTATGTGATGATGGCACTGCATGCAGTATATATGTTGTTTCCAGGTTATGATGTTGTGAGGCATGTGTTATGGATGTCCTTTGGGTATTGTGTATGTTTGAGGCATGTATAGGTAGATGGGCTTACCGTGTGTTATTTCTGTCATTGTGCAAACACTCATTGCCACTCATAGATAGGCATTCTTGGGGTGTTATTTTGGGCAGACAGCACTTGCCCTCTTTCATAATTTAAACCCATCGGGGATTCCAGTTTATAGTGTGTTCACAACATAGTGCGTAGATTATGCAATAAACGCTTGTACCAAATGGTTGCAGCTGTTCTGTCACTGACACCCTTTGCCCCACTAGGGGTATGGGTGGGTCCCACTGAATTTGCTTAAAGCCCTCCTGCACCTCCACAAGTATGCCACAGCGTGTTGCAATGCTGTGCAGAGCACAACATGGGAGTATGATTTTACATACCCCTGCTGGGTATCGGTAATATTATCCCCACCAATAATATCGCCATATATATGGTCGTGGAGTACGGCCATAGGCGATATTATTAGTGGGGATAATGTATAGGGTTATTGGGACCGGGGTTTGCAGCGGGGTCCCCCACTCCATTAACAAAATTAAAGGGGTTGCCAGGATGTCCCCTGCAGGTTCCATGGCTCAATTGCACCGCAAAAATATGCCGATATTCTTGTATGGCGATATTTTTGCAGGGATATTAACACATGGAACTCCCTGCTGGTGGTATAGTAATACATACCCTCATGGTCAAGGAAGCAGAACTGTGACTTGAGCACTCCAAAGGTGTGTTCAACTATGCCCCTAGTGGCAATATGCACAGCATTGTGGCAGCTCTCACCTGGGTTCACCAGATTTCTGATGGGTGTCAGGGGGACTGGTTGAGAGCAGGTCGGCACTATCTCCTGCAAATATGGGTTTGCTTGGTTCCTCTGATAAGTGGATATTTTGCATGTGCTTCTTTGTGTGTGTAGTTGGATGTGTGTTATGGGTCAAACTCACCATGGACCCACATGTTGTCACAGCGTTGAGATGCCAGAACATGATGGACAGGGGAATGGCACAGAATGTAGCTGTCATCCGGGACAATTAGCATGCAAGTGCCTTAGGGTCATTTGATCACAGATGATCTGCACATTGATTGATTGCCCATTTTTCTGATTCGTGTATATGTGCAGTTTCTCTGGGTTACATTGCTAAATGCGTGCAGCCAATGGCTCTGGGGACCCGGAGAAACTGTGCTTTGGGAAATAACTCCTGTGAGCCCTTTGCCTTGCCTGCAGAGTGTGGGGCATGTCTACATGACTGTGTAGCCGTCCACTGATGCACTGCCATAGCTGATGCAGGTACCTGGATTGTGTGGGCTGAGATATGCCCCCTACATTGGCTGTGGTCCACTGGGATGAACCCGGGCTCAATAAATGAAGGGCTGATAACACCTTCACATTCAGAGCGCATGGTGCATAATCCCAGGTCAGCCTCCCCCTCCCGGACCGCACCCAAGATGACATATGGGGGGAATATGTGTGCGAAGACCTCCTCATCTAGCATTCTAAAAGTGGTGTTACAGCTGTGGGAGACCCAAGGCCTCCTCCTCCTCCTGGCATTTTGGGAAAGCACAAGTGCGAGCACTGCATGGTCGACCATTCTCGCTGGGATTCACTGTGCTTGTACCGTGCTTTTATACTGTGCTCTTACTCCGGATAGGCAGAACGTGTCCGGGCCTTTGGGGCTTGTGTGATAGCACTGCAGCTCTGATGAATTCGATTTGTTTTGCACTTTTGTGGATGTGTTTGGGAGTTTGCCCGGTGCTTCTCACTCCCTTTTTTGCAATTTAATGAGACTTCGTGCATATTTTGCCCCCTTCTCATCACTTGCATAGGCACCTCCCAGAGTGTTAGGGGTCCTGGGTCAGCGCAAAGTGGCTTTTGGGAACGCATTCTGACTTTTGACGCCACTTTTTCAGTGTGATCACTTTGCTGGGTGCACTAAATGTTTTGTAAAACAGGCCCAATCAGTCTCCGTTGTATGAACATTACCTGCTGAAGCTGGAGCCCGTGGCATGGCTCATTTTTTGTAATCCACAGAAATTGCATGAAGGGCAAGGCCTACATTTGCGCTTAAATGCAAAGAGGTCACCTCCATGAGATCTATGTCATTTGCAGTCCAAAGTTTAATACAAAGGTATAATGCAGGCATAATCACCTGTATAGAGAAAACGTTGCCTGCCATGTATGCACGGCGGGCAGCGTTTACAATGGATTCCTAAGGAATCCGCCTGTTTTTTTCTGATGTAAAAAGCAGGCGGATTCCATAGGAATCCACAACATTCACCCCTGCATGAACACATCACATCGCGTAAAAACTAAGATATGTATGCTGGAGACACAGGTCTGGAAAAGATCCGGGGCTATGCTGTCAGGACTTCCGGGACTCGGGTCTGGGGCTGTAGCCCCCCTCGGTTCTCTCCTAGAGACGACTCTGAGAGGATGTGGAAGGCGGAAATGGATACTATGCAATACAAATGAAGGAAAATGTGGAGTAGAGCAAAATCCATGCGTAAAATGTGTGCACGTGCATTTTTCCCTTGGAGTTTCTTCTACACCAGGAAAGGGCTCTGGAGTGTTTTCCTGGAAATGTGCAAATTAATAAGTGTGTGTTGGTTTAGTAAAAGAATCTTTATTTAACACTTTTTGTTCAGCATAGTAGGAAAGATGTTTCTGCTCCCCATGCAGCCCCAAGTGTAAATCTGGAGAAGCCTAAGTTTGGATCAAAAGCTTTCTGGAAATCAGTCTCACTTCCTGCCTCACTTCCCCACACCATTCCCTTTCCTGCCCTGAGTTCCAGACAATTAGTGTACAAGTTGTAGCCGGCCTTCTGGGACATCCTCTGTTATCTGCTCAGAGACATCTGGGAAATGTTCAGCAGTGCAGTGGCTCTATTTATGCAGCGATGTTTGCACAGTAAGCCTACACTGTCACAATGTTGGGACTGTCAAGTGGCTGTGTTAAGGACTGGGGCATTAATGGCTGGTTATGTAGTAGAGACAAATACATGAATCAACTCCCACTGGTAGAAGACCACAACTCCTAACCTGCACGCCGTTCATTGGTTCCCATGCACGGACCACTAGGTGCCTTCTCCAGGGTGCCTACTTGCCACCAGGCACCATTAGGAGAATAAGAAGTAAAGTGCACCCTAGAGGCCCATTCACAAACATTTGCACTGGAGCAAATCAGGGGATGCCCTGCGCATCTCAGATTTATGCCTGATGCATGAAAGGTAAACCTGCTGGTCAGATAGCACAGTGAGCTAAGCGCTCACCACTGATATCTGTGCACAGCCTACTGTGAGAGGTTCGAATCCCTGTAGGGTCAGCTCAGCCTTTTCTCCTTCCGAGGTTGATAAATTGAGTGCCACTGTGTGGGATAATAATGTCTTCTGTTATTTCAGCACTCTGAGACCCATGGGTGTGCAGCGCTATATAAGTTATTATTATTAAAACTGGAACATTTCAGAGATTCCCTTCAGCAGATCTATGTGAATCAAATGTGCATGTGAACATCTGAAAGATGCTTCATGTGAATCCCAATTTGCTCAGTTTCTAGGCTGTGCAAATGAGGTACATGGTAGCAGGAGCACATCTGAGATGCTCTGATGCATGCAGCCTTCACTGGAAGGAGGCCATGCCTTTACCAGATAAAGCACCCACGAGTGACTGTGGTGGGACAATAGTGCATGCCCACGTGGTTCTCAATAGGGCAGGATGGAAGTACTCCACCAAATCAAAGGTATGTATGGAAAAAAGGAAAACTCCAATGAAGATGAATTTCAGGTCACAGCATACAAAAATTCACAAAAGTCTTGCACTGGACATGAAATGTTACAGAGTTAACCTAAAACATTTTCTCAATACAGATGTAGCTTACTTGAATTTGCTCCCTTGGCGGGGAAGCCAGCAAATCAGGAGGCTTGAAACTCAGGCTGAATCTCCCGATGTTAGCCCACGTTCCAAAGCACCTGATGGCCGCCTCCCCCACCCGCCATCTTGCCCCCACTCCCCAGACACCTTTTTAAATCCACTTACCTCATTGTGGTGGCAGCGGCACCCGCAGCCGCCGCCGCTGCTTCCTTCTTCCTTTCCTCAAGCGTGGGGCCGCCATGGGAGCCCCGCCTACCATTTCCATGGTGGCCATCTATGAACAGTCTTTTCGTTCCGTGAACAGGATGCCGCAAGGCGGCCCATTCACGGAATAGAAAATACTTTCAATTAGCCCCATCCCATCCCATGGGACAGGTGTTAATGGCGTTAAGCACCCGTTCCAAGGGCTGTAACAGGTGGTAACTGCCCGGGGCCCTCGTTTCACTCGACCCTTTTACTTCGGCCGCCGGGCTGTTACCACCCATTCCAGCACTTGGAACGGGTGCTTAACCCCACATTCATGTCACTTTTGCAATTGGAATGTAAGTTAGAAACACATATGTTGACACAATAATAACCGCATGATGGATCTCGGCCAGGTATTTCCGAAGTGAGCATTTAATTAAACATTTTCATGGACAGTGGAGAAATACAGATTATTTGGGAATTAAAAATATATATTTATATATTTTATTTACTTTTATTTTATAATTATTCATCATAAACCTACATTCTCTGCTTCGTCTCCAGACCTTTATTTTAGGAACATTCTGATTACCTTGACAGGTTCCACTTGCAGTGGTAGGGATGTCTGTGGAAATCAGTTGCAAGCACATGATGTCACCGCTAGATGACAGCACGGCTGTGGCTAGGTCTGGGCCTAATGCACTGTCAGGACTCGGGGCTAGCTATCCTTTTGCTTCTACGCGGGGCTATAGCGCCTCAGCCCCCACTAGCGACGCCTCTAGATGGCAGTGGGGTTAAAAGCACACACAGCGGTATTGGGAAAGGATTGGGGAAACCCTTAGAAGTATCTTCCAAATACAGGTGACTATCTCCTTTGATGTTTTATTTCAGGGTAGTGAAATGATCCAACCTGCTATTGATAGAAATACGGGCTATCTGTTTGACTTATTTATTGCCATAGCCAGCTAGATTATTACCTCAAATTGGAAAAATCTAAAAGATGTACACTTTAAAATGTGGTGGAATTCAGTCTTCTTCATAGAATGGAAAAATGCAATGCTGTATCCCCTCCCTTGTTGCACAAATACCTATTAAAATGGCAATCTTTCTCAGATGTTTTGAACAAAGGAATACTCAGTCAAGATTAGAGAAATATGGGTAAGCATTATTAATTCACACTCCTGTACAAAAGTACCCCTCACCTACCTCCCATAGCCCCCCTTATGTTCATGTTAGTCCTGTGGACTTATGCGACCACATGTTTTATCATATAAATAAGTTATATAACTATGAGTCTATTAGAAACTGCATTTTATGCATTCGAATAGAACACTTATACGTAAGGTTCCATTGTTGCTTAAATGGGATGTCAATGCACCTTCCATAGTATAGCCACATGTGGCATGTGTACTATTCTATTGGCTGTTTCAATTGTTATATGAATCTTATATATTCACTGTACTGAATAAAATATTTAAACACAATCAAAAAGCACACACAGCGAGACAGCTTTGGATGGACGACTCAAGCCAATGAAAGCACACAGAGAGACGGTGCTGGATGGATGGATGAATGGATGGATGGCATGGAGATGCCAATTCAGGCACAGAGACTGTACAGAGACACCAACAGTGGCTGACACAGACAACTTGTAGAAAAAATACAGGTGCTTGTTTCATTGCCTTCCCATCATGCATATTCATTTTTTTTTAATTGTATGTTAACATTCAAGATCTGTCTGACAGCACAGACCAGACTCAAACGATAATACATTTTCCAATTTGTTAAGCCCCCTGGATGACTGCCACATGTAGCACAATAGTCAATGCTCTAAAGACAGAAATTGTGTAGGCATTGATGCGGGCAAAGGCATTCAGTAGAAGAGACATGTTATGATGCCAAACAGCCGTGAATATTAATGTAGTCAAAATGTTTTCATTCATTCTAAAATGAAATGATGAAAGGCAGAGCAGACCTTAAGAGACTACAACGTGTGCCTTGCAGGAACCATTTAGAAGGAGGATATGTGGTCCAAAGGTCAAGTTGCTGATGGTAAGCATTGGGTGTATATTTTATTTGAACTGCAATGCGAATGCGCTACACTCAAGACTTTCTTACTGACAAGGGATTTACATCCTCGAAAACAAAAGTGTCAGCAAAGTTACGAGTATGGCGAACCAGGAAAAAATTGGCTGTAACAGATTTACTGCCACTTTTCCCACTCCTCCATACTATGAGTGAGTAGGGCCTTGCTGGAGGTAAATCCTCCCACTTTCCGGTACAAATGGGTAAAAACCGTCGGAATTACTGCATCAGTAGTTCCACCAAAAATGCCCCATAGAGTCCACTGGACCCTCAAAAAATCGGGAATAATTCTTCGACCGCCACTTGTAATCTGATGGTAATTCCACCGGACCAAGTGGTGGTAACGGTAATTCCATTGGTGGTATTCCTGCAGATTTACTGACGTAATACCGCCCAGCTCATAATGAGCCCTGTGTTGTTGCCTCTAGACCTGTTGCTTCATGCTTTCCTGACAGTTCTCACCTTATTCTGAATGTTGTGTCATATTTCAAAAATAGCTCATGGGACTCTTGGTAAGCAAACACACCCCACCATGAACCTCCCTTGTCTTTTAGTAAGAAATATATTGCACTACACATTTTTGTATTCAAATATACATCACTCCCATGGATGAATATAATTTTCAGGGTGTGCGAATGGGAGAAAATGTGCTATGGCCAAATTCATGATTTTATTTTTTTAGATTTCACGAATTTCAGGAAATTTGTGATGTTTTGATGAATGTAAGAAATTCTACAAAAATAACATTTGCTGTTTTTAAAACCCGATTACTGCTATCTAATAGGCACAATGACGTTATGTGGTGATTTTCAGAGAAATTGATATTTGTAGATAGAAAATCCCTCAAATTCGTTTTTCCTGGATTATTATTATTCATCTTTTTTACTAGAGTCATGATTGCAAAATAGCATATTTATGAAATTTCTCAAAGTGAAAAGAAATATGCCCTATTACGCTGGAAGTATTTACATTGCATGCATGCATATTAATGGTCCTGTTTCCTCAAAGTAATACGCCTCTTAAGCAGGGGCGTTACTAGGGGGAGTCTAAGGGGGATATAGCCCCTGGTCTTTTGGTTGTAGCCCTGGATAGAATCTCAGGAGCTACAGCCAAAAGGCTAGCTAGCCCCCTGTCCCAACAGTTCCGACATCAGCTTAGCCCCGGGTCTTTTCCAGACCTAGCAACTCCCCTGCTCTTGAGTGTTTCCAAATCCTGGCTGTAGTGAGATTTATCGTTTCTGTGTATTTGTTAGCATGCTCGCGTACGATTTTTTGGGAGCTGTAAATGAAACTCCACATTGGGTCTTGAATTCTTCATCTACATTTCAAAATACTTTTAGTGTCTTCAAAACAATGGGCTTCATTAGGACCCTAGCGGTAGCTGTGCCAGTAATTCCCCAACGCCAGGCGTCGAAAAACATTACTCTCCATTCCCATTCGAACCACATAGGACATAATGGGAATAGGGGGGACGGATGCACCGGCACTGTGTGCAACAGTGCCGGTGCACCCGTCAAAGTCTGCGAGCGGGTGCCTTTCAGCGGGCAGAAAGGCCCCTGCACGCAGAACTCAGAGTATGCCGGTCCGGTAACAACGGTGCCGTTAGCTTACCGGCATACTCATAATGAGGCCCAAAGAGTGTACAGCATTAAAACCCAATAGACCAGCATCATCCTGGTTTGGGAGCCAATGGTGATTTGTCTAATCCTGTTGGCATCATCATCTACTAAAATGACACACATCATATGGAGCACAGCCAAACAGATCTGCTATAAATTGGAGGGTGACAAAGGTTCCCCAATTTAGTAAAGACAGACTCTAAGAGGTAGCACTAGTGTTGTGGCTTTTTGGCGCATATGTTAAGAGAAAGGTATGATTTGCAACATGATTGCGCAGGTTTTCTTTTCAACTGAACAGGTGTTTTATGAAATAATATTGCATAAGATAACCTGTTGTTTTATCTTGGTCCCTTTGATACAAAAAAAGAGGATGACAATTTTGAGAAAAAACAGATAAGAGCAACATAGAAAAATCTAATCTTAGAATACAAACCCTTAGGCAAGAATGCTAAAAATAAAAATAAAGCCCCAGGTTGTAGTCAGGGGTCAAGTCCTAAAAATTAAAGTGGGGGGACTCATCAACAACCACAATGGGATATGACATTGCCAGAAATTTGAATATCAAGGTGAAATATGCACATCATTAAATTGGCTTTGCATAACCACCCAAATAGAACAGGACAAATGGCATTGACCTTTCATAAAATCAACACACACACAAAACCAAGAGAGGATATTTTCTTCTAATAGTGTTTTTGAAAACTTTAAAAGGTGTGCATGTTTTGAAACTCCAAAAACCAATACAAATGTTTTCCCTGGGATTGCAGTACTGAAATGAGACATCACCTTTAGTTGTTGGTTGTTTTTCATCAGTATATAGTGTAGTGGTGAAGTGTCTGGCCTACAAATCTACCACTGAGGACGGCTTTAATTCATGAATTCAAAGAGGACATTCAATGTTTCTCATTTTAGCTGGGGAGTGGGGGGGGGACTGAGTCCACCCTCGGAATAAAGTGGGTGGACTCAGTCCACCCTCTGAATAAAGTGGGTGGACTCAGTCTTCCTGCATGTACCCTCGACTTGAGCCCTGGTTGTAGTATACATTTTCCACCAGTGTCTCCACTTGGGAAATAATCCATCAGTGAATTCATAAGCAGAAATAAGCTGCAGAACCTTCTGCAGGCAAGATGGCGGCAGCTGTGGGTGCAACAGACGAGGCTGAGAAATGGCGGATGGAGCGGATGCCACCAGTGAGAGTAGAAGCAGACAGAGCAGATGAAATCCCAAAATGGAGGCTTCACCATGTGGAACAAGATGCAGTATGTGGACCATGGGTCTTCAACATTTGGCTGTCCCCATGTTTTGGACTACAACTCCCATCAGCCCTTGCTAGCATATTTATTAGTGAAGGATCGTAGAAGTAGGAGCTCAAAACATCTAGAGAGTGACAGGATGCAGATCCCTGATGTACACAGTGGCATGATGAGCAAGAGAGCAACTGGTCATGGTGGAGAGTGGGTGCACAGGCATACTGCATGGGGTAAGATTGCACCGGTGGAGATCTCAATAAGGAACCGTGAGGAGGGATATGGAGAGTTCCCCCTTAGACTGGCTGCTATTAATGCACCATGAAATTCCTGTGCTGCAGAAGCTGTGGTGGTAAAATCGCAACCAAGTTTTCATTGATTTCAGTTAGAGTCACATTTTTCTCTCCATTAAACCTCTGTACTGCGGGCAGGACCGCTGAACGCAAAGTCTTAGAAGCTCATTATTCCAAGAACTCAAGCATGTCCCTTGGCAAAGCAGTGTGAAGAGCACCTACGCAATTGTTCCTTAACAATACCTGGGGGTTGTGTCTAAAGAGACTTGCGGGCCCACTCCCTTCCTACGCCGCGTTTCTGTGCTTCGTTCACTTCCCTCTTCATAAATGTTATTAGCAAAACCAGGCTTGAAGCTGCGCCCTGAGGGAGTCTTGCGAATGGAGGCCGAGATCCATTCAGGCCTCCATTGCAGGAAATGGAAGCATTTCCTGCCTTTGCACTGGTCAATGGACAATGTGCATCATGGAAGCAAGGGCGGGAGTTCTTGCTCAGCTTCTGCTTATCTGGAGAACAATGAGGCTCAGCCCCAGGGCTTTTTTTAGCCTGGCACAGGAAGTGTTCTAATTCCAATCTGCAGAGGTCCACCGAGTGCAGAGCTGAGATAGGCCGGGATCAACCTTGGGTTGTGAGCTGAGCAGCCTACGACAAAGGTCACTCTTTCTTCATTCACGATTTCCCACTCCAATCTGTCCCCGGATGCCACGTAGTGAGCGCAAAAACAGAAAATATAACTCTTGACATTTTACAATCTATAGCAGAAGCTTTCTATGTTTATCATACGATTTAAATGCTATGTAAACCTTAACTACAAACTTGGACTGAAAGCATGCATAAAGGTGGATGCCCTTTTATGGAATAGAAAATCCCTTTGCGAAAAGATTTATAAATGTGGATATCACTGAATAATTTTCAATGTAGGAAAATTAACCTCCACATAAGAGCCCGGGGTACACAGTGTTGCGATGTGTTGTGATTGCTGTAGAGTTTAATAATGTCTGTTTAATCAGCATTCACTGAATGCAATGACATTCCACAACCTGTCACTTCTTTACAACTAGTGGTCAATTGCCTAATGCAGCTGCAATCAGACATCAATTAGGAAAATTAACAGATGCCAGACAATCAAACAGAGGCATTGCTAGGGCGGGCTGAGTGGGCTGTAGCCCCGGGTCTATTGGTTGTAGCCATGGACAGAAGCTCAGGTGCTACAACCAAAATGCCAGCTAGCCCTGAGTCCTGTCATTAGCTTGGTCCCTGATCATTTCCAGACCTAGCAACACCCCTGCAATCAAATTCTTCTTCTTTGTCTACCTCTGATGAAGCAGTTGGCAACATTTTGTTGGCAGGGTAACATTTTCCATGATGCAGCTCAGGCTTGAAACCACGGGGCACCCGTACCCAGGAGTGTTCATAGACTTTGCCAAATCAATGGAAAACAGAGCGACTCGCTAGCATTTCAGTGTCATAGGAATACCTCTGTTCTGCGCCACACAAACAGTAGAGCAACCAGTTTTTGAAGTGGAGAAAACATTCAGAACATCTTGGAGGGCTTTGCATCTGACTGGATCAGCACTGGGCTTACGTCTCTCAGACCACAGCTCTGTAACTAGGCGACTGGCTAACCATCAAAGCCTGCGTGGAGTTCAAAACCCTGACTATTGCACACCGCTGCATTTCTGAAGAATCCCCTCTCGACCTGAACACAGCATTGAGCAGAAACAGCATGTGCGCTCACTACAATCATCCAACAGCATCTCTCTTGCCATGCCACGTTTCAAAAGTACCAGAGCAGGAGGCGTACGCTTCTGTGTCTCAGCTCTCTGGAACTCCCTACCTCCAAACATCAGAAATAAGCGTTCCTACCCTACCTTCAAGGGACGTGTGAAAACTTGGCTGCTCAACAGATATGATTGACGTCCCTCTGTACTGTGGTATTACTTGATGTCTTACTGTTTCCTCTGTACAAACTCTGTGAGCCCTCTGGGTTTGGGGTTACACAAATGCTATAAATAAATAAATAAATAAATAAATAAATAAATAAATAAATAAATAAGCGTGAACAAATCTGCAGGCGCATTGAGCAAATCCAACACATCGTTCCGAGCAGATTGTGTCTTTCAAAGCAGGAATACGTTGTCCTGATGTGTGACTGACTCTGGCCCAGCCTTGCAATCTTTCAGAAGCGCATCCCCTTCTTAAATTCTCCTGCTCTTCCTGCTGAACAGTCCACGACTCACATAAGGAAACATCCTAGTCCTTCAATGGAGCCAGCACTGCAGTTTTCATTTTTCTTCTCAGTCTAACCCCTAAGAATTGAAAGAGTCGTGCAGTCCCAAACTCTTACAGAAGTCCACAAATCTAGGGCAGAATTGATGCGTTATCTGGATGAAGATCTCTGTGGCCTCTACATTGGCCCACAGAGAACTTAATCAAGATTAGGTACCGCTTCCTCTTAATGTATAACAAATAAGAAGCATTAGTGGTGGGCTGCTATTACCACGACCAATACAGACCAGACAAGTGGGGAAATAGATGGCAACGATGTCACGTAGATGTCGCCCAAATGAATCCCTCACTAGCATGTGTCTATCACTGCCAGAGGGATACTTGCTGAGATGACAAGAGTGTGTCTCCATTCCCTGTCCCCTTCCCCACCCCAGGATACTACTCGTTTGATTTGAAAAGCAATCTTTTCCTTATATCGCTCTGCCATCGTCGGCCTTGTGGAGGCATGCAACAAGTCTTCATGTCACCCGCCGCATAGGAAGGAAGATGAGGAATGGCCAGGTAAGTGGGATGTGAGGGATGGGAAATGGGAGTAGAGCGAGGGCTCAGGGGCGGGTCAGGCAAGCAGGCCCAGCTGAAGAAGTGTGGGGGCCCATTTCAACATGATGGTTGGGGGCCTTCTTGCTTAGAGCGGAAAGAAGTCAGGGGTGCCCGTTGGTGTCATACATTAGAATGGAAATAAAGTAAGGTTAATAGCTGCCAACTATCACAAGACGGCGAGCCAGCAGGGAGCTGAAACACTCAATGCCCCCTGAATAGTAATGAATCCTTCTTTGTCAACAAGTCGCCGACGTGGAGGAGCCAGTGTTGATAGGCAATGAGGTGATAATTCTTCTGTTTTCCCCAATGGAAGAGGCGGCTGGACAGTCTCCAGCACATGCAGCTTGTAATGCGAGCGCTGCAAAGCACACACTGTAAACTCCTGAAGGTAATTTATAAAGGAATATATTGCTGTGTTATTAGGTCGCTGACAGGCAATATGGTGGGCAGTTGCTGGGGGTGGGGCCTGAGGCTCGAGGCCCCTTGCATTTAAAAAGGTTGAAAGGACCCGGCGCGTTCCTGCAGGCAAGGGTGGAGTGGGGGCTTTGGAGCTCAAATAGGCAGCATGGGTGGGAACACACCAAATAAGAGCGAGAGAGGAAATAGTCGTGGACAGGGGCATGGCGGTGACCGGTGGCCAGTGGCCCTGAGGAGAGATGGCATTGTGCTGGCGGTAACTGGACCCAGGGCCCATTCTGCAGATGCTCCGTGTAGTGTGAAGAAGATTATGGAGAACGACCCCTTCACATTGGAGATTACAATTGCCCTCGGCGTTGCCCCCACACCCGTTTCTTTACCCTCCATTTACCTTGAGCCCATCCAGATTCTTTTGGGGCAGCTGGCGCCTGTGCCCACTGCACATATATTGATAATGACAGCACCTATCAGTGCTTTGCAGCACATTTGATTGCTGATTTATTAAAAGTGTCCATGCTTTTAAGTTTTTTTAATTCAATAGCTGGCAGTTATGCCCCAGGTCAAGCCCTGTTTGATTATTTATTGAAAGGTGTTTTGTTTAGCGCCGTGATAACTTTGGAATGAGTAACTTTGCAGCGCTACATCCGTGCCCTTATGTGCAGCTGCTGTCCAGGTATTCAACAGCCAGGAGTCCGTGCACGCAGGGGTACAGCACGGAAGCTGCTGCAATGCACGGCTTCTGTTTAGTGTAAGATGTCCGCCAAGCAGCGCGGGCTGCCACTCTACGGTGAAACAAGGCCTCTCCCAATCTTCGATTGGCCCTTTTAAATTCCACATTTTGTAAGAATTTTAAAATAACGCTTGGGCTGCGATGAAAGATTTAAAGCTTGTTTAAGAGGCGCCTCTCAGGGGATTGATGGAAAATGGGCAGAGTGTGCATGAGGAGCTCATTCTGCGGCCTAAGAGAGAGATAAATGGCTTAGAAGGCGATGCTTAAGAAGTGACAGGAATGGAGAGTGTCAGGGAAAGCCCCCGCACTTCGGAGAGCTCAGGGCTGGGGGATTAGGAGGCACTCGGCCGCCGTGTGCGGTGAGGGCACTGCTTTCAGATGTCATCAGCCCAGAAGCAGCAGTGAGGGAGATACGCTTAGTCTCCAAAACCAGAGGAATTTTACAGTTTCCAACAAATACCAGTGAAAAGAGCCAGAAATAACTCATTGGGGGAAAGCTGGGTAACAGCATGTACTTGGTTCACTATGCATTCTTTCACAGTGCGTTAACAACTGACATGTTTTTAATTATTTCAGATTTTGTGTGATTTGAGTGTGGATCAAGTCAGTGTGACACAATGGCTACTGCTTTGCAGTGATGAGTAATGGATAAAGCTCATACCCAGCTTAACACTATTACTAAACTAGCAGTGATCACAATGATGAAGGTGAAACAGGCATGGGCGTGAAAGGTAGACCTCCTTCACCTCAACCAACTCTTGGATATTCCAGGTTTTTTTGTTAGAGCAGCGGACCGGTTGGCCCTGGTACTCAAGACTCCTAAAAACTTGAAACCTGCCTGGACTGCTAATATAGGAAAAAGTAGCCACCAAATTCCCTCATAACATTTTTATTTCATTGGACTATTTAATAGTCAATTCACCAAAAATATTTCACCCTATGGTTCAGCCTGAAAGACATATTGGGCCTTAGTATGAGCATGCCGGTCCGGTAACAACGGTGCCGGTAAGCTACCGGGATCGTTGTCACTGGACCGGCATGCTCCAAGTTCTGCGAACGGATGCCTTTCTGCCCGCCAGGTCTGACTTGCCAGTCGGAACGGCACTCGCTCGCAGACCTTGACGGATGCACCGGCACTGTTGCACACAGTGCCGGACCATCCATCCTCCCCATTCCCATTAAGTCCAATGGGACTCGAATGGGAATGGGGAGTAATTTTTCCTGGCGCCCAGCAATGGGGAATTACCAGGACCACAGGGGCTGTAATGCCCCGGTAAGTCCCCAGTGCTGGACGCCAGAAAAAAAAATGACTCTGGTGGCAGCCGTGCCATTTTTACCGGCACAGCTACTGCCAGGGTCATAATGAGGCCCATTACATAAAAGTGTGACAACGTAAAATTCATCACAACATAAAACCACATATGATAAAAAATCTTCTAAACTGCAATGTGTTCAAGTTTTACCAATTTTCATATTATCAACTGTGAACCCACAATCTCCAATTGTACCCAATTACAAAACTTTTTTTCATTGTTAAAGACCCTATTATGGATCTATCTGTTCATCATCTGCCCACACTGTTTTTTTTTAATCCGATTTACAATAAATCTCTAGAACTTCTTCATGGGCTAATATGCCTACTGAACACTGCTGTACATATATTTGTACTCGGGTGTTTGCTGCCCTAAGGCCAATCTCTGTTTCCAGGTCAATCCTTTGGACACTATACGTCTAGGAGTCGTACAATCTTCAGTGTGGGCCTTGTTGAGAGTGGACTACCCTCTATTCACCTCCTGTTGTAACGTTGGCTGTAGGGAGGCTATACACTTGAGGAGGGAAGTGAGCTAGCAAAGAAGCATAAAAAAATAACAGCTCTGGGGTACCAAAATAAAAGAATGTCCAAACTGTTGCGCTATATTGAGACCGCCCTTAACCTGGGAAGTCCCGTCCGAATCAAGGCGCCCTGCAATACTCGCTTATGTTTTTTTGTGCTGGCCTTACTGAAGGCTCATATAGAGTCACACAAATCCCCCACCCACAGTGAGCCAGGAACCAGGCCGGGTATAGGAAATATAGTTGTATTTATTTTAATTATAGGTAATAGAAATCACACTAACCTACAAACGCCACCTTCTTTTTGGCTCACAATTGACTTCTTGTTACACAAGTCAATCACACCAATGGGTTTAGAAAAACACAAATTACAATACCTTTCTTTCTATAAATTGCACTTCAAGCGATAATTAAACTGATCAATAAATGAAAAGAAGACTGTTGCATATGCAATGCTGAGCAATTTCGATATTGATACACGCTTAAAAGGCTAGCAGTTTAGTTTTACACATTTCTGTAAATGCATATGGTATTACTATTTCACCCACACTTTCACTGTAAGATAAACCCAGGGTGATTTAGCAGTCTGTTTTTCAGACCCCCACACCACCACTTTGGTCTGTGTTGGGGAGGTCTAACAGAAAAATTAAGTTGATTGAAGAATTTTGGATTTCAGACCCAACTGCACTTAAAGGCCTCTGTTGAGGAGGTTGGAAAGCAAGAATTGGGATGATGTGAGAATTTGTTTAGGGACAAAGACACCCTTCTTCCTAAAAGAAGTTGGGGTTAACAGGACAAATAGTATTACCCAACTACACTACAGTCTATCACTTTCAGCGTGAACTGGGAATGAGCTTTGATAATTTTCAATTGTAACAAAAATCACGCCATGGTGGTCTGCCAAGAGGAATTACATTAATATTTTTAGTTAATTAGGCTAAGGATCTACACAGTTTTGCTCCCCCCTGCCCACTATACAGGGAAAGGATTTAAAGCAAGCAGATTCCCCCACCTTTTTGGTCTACTTAGATAGAAAACCGCTGTTTACAGTTTAGGAAAGCCAGCTGCATGTCAGGACCTTCTGGAAGGACAGGGCAGGGGTTTTGGCCCTCCACGCTCGAGGATAGTCCCCAGCTCTTCACAATAGAGTCCAGTCAGTTTCTTTTAGGCCTCCTAGAAATGGACATCTCCACCCAGATGCAATCTCCTTTTGGTGATACCTTGTGGCTGTCAGATGGTAAGTTTCAGGAGCTCTGTCCCTTCCTCATGGTGCATCCACTTTATAGTATAGAGCAGTGATGAAACCAACAAATGTACAATCTTGGGTAGTGCCTTGCAAGAGTTCTTTCAAATAGTATTGGACAGTTACCCTTCTCTCTCCTCCCAACTGCAGCCCATCTCTAAGGATTGGTTTATGAGTCTGGAACAGACATATGACAATTCACATTTGTAATCGCCATTTGTTCTCATGTCAAATTTTTGGCAAAAACTAGTTATGTATCAAAAACATTGTGATTAACTAATAATGGCCATAATATATATATATATATATATCGTTAAGACATGGAGGAAGGAAAAAACCGCACTCCAAGCATGAGGTCTGCAGGTCCCAGTAAACAAAGTAGCAAACTCGAATCCAAGTAACAGAAAAACGAGTTTAATAGATGGTTAAAAATAGTAGGCAAAGAACACACAGCAAACAGAACAGAACGCCAGGGCAGTGTCCTTAACGACGCGTTTCGCGCTTCTCCGAGCGCTTGATCACGTTATATATATATATATATTCTTACTCAGCTTTTTGGGAATTGAATAAAACAACAGCCAGGTCTGCACCATTTTGCACCGCCATGTGGCAATTTTCTGCCATTTTTACAAAAAGCATAATCATTAGAACATGCAATTTATTATCCATATTCCTAATTTCACCCTTCACCCATTCGCCAACTCTCAAATTTGAAACATTTTCATATCAGCCAGGAACCCATTTTAGATAGCCATTACAGTTTCCTTAGTTACAGGTGGATGAATTTTATAATCGCCCAAATCACCTAGAAATTACCTAAAAAATAACATGTCAATCAAGAAAGTACGACTTATGGTTGCTGAGAAAATGGCCTAAACGATGATAGTCAATTAGCATTGCTGTATTAGTTTCTTTGAAGTTTGTTGTTGTCAGGCTTGATTGCAGCCCCTGTATTTACATCTTCCACTGCATTAGGGACATCCACCAGTTGTATTGGAACCTATTTAGACAGTCTGTCTAAATAGGCCCGTTTTTCAGTGTGAAGGCTCTGTCATTTTTCCAGTGGACCTTTTAGTTCTGTAGGCTTGCAGCCTTTGATTACACCCCAAAGCCCCTCCACCCCTTGTTCCTACATGATTTCTTTGTGAGGAAGAGCAGGGCAGAGTGGGATTATCATTCAACAATTTTTTTTTTCTTTCATAATTTTCTTTTGGTTGGAGCCCATCCGGCTCAACTTCCTTCATTGAGAAGTGGTCACCTGAGTCTCCCCTTGTGTCTATAGCTTGCGGAGTGTGGCATGGCACCCCCTTTCTTCCTTCTTAGTGAGTGGGCACTCCAGCCTCCCCTTCCATTTTTGGATTGGAGCGTGTGGCACTGCATTCCTTTTCTTCCTTATTTCCGGGATCCTGAGAGTCCTCACCAGACTCCCCACTTGCCTCCAAGTTAAGGTGGTTAGTTCTCTAACAATAGAAAGAAAAAGAGGAATCAGTATCTTTTACACAACAAATTTCCCTGGAGGATTAACACAGAATTGACAAAAACAGCATACAACTATCAAAAGCCATTTTCACCATTTCACAAAACCTTAGTTATTTATTTTCTTCCTTTTTACAATGAGCACTAAGTAAATTACTCCATATATATATATATATATATATAATGTCCAAAGGAAAACTTCACGCACGAAGTACGTGAGGGAAAAAGGGCCGCACTCCCAGAGCAGCTGAGGAATGTAATTTCATTACAACATTCCGAAAAAAACAGCACACCGAATTCCAGCAGCACCTTGTGATTTTATTTTGTGTTTGCTTAGAGGAAAAACAAGAAAAGTGGAACAACGCGTTTCGCAGTCCTCTGACCGCTTGGTCACATGGTCAGTGATCAGTGACGTCATCAATGACATTTGTGATGTCATCTTTGATGTTCTGGGTGTTAGTCTTAGCAGTGCACAGTGGTGGCGCGAGTTATGGTTGCTTTGCTTACCATAACTGGTGAATTTCTGAGGTTTTTCGGTTTTACGTGTAATCAAAACGTCCCTTTAACAATGTTTTTCATTGAATTTCATAGGTTTTTACTAGTGCAACTTAACCATAACGTCCCTTTAACAAAACATTTTCAGTGAATTTCATGGGCTTTTGTGAGTGCAACTTAACCATAACACCCCTTTAATACACTTTTTTCAGTGAATTTCATGGTTTTTTATGGGTTTTTATCGGTTTTTTACTAGTGCACCTTTACTCTGCTATAAGTCCCTTGAATTGTACAACCCCCTAATGTGGCAGCTATGGAGTCTGTGGACATCACGGTAGTCCGCAGATGTCAGGCTGCATTTACAAGCATCAAAATCATAAGGGAGAAACAAAAAAGAGGTACCCATCAGCCAACAAACAGATGCACCTAAAATCACAACGAACGTTTACAACATGCACGTATACCTTTTTTTTGCAAATATTAATGTTTTAAAATACTAGTCTTTTTATGTGAGACACACATTGCAATGGAATGCACCAATCACAAACCATGACTGTACACTTCATATAATCTCCTCAGTACAAGTACTGGATACTGATTGAGAAACAGCAAGTGCTTACTGGACAACGTATTCTCACTAAATAGAGCACGGGCAATTCTCAGTCGCACTGCGCCAAGAGTGCAATATAGGCATGTGTTGCAAGTAATTGAAGAGAGATGTGGTTATAAGTCCGATGGATTTATTTGCAAAGTAGCCTGACATGTGTTTCGAGTCTAAACCGACTCTTCATCTGAGGCTGTAAATGGGAGATGGGACCTAAAATAAATTGAATGAAGGACAGTGCCAGAAAACTCTCTCACGGCTTCGCAATTGCGGTAATTTCAGCACAGCAGGAAAAGCCAAAGTGATGTGAAAGAGCTTCCTTTCACATCACTTTGGCTTTTCCAGCTGTGCTGAAATGACCGCAATTGCGAAGCCATGAGAGAGTTTTTTGGCACTGTCCTTCATGCACTCTTGGGCGCAGTGCGACCGAGAATTGCCCGTGCTCTAATTGTTTCCACATCAGTGGATTGTACTTGGCAATACTCCCACACCTCTCAGGCACCTGCAGCCTATGTGCACTCTTAATGTTTATTCATATAAGCGCTGTGGTTTTGTGACTTTTTCTGCCAAACCTGTGTTTTTGTTCTCACTAAATAGTAAGTGCATTGCATTTATTTCTCTTTTATTAGTTTTCATTACATAAACATCTGTTATAAGAAAGAAGCCCTTTTTTGTTTCTCACAGAAATGACAAGCATACTTGAATAGTTGGAAGAGAACTTCTCAAGAGAGGTAATGAGCGAAGTTAACATCTCCAATGGTATACAATACATATTTTACTGTCAACAAATAATGTACTTTGTACACACCTTACTAAAATAATTATTTTTATTGTTCTTACAGTACATAGTTTTCATGACAAAAGCATACCCAAGTTTCATCATGTACAGTCCGTAGAATGAGAAAGGGAATTTGTATCCCCGACTGCGACTGCATGGGGTGTCCACACTCAAAATGGAGGTGCCCCCGGACAAACAGAATGTCTGGACATGTCCGTGTTCACATGATGCACCTTTAATTAATCAGCGGACACCGCGTCGATTCCACAGACACCCAGCACATGTATACTGAAATTTCCCACCCGAAGGGTGTCCGGGACGGACGTTCGGGGAAGTCATCATGTGACTGTGCCCTTGTGGCGTGACAACGGTTTCCGTGAATGGTGTCTGAGGCCGCGGACAGTTTAAAAGTGCTTTTCCAGCCAAATTATGCTGTTTCAAGCAGAAACGTTACCCTTGCACAGCTACCACGTTGATCTGCTAAAGGGGCCCACCCATTACTTTTCCTCATTCTCAATCTGGCTGTCAAGGGGAGAGCATCTGGAGAACACCTGCTTTGCAAATCTCTAAAAACCTTCTGCAATGACATCTGCTATGGCCACCTTTGCTTCCCAACCACCCCCACCCACACCACCACCACCACCTCAACAATCTGGAGTGCCTCAAGAGGGGGAACAGGTCCAGTGATACAGAGGAGGATCAAGAAGAGGATCAAGTGGAGTAACTCCCTGTCACCAGTACTCAGAGTGAGTCCTGGGTTTGGCAATTTTTCACCACTGTATGAAATGTCCCAAAGGTTCATGCAAGCAAGGTTCAATGCACTGAGTGCAAAGTGGTATTCAGTCATGGGAGACCTGGTTTGTGATCCTGTGGGACTACTTCCATGTGGCGTCACACCAAATCGGCCCACCGGAGTGCTCTGAGAAAGGAGATACCTTTCTCAGGTAAAACCAGGTTGACTTCCTCTACCCCATCATCTTCATCTGCTCCTGCCACCACAAAGGATACTCCTTTGGGGTAGAGGATCGCAGTGGCTGCTTCGCAGGCCTTACAGAACACTGTTCACCCTTACCTGTCGAGGGTTACAGTGCCATGCATGGACTATGGAGCACCAATCTGTATGGGGGAGCAGCTTCTGAGTGATTTCGAGCCTGCGGCCATGGACCATGAGTAGCACTGCCACCTACCTGATTAAGGGCTGGACAACATCTTCCTCTCTCCACCTGCCCCTTTGTCCCCGTGGTTGCTGCCCCTTCCTCCTTCCCTCCCCTATCTTGCCTCTGCTGAGAACAAATGGCAAAAAATACAACAAAAAAAGGTTCCTTTAGGAGCCACCCTTCACAGTTAAAAAAGAGAAGTAAGAAAAAAAAATTACAGGCCCATGGGAAATCTGCATAGTCCACGGACAGCGCGGTAGACTGCAGACATGTACAAAATTCCAGGCATGGGACAATTGCGATCATTGCATTTTTTTTGTGCTAAAAAAAAAGGTGGCTCTTAAAAGAACTGTTTCTTTGGGGTTTGGGCTTTTATATTTATCTACAAACTGAAGTAAAAAACATTTCACTGATTTTCATTTTTTCTTCTCACTTTTACAGAAACTGCTTCAAAGTATTTGGAATGTTTTCCACAAAAATGTGACTACCCACATCAGTTAGTTGTACATCTTGCTGAAAAAGTTGGCCCTATCAAATGTTATGTTCTCATTATCCACACTGGAAGGAAACATCCTCAAATTGTACACCCATCCAAAATCAGTCAGTAGGTATAATATACCACACTGGTCTTGCAACTACTTCAGGGCACTACACTTCATATGTGAATAAATAGGTTGTTGGTTTGAATGTAACAATACCTCCATTACCCAAAAACATAGGTTACCAGCAAATTTAACAAATGTCTACTTAATATTCCTTCAACCAAAATTTAGTCCCTAAACTATAGCACAATTAACAGTTAGAATACGCCAGCAAGTATCTAACTACATCCATAATACTGCAAGAAAACTTTTCAAAGTCAATCTAGTTAGAATACGCCAACAGGTATCTAACTACTTCAAAAACACCCTTCATTGCAAAGCACTTCAAATACGCTATCTGAATTGTTATATGACAAAACATCTTCTAACCTCCATTCAGAACACGCCAACGGGTATCAAACTATTTGAAGCATTTCCTTAATTACAATGTACTTCAAACATACATACTATCACCCTTATAATCATGTAAATGTAATCAGGTTTTTTATATCCAGTACAGATTTCTTTTCCAATGACCCAATGATTATGTAATTGGAAAACAATAGTAGTGGTTCATACACTAATGTTCTACCAAGCACAGTACTTAGAATGTACTGTTTATTAGGGCCTAACGTTCCCCGCCTGCATTCTCTCACTTTAGAGATATTGCACGGGTTGGTGAGGAGTCTCGACAATGATTGATGTGCTCCCCCTGTATGAATGGGCGGTAAATTTTCAATACCCACACCATTGCCAGGAGTGCCTTCTCGCAGTCATTATTGTGCTTTTGATACAGCACCGCTGTTATGCAAGTATCTGACAACCCTGTCTCCAAGAAGATCTCCTTGTTCTTTATGGGGTAAGCCAGACAAGGAGCCGTGGAAAGGCTTTTCTTCAGTTGTTTAACTGCCTTGACTTGTTCCGGACCCACACCCACTTGACTCTGGCCTTTAATAATTCTGCTGCGTAGTCTTCAATGAACTTCTGACTGTAATTAGTGAGTCCGAAAGGCTTCTTAATTCTCACAGAGTAGTGGGGTCTATTTGATTTCAATAAGGCTTCCACCTTCTTTGCCTGGGGATTAAGACCCTCAGGGGTGATCTCATGCCCTAAGAGGTTTGCGCGGGTTTTACACCAGTGTGCCTTATGAAAGGACAGTTTTGCTCTGGATTTCGGCAACTGGGTCAGAACATGGCAGATTTCTGCTATATGTTCTTCCACAGTTGAGCTCTTCTTCAGAACATCATCCACATAGGCCAGGTTTCCCCTTTCGCCCAAGTCAGGCATGGCCTTATCTAGAAAGATGTTAAATTCATTGCAGGATTTATTATTAATTAGGTCCAAAATGATTGCGAACCGATTGAGAAGGTCACTGCCCAAATAAAAGGCAGAAGGGACATCTCTCATGACCCAACAATTATGCTCTATGCTTTTGTAGCCAATGGACATTTGGAATGTGGAGTTTCCAGACCTACTTCCCATTTGTCAATCAATTTGAATGTGGGGATGGTCTAATCTTTTGGAGAGTTTCCTGAATAGTTCTTTGCTGATGAAGCTCCCTCCATTATTCAGGCATACTCTGGCAAGCACCGGCTCCTCCCCCTTATTTAACTCAATGGGGAAAAACATATACTCGCCCTTTTTCTGAATGTCCTTCAGACTTTGAGCAGTTTCTTCCTTATCTGATTTCACAGGATTCAATGTTTCTTCTGATTTTGGATGGGTGTCAAATTTTAGGGTGTTCCCTTCCAGTGTGGAATGCCACTTAAAACTGGAAGGAATGTTGATTTCCAAGAATGGAGGAGGGTTTCCATTACCAATTTATTCTCCTACAGAGATGACTGTGATGTCTGGGACTTGGTTATTCTTGAAATGGAATTCTACATTCTCAGAACATTGATTAATTAAACGACAGGTACAATTCATGATTACATAATTGGTACTCATTTTTAATTTTATAGGCTGATTAGTCTGGGTCCAGATGACCTTGGTTACACAGTCGATCAGAGGTGATAACCTCCTCAGAAGATCGTTCCCCAGTAAACAATGTGTGCCCTCTGGAATCATGACTATCAACGGACGTTTCAGGCGATGTCGCCCAATTTTTATTTCCAGATCCGCATTCCCTTTGATGGAAATATCATTCCCATTAAAATATTGGAGTTGTCGGGGAAGTGGGGTGAGGGGAATTTGGTGGCCCTCCCCCATCCTGAGTTTAGTTGGTCAAAGATCTTTTTGGACAGGAGGGTGGCTTGGGATTCAGTGTCCACCAGAGCTGATAATGCACACTGACCCTGCACCCTGACTGGTGCATAGAATCAGCCTACATTCTCCTCCAAGGTACAAAGAAAGTGTGAGTTATTTGCCAGTTTAGTGGTCATTTTCTTAATATTGAACTCCGACACTGTGTGATGTTGGCCAATTTTCTGTGTTAGAAATCAGGAATCTGTAAATAAAAGTTTGCAACTCGCAATGGGAGTAATTGGGGAATCCTCCTTTTCCCTGGCTCCTTGGCTGTCCACCTTTTCCCTAGCGACAGTTCTCAGAACCTGTTTGGGGAAGGACACCCCCCTCAGTTTGAATTCAGTCTGGCACACTCTGGGTCGGTCTCCATACTTACCCTGTCCCATTCAGGGTCTTTTAGGACCCATTTCTCTTTAGGAGGGACCTTCCCAGTCCTGAAAGAGAAGGTCTATTTACCTCAGCCCTCCAGGGACTCTTCTCTTTCAAAGGGGTAATCTTAAGCTCCTCCACAAAGTGGGTTCTTCTTTGGCCTCTTCTACCTACCCTTTGCTCTTTAGGTTCTAACATTTGGGGTATAGAAGAGACACTTGCCGGCTGAGAGGTTTTGTGGGGTTCTGTCTAGGTGAGAAAGGAAGCTTCCTCTAGCGCTTGGCATCTCCACTCCACCCGGGCCCCCTCCTCAGGAACCTTGGTTTGTCTGATGTTACCTCCCGAAGTTTCCCAGGTAGCATTGACCTAACTGGTCCCCCCCCTTGTGATAGTATTTAAAGATAAAATGCACATTTTCAGTGGTACCTGCCAGCATGTTCATGCTGCTGTTGTGATTGTTTCATGGTTGGCGTTGTCAGTTGCTAGTTAATGGCGCATGCACACCTGCATTTTAACATATTTGCCTATAAGACTGAGCAGCGCTACAGTTGGAATGTCATTGAGGTGTTGTGGGTGGACAGTAGGGAGGTCCAGTGCAACTGTCTAAAAATCCATAGCCCCGAATATGTGCCATGACATATTGTCACCTTACATAACTTAGGCTAACGTCACAGAAAATGGAATAACATGGCATAAAGCTGGAGAAATTATGTTTTGTGCAGATATAAACAAATAAATGGAGCAAACTGTAATGCTTCCAAAGTGAAAAAGGTTGCTTCAATTTAAAGCATGGCAAAAATAGGCAACTCAAAATCATTCTCCATCCCACCCTAATAGACAGCACATCGACAAATAATTCTGGTAAGCAATCAACAATTCTACACAATGGAATGTTCACCACCCGAAGAGACATATCGATACTAAATGTCACTAAAACCACATGAGCCCACCACAGATAAACCAGCACAACTCCCAACAACCCTTAAACATTACCCCAACAGACAGCACATACAACCACACAAACAATTCATCTCTTGCAAATCCTGAACCTACAAGAAACTGTGAAATTCCAGAAGGTGTGATCTACAGCACACAACAGCAAAGCAGGGTGTATTAATGTGTTCCACTCATTCTTCTGTGGATCAGTACTCTGGATGGCCCAAGCAATTTCAGTGATTGGCAGCAACAGGGGAGTACATTAATATTGGTTTTGCTGCAGTCAGTCCGTTATACTAGAATCTCTGGTGCACTCATTGGGTGGCAAGACTATATATCTGCCTGTCAAACAAAGTGATATGGGGACAAAGGGAGGATGAATGCAATAATAATGCAATTCTAGGTGATGGTGTGCTCTAGCACCTTGAAGCGTCGCTTGTGCTAGATGGAATTACCAATAAAGATCTCAGTCCAAATAACCAGACAGACTCAAAGAATATGGCAATGTATAACTTTATTCTCAATTTAATAAAGCAGGGTCAGCTGGCATCAGACGGATGCTTGCACACTCACACACAAACTTGATTACACAGAGGTCATCCTACGTGGCAAACCATGAAACTTATTAGCGGGAGGGATTGGTTAGGGGAACATGTCTACTTGTAGAATGTATACGGGTTAGTACTTCATTGGCTGCCTCCTATCTGTATGACGCACCTCGAATTACCTCTAAATATGTACAATACTGATTATAGCGAACAAAATGGCAATGGATTGGTCTATGCAACATTGTATAGCAGGTTGCCCCATAGATCCACTGATTGGTTGGCATTCTCACCCAACCTTGGACTTTCATCTCGGCTAACAGCATGCAAGGAAACTGAAACCCAGGTGCTTGAATCACATCAGATTACTTCCTACGTTCTCAATTAGTCCATAATCTGTCATCAGTCCAGCCATGAGCCAAAGTTTCCCATCTGTAGTTGACCTTGTAGCCTGTTCTCGGTTCTAGGACACTCAAGGGATTATAAGCACGTCATTATCTTCATTCAATGCTTAATGAATAGCCCTTGTTTTCATCTTCTGCGTGACATGTGAAGAGACCACACATTTCTCCATTTCAGCCTCTTATTTACTGCTATTTGATTTAATTATACCGAGTGTCGTTGTTCCTCTTGGCCTCTATAGACTTGCTCACTCTACCTTGTATAGGCTTTATACACTTTTAATTGTCCAATACTTGGCTCTTGCAAATGTTTTCTTCTTCTTTAATCTAAGAGAAATATGTCTCGTCCAAGGCTTATCTGTCTACCTCCCTTCGTACTTTGCAGCTATTCCTTAAAAATAGCATCCTTGATCCCAAGCAAACATTGACTCCTCTTTGTTTTGCACACAAATCTGTTCTTTCTCCTTACTCTGCAACCCTGATCTGTTTCTGAGGTATTTTATTGAATATTAACATGACCCGGCGTCCATTTTCCAACTATGTTCGTCCTTGTCATTTTGTATATTCCTATATAGCAAGCTTCTATGTATCTTTTCTATCTTGCATTACTGTGTATTTACACTTATTAGTCAGCAAGTTACTTTGTCTTCTTTTGCATTCATGATTACTTTATCATTTCGTACATGTTTCTCTTATCGCTTCAGTTACATCGTCACACTTAAGTATTTTCATATCGTTTCAGTATAGCTTTCCTATATCTGCTTTATGAAATCACTCTACACTCATCAGACTTCACTCAGCACTCCATAATGTCCAATGGTGCGTGCTGACATCCTTCCATACGGCATCCTTCCACACTTTCAGTGTGAGGGTACATCTGATACAGTTGTCTGAGTGCATATCATCTCTCATACACTCGATGCAGTATAGGCATAACACATGGAGTCCCACTTAGGGCCCTTCTGCTGTTCCAGTGTAATGGTGGTTAGGGGGCGGAGTTAGGGAAAATGCACCCAACTGCTCCTCTACAATAGCATTAGGTGCTGCTAACAGCAGAGCATGAGGGGACACCATGAATATGTCTTGTGTCACACAATTGTGGGACTGCAAGTAACTGCCTGCAGGCCGTCCTTCGGAATGCCCAATCGTTTGGAAGTTCTTCCCCATTTTTGGTGTACCGCCCCTTTCCCAGACGTCTGAGAAAGCCACGCCCACACTCAGCGTGGTGTTTCACGCAAGACGCACGATGGCTTGCAGAGACGTGCCGAGATTGCGCGATCTCCACATAAATCCAGGCGAAGTCCCACACATTCAATTCCATGAATCGTCGAACGAGGACATTCGTGTGGTTTGGCACGTACATTTTCGATTTTCCCTGCAAATAATTCCATGAATCGGGCCCTAAATCTCTTTGTGTGGCTCATCGGGCTGTATATGGCCAAGAAGCAGCATTTCTCTGTGCCAAATTTCAGGTGTATGTTCCTACCCTGGCACTTCGCTCTCAGGATGCTTTTCATCTTGTTGTTCCACGCTTCAAAATGATTAGAACTGGCGGCCACGCTAGCTGTGGAACTCCCTGCCACGAGAAGTCAGAGTTTTGAAAATCCATCTCACGTTCAGGCATAGGTTAAAAACTCTTTTATTTTAGTACTTGCATCCCTTCTTTAATCAGAAATTAGCATCAAGATGCCTCCGGTGAACGTGCGCTTTAGAGATTTTATAACAAAGGACCCTAGGCCTCAGAGCAGTTTATTCTTAAAGCCAAAGTCCCAGTTTAGCTTTTTCATAGAGCTCAGGATCCAGTCCTTGTTTTACTCGTAGCCCTTTCAAAAGTTCCCTGCCAGAGTTCCACTGTTCACTCTGTTTCAGTGCACCAAATATCGTTTACCCAGGGTAGCAGTGAGCCAAATCGAACCAGCGAATAGTGGTTTGATAGCGCCGCACTCACAACCACCACTTTAGCTCACTTTCCCCAACTGCTGCAAAATTGTTTTGCGATTTCTATGCCAGCCCTTTGGTGGGTGGCACTCACATCGCAAACATACTCGCATTCATACAAAGGGGCGTTTGCCTGTTGGTCTCTTTGCTATTCCTTCATTCCCTGGTATTTCCCTGCCATATTTACGCCTGCCAGTACTCTCATATAATACTTTTTTCCCTTGCTACCATTTCTCCTTTCACCCTTTGCATTAAGCTCCCATTACTCACAATGTATCACACATATTCCAGTCCGACTCCTATCGCAGTCCGCTCTACAGGTACTGCCACGTCTTACTTCTACACCCTGTCCAGCTGCCCTGTACTCATTTGACCTTGTCTAGCACGTGCTAAACTACCACTCCTCCCAAATTCCTGTGTTTAAGCGTTGCCTGATAGATAACTACTCTGTCCTGGTATCAGGCGTGTGTCTTGACGTTTACCACAGCCGGGGTGCAGCCTGTGTCTACTAGCCTTATTAGGTGAATCTGTTCCATACTCGCATGTTCCCCTTGACTACAGTCTGGATAATCCTGGCGGGGCACAGTACCCCTCTCCACAGACAAGCCTAGGTACTCTGAAGCTTATATACAGTGGTGATTTGGCAAAGTATAAAAGCATATTAACATAAAATTAAATAGCAACCACAAAATTAGCTTGGGCATCACTCAGCTAAATTCTGCTCATCATCTTTAGTGCATCTAAGGGGTGTCTCACACACACAGCATTGCCGCACCACACATGTCGTAATTCAGCACCAGAGCAGGCAGCTGTGTGCAACATTAGTTGCATTTGGCATGCACACTGCACAGCTGCATGCTGCACATTGCACACACACACACACACACACGCACGCACGCACGCACGCACGCACGCACGCACGCACACACACACACACACACACACACACACACACCCCCCACCCCCCCCTCCTTCTCTATCTGCATTTACCTGGCACGAGGGCGCAAACCCTGCAGCGCGTTGAGACCATACCAATGGTGAAAGGCGCTATACAAATGCCCGTTAACATAACATAAGGACACGTAGTGAACACATGGCTCACAGCCGAGCGATCCAAGTCAGGCTATCTATTAAACATCCGACTTGCATGCTGCACAGCACAGTACCACAGAGCGTGCACGAAGTCTGGGACTGGTTCTTGAATGTGATGAGTGGGTTTTCAGGCGCATGCGTGTTACGTGACGTCCCAAACATTTGTTACGACTTGGCACAATACCATTCTGATCAAGTACTGAGGAAAAAAAATAGTGAGACGTACGGCCTTTGACTTCAGTGTTGGTGACACAAAGGGCATAGGTGCAGTATATACCTGCCAAGCAGCCGCAACCGCTGTCTTAACGGTTGCACCCAACTTTTGGGCACATTGGCACTTTCCAGCCTAAATTGTTTTGAAAAATAGTGTGGCGCCGTTGTAAGTTTGCCAACAAGTGCAGCCTCGCCTATCTGAAGTATGGATACCCCTGCTGTGTCATTGGGGAACTTGCAGGATATATCCTGTATCGCCCCGGCCCCCAAATCCTGGTAAAGGCAGCAGTTGTGAAGTCGAGGGCAGGCCGATATGCCAGGGTGCACCCCTGGGACGGCTTTCCGCCTTAATCAGACAACAGCCCCATCGCAGCACCTAATTTCCGTAAGCATGCAAGGGTCTTTTCTCGGAAGAGACCCCCCAGTCGTTGTCGCTGGTGTTTATTCCTACCCAGTCACCAGGGGCTTCCCAGTCTTAAAAAAAAAAAACATGCACACACACGTCCCTCTTTCCTCTCCAGAAGGGGAACTCGGCCTCGTATGATTTATTATTAAAGAACGGAATGCATTTATCGTCGGGGTGTGCCAGGCGGAAACGCCTGCGCCCGGAGATTGGGGGGCACTCTGCGCCGCTTCCCCTCTGAACCTCGCAACGGCCAGGGCTCAGCCGTGCCGGCATCCTTTTCCTCTCGCGCCGGCAGCAGCCTGTCGAAAGCCGGTTCCGTTCCCATCTGGCACGGATGTTAATCATGCTTGCGAGGCAGGGCCGCGTGCAATACAGTGAAGGGCGCGAGCCATTAACTCGGGGCGCTGCGAGCTGGGCGCTCCAAAGGTTTCCAGCGGCCCATGCACGACAGCACAGCCAGCCGGCCTGTCTCGCGCGCCCCCGGGTGCTGGGAGAACGTGTTCAGTGATTGATCAAATCACCCCAATGTTGGGTGTTTTTTTTTATTCCAATGCACTTGTTAAACTTTTCTGGAGATTTGTCTGGAAACGTTTGAGGTCATCCAGGGGTGAAGAGGGTCGTGCAAGGGAGGGCAGGCTGCTG
Source organism: Ambystoma mexicanum (assembly GCF_040938575.1). Lineage (NCBI taxonomy): Eukaryota > Metazoa > Chordata > Amphibia > Caudata > Ambystomatidae > Ambystoma > Ambystoma mexicanum. The sequence goes on from NC_090929.1 coordinate 182,158,599, forward strand.
AGATTCCCAGCAGGACCCAATAACATGCCCTGGCAGGTCCTTGCCAGGCACTAGGGCACATTAAACATGTGTTCCCATTTCCAGCACTGTTAGACTGCAACTATGATACATTATTCCTGGGGTGTTGGGGGGCATGGGAAACAGTGGTTGGAGGGAAGCATCTGCGTGGTTTTGGGAATTGTGAGGTGGGGCTGGTTCGCAACACCCAAAAGTGGCAACAAACATGGCTTTAAGTGAGGCAGGGCTCGCTGTGGCTGAGTCCTGGCAGGCTCAGAAATATGGTTCTGAGGTGGGGCCCTGCCAGGGGTCACTAATGTCTCCTGGCAGCCCCGCCCGCTAGAGGACAAAGGCTTTTTTCTAAAGCCTGAAGCTTCCGCTCCTGTGCAAGAGCATCAGACTTCAGGAAAAAATGCCTTTTCTCGATAATGGTGGCGGCGGCACAGGCGAGGCATCCCTTTAATCAAGAGATTCCCGTGGGCTGGTGTCACCATTATGGAAGAAAAGGTGAGGCTGCTGGAAGCCGAGGCTTTTTTTTCTAAAGCCTGAAGCTCCCACTCCTTTGCAGGAGCTTCAGGCGTTTAGGAAAAAAGGCCTTGGTTTCCAGCCACCTCATCTTTTCAGTCTTAATGGTGCCTCTGCTCCCTCATCAAATGCCTGGCGATGGGCAGCTCCACCATTAACGTTGAAGATATGAGGCTGCTGCACCCCACCAGGCACCCCTTTAAGTAATACATGCACAGATCAGCATATCTACAAAAGGCTGCCTGACGGGGGTGCCAGTAGCCCATACATTTGGTCTCGTCGAGGGGGCATGGCCTAACGAGCTGGCAGGCGACCCTCGCCCCCACGCCTCCTTTTAGGCCATGCTCCTTGATGAGCCCCGGCTCCTTTTCCTGTGCTACTTAAGGCATGGGCTAGAAATATTCACGGGAGACAGAACTTTTGGCTCTATGTTCCGAAGTGGGACAATATGTTCCTTCTCAATTTGCAGACAAGCAGAGGAGTATAATTGCATAGGGCCCAGAGCTGACTTGTGGTGCATTTGATTGGGGGGTAACAGATGCTGGTGTTTGCACCCACGTGGACGCCTTTGCAAAGACTGTGAATTAAACAATCTGACGCCTGATTATTTTTTTGTTGAAAAAGTAACTCTTCTGTTACAGGCTCATGTTTTCAGTAAAGAGTGGTTAAGACCGGCAGTCACCAGGATGAAAGAGTGCATGCTGTCACGTCCTGCAATGTCATGGTACAACGTTGTTACATCGCTAGTATATTTTTCGATTAGTTTTTTGCCGAACATTTTTCAACTAAAAACGCATGGAAAAAAATATAAGGGGTAGGTAAAGGGATATAAGAAGTCAGGGTGGGGAATAATATTTGGAGGAGAGGGTTTAAAGGAAGGAACACCAAATATATTTTTTTAAATTGAGGCGTTTTTTCGATAAAAGAAATTTGCAAAAAAACTCATCGAAAAAATAACTGCCAACAACATAGAACCACTGTCATTGGGCGGTCCAAGGATCATGTGATTTCACTTCTACCACCCATATGGTTTTGGTAAAATCCTACCTCTTTTGACTTGATGCAGCCCTAGCAAGACCCAAACCCTTCAGTCCCAAGTGTGATTGAACACAAAGCCCAACAAAAAGCAGCCCTGCCTTCCACAAGGTCTTGAGAACATCACAGGCAGGGGGTGGGATGTGCCAGGTTGCTATCTGTGGAACGGGAACACGTGTCTTCATTCCAACTTCTTAACTCTCTCTCTTTCTACCTTCAATCCTCTTCCCTGCCACATGTATACGAGCTGGGAAACAGAGCAAAGACCACAAAAAGGACAATGTCATAAAATAGACATGTACATTGCCCATTTTATTACAACTGGCGTGACACAGGATGTAAGGCACTGGGTCTAGAGCGGAGCTTTATTGAATCCCAGTGCATCATCCCGTGCATGGTATACAGCCTTCCAGATGCTTTGGACTACGACTCCCATGATCTCTCCCCATTAACAGTGCTGACTAGGGCTGATGGAAGTTGAGGTCCAGAACATCTGGAGAGCCAGAGTTTGCAGACCACTGTCACAGTGAAAATGAAAGGTGTTTCTTAAGCATTGACTAAGCAAATAAACTGCTTCCACAAAGCCTTATGCAAACATTTACTAAGCCCTACCATGGCATATTTTGGGCACAAACATAAATTGGCTAAAAGACTAGTCAGTGAACAATTTTTGGTTTACTCAATGCTTGGAGAATAAATAAACTGCTAGTAGATGAGAAATGCTTATCACTGCTTAGGAACTGTTATTTTAGCATTCCAAATGGTTGCTAAGTGCTTGAGAAATGTTAAGCAAGCATTTCTCTTTGTCCAGGATCTGATACTCCTCGAATTCACAGTTGCATATGGACAGTGTTTACCCACTCCGTGCATCCCTGCTTTGGGCAAAGGTGTAATGTAATGCAAGAGACATTTCTGCTGCATCCATAGCCACTGTAGCAGTGCAGCATATAGTTTTCGGTCTTCTCTGAGGTAGAGCCTTTGCCTTAATTTAACACTTTCACTGCTGGGACTTCTGCGCTTATCTATGGCAAGGGCAGTGAAAGGGTGCTTTGCTGCATACTGTTCACGACGTAGCCTCAGGATCAGGGCACACGTGGAGGGAATGTGCAGGTGAAAGGCGCCAGACCACTTTTTTTCAAATGCCGGATCCTGTCCCACGAGTGTGTTTTCGAGGAATTAAAAAAAAAGAAGTAATTTGCTGCACCCACTTGAAGTAAACATTGCTGGGACGAAACTTGAACCCAGGTCAAACGCTGAAAGGTCAAACAATTAACCACAAGGCCAGACAAATCTCTCGTCAAGAAGTTGTGAAATGTGTCATATTGACATTCTGCTCTACTAGATATGCATTGTTACAAATTATAAGTTATAAAAAGTGCGCCCCTTTTATACTTAGCCTGCAAGACTATAGGAAAAGCTGTGCTCTTGCCCTATTAAAGGCAAATGCTTCTTTGTCTATGGACTTTCTTCAATTGGGAAACACACATTTCTTATTTCACTTCAGAATAAGTTCACTTGCGGTGACGTCACTTCCCCTTGCGCATGCCAGAGGCCCCCACTTTTTTAAAGACTCTGGCCCTGCTCTGGCTGGTCACTTTTAAGGAAGGAGAGGATACATCCACGCAGAGTTAACGTGTCACTGCCCAGGGAAAATCAAATACACAACAAAACATGAAATGGAGTGTCATGAACACCGGGGGCCTTTGTTACTGCCTTGATGTTTGTAGAGTTACATAAAGCATTGCCATAGGCCAGTGGCCTTCAAACTGGGGTGCTGGCCACTGGACCCCCTAGGAGGGCCCAAAGAATATCCAGGTAGGGCCCCAGACCCTTTGAAAAGGGATTCATATTACTGTTTTCAATATAAAAAAAAGGATTAAGGTGACTGCTTTTAACAGAGGCTCCACTGCACATCCTTTGGGGACCCTACGGGGGCCAACCCCAAGCTGTGGTGTGGGTGGCTGGAGGCAGAAACAATATTTTAACTCAAGGCGAGGCCCGGTATGAAAAAGTTTGAATATCACTGCTATAGGAGATATGAAAGTTAGTTAAGATTGTTCTTGCAAACTAGGTTTATTTTAGGATACTTCTAAGGGTATTATCTTGCAGTTTGGGCGGGGTTTACATAAATTGAGGGCGGATTAGGAATCAATTTGCCATTGTTTTGGATTCAATAGTGGAAAACTGAGTATTGAAATGATGGGCAATTCGAGTCATAGTGAGGCTCATTATGACATCACTCGAGAGGCATTTTGGAACTCAATGGATGCCCGTTCATGGCCAGGCATTTTTCGGGAGTTTGCTCTGCATTTGGCTCTATATTAAGGTACATTTTGAGCCACACAAGGAATAAAAGCCTAACTACACACGTGTGCCCCCGTCTGCTTGGTACTTATTTACAATGGTGCACACCGCCCAGGAACGGCTGCCCCTTTCCTTCTTAAGCCCGTGTACGTCAGATCCCGTCCACCAGCCCGACCAATGCATCATTCTGAGGTCCCCTGCGAGCACATCTGCTACGACATGCCCGCTGCCTGTCCCTCTAAATTCCCTTTGCGCCGTAAACCGCGTGCAAGTGGATCTTAATCCCGCCCGAGGTGGGCTTGCTGATGGAGGGGAGGCTCGGGGTCTCAGTTCAGGAAATTGAGTCAATTAAAGTTTTGTAAGGGAATAAACCCGGCTTAGTCCACGCGTAAATCACATTTATTACAGTGGGGGCAACCACATGTCAGCAGTCATAGATCAAAGGCATTAGCCTCTGCTAACCCCAAAGCAAATAGCAAGGCAAACATCTGCTTCTATATGAACACAGCTGTTAACTCCTTCCAGCTGACCAATTAACAGCGAGGCAATCCAACGCGTCGGATCGAGCCGCCCAATTAGAGCTCAAGCAGCCTTGGATTTGCTGCATGGGTGGTGGGGGCGAACCTTGCCCTTTCACAGCGGAGGACCATTTTAGGGCCACATGGGGTGGTCGAGAATGGGCAAGAGAGGCGAACTGTATGACTGAGTGGAGAACACTGATCTGGTTTGAAGTTGGTGCCGCCTAGCCAGCATCAAGAATCCAGGGCAGTGACCATAACTGCTTCGCAATGGGAGGGAGAAAAAGATCCGGAGTCATAGGTCAGCTCGTAAAAAAAATGGCTGAGCGCACGAGGCTTCAAGTTCATTCAGGGAAGTCTTGATGATCAAAGCAGGAGCACTTCGGGAATGCAGCCCAGTCATTCAGTGACCCGGAAGCAGACGGTTTGTGGAAGTGGTCTAAAACGACGACAATGAAGTAGTGCATCAATGGCTCCCTCCCATCCGATACCTGCTTCTCCTACCCAGGGCCGGCTTTAAGGGCAGCAGCGCCCTGAGCGAATTGGCGCCCCGCCTCCCTGCCCACTGCATGCCCCTGGTTAACAGGGGGCGGGGCAGAAGGGGGCGGGCCAGGATGGGCCACTTTTCTTTTTTTTATTAACCCCCTCGCTCCGGCGAGGAGGTTAAATAGGGCGCGTGAGCACCCCATTGTCATTGAATGAGCCCGCTGCTGCGGGTTCATTCAATGATAATGAGGCGCCTGCCACTACACCAGCTTGGGGGAGCCCTTGAAAGACTCCCCCGAGCTGGCGTGGTGGGAGCTAATGACGCCCTGGGGGGTGTGGCGCCCCGGCCGGTCGCCCGACTCGCCCCCCCTAAGGCCGGCTCTGCTCCTACCCCACCTCTGCCCACCCCAGATGTGAATCGATGGCAGCAATTTGTTAAATACACCTGTTGTGTCTGCGACTACAAGACCTTTATTTATTTTATTTTATTTATTGGATATTTGTACAACAAATGGTGTTTCAAGGTGTCACAAGCCAAAAAGGGGAGGAGAACAGGGGAGAAAAATACAGTAACGGTGCTACTAGACCTTGTGACATTCGGTTCGTGCATGTGCAGAACAAGACGTGCATGGGAGTTACGCAGTAGTTTGTGGTCCACTTTGAACAACGCTGGCTCAGAGCAAAGAACATTATTTCATTCCACTTCGCAGGCGATGGTTATATTTCAGTTTCTGTGGGACTTCTTACAGTGTAGCTGGTCTGGACTGTGTCCTTTAAGAGTATGGTTTCTGGACAGTGGGCGATGGGCACCTTTGTTATGCCACAAGATCAATCATCTGGTGCTGGCTCCACATTTCCCCACCCGCCCGTTCCCCTACGACAGGGACGTAATTTCACCAAAATGCTAGGGGTAGTGGAAGTGACATCACATGACCCTTGACCTCTGATGATATCACAGGAATTGATGTCATTTAACCCCACCCCCCAGTGACATCACGGGAAGTGATGGCACACAACCTTTCAGCCCTTGACAAAACAGGAAGTGGCATCATATAGCATTGCCAGTGCACCAAGAAAAATATGGTTACGATATCACTGTAATATGATATACATTTCATGCAAGAATGGATCACCATGTGTAGCGTTAATATCAGTGTACATAGGCCCATTTTTCCAAATTACTGTGAATGTAAGAAGACACCCAAGGCCAAATGATGCCATGCAACTGCAGCTCTCATAAAAGTGGGGTATAAGTTTCATAACATACATATATGAACCTGCATTGCAGATTATATCACAAAATGGTGAATAGGACCCCATGCCAATGTCCCAGCAGGGATTTTCAATGTCTAATGCCCATGCTGTCTTGAGTCACCCCAAATTGAACCGACATCTAATTACATAAATCATGTGAAAGTTTAGCAGCTAGAGTCTATGTTGGTGTCAAGATAAATATTTATTAGGCACCTTTAAGAAAAAAAATGCAAGGCTTGAGTGATTGCCCCAGAGATGACAGGACGTTGACTCTACTGACTGATGGTGGCTGCTGCTAGCTGGATACTGCCACTGGAAGGTGCTCTTAAGTCCTAAAGTATTGGCCTACCATATCCTTCTGAAGTGCGACACCTGAAGCCAGTACTGCCTTTCTAACCAGTTTCAGAAATGCGAGGCGGACAACTTGGCAAAGGTTTATTAATCATAAGGGTTTGTTAAACACCTCACTATCCCTAACCTAAAAAGAATTTCCCTGCCTATCAAAATAAACTTAAGGAAAACACTCTAATAAATGGAATTTGCCCCTCACGCGTTTACATACATCAAACTCAAAAAGGTAATATATGGCAATTCAAACGTAACAGAAATGACAGTTATATTCAACAAAAACCTAATAACTGTATATCCTTATAGCCTGCAAAGGATGCCCTTCCCCAGATTAAACGCAGGCTTTTCATTCAAAGTTTAAAATAAGAAAGTAACAAAATTTTGATCATAACGTTCTTCTTGCTCCAGATGTCTTTCACTTGGATTTTAAGCAACAGTTCAACTAGACAACAAGTCTTGAAAAGGGTTCAATACAACTTCTTTTTGTTAAGAAAAACGAAAGACACACTTCACAATTCTTCTGTGTCAACAACAATGTTTTGTCTGGATGATTCCAACACAATTCATGAAACACTTTAGTGATCTTGTCACTTCCCTTCTTCTTAAGAAACAAAATAAATGGTTCACAATTCTTTTGTATCAACAGCAATGTTTTGTCAGAATGGTTTCACCACAATTCAGTGCTTTCATGCTTTCTTCCCGGTCCACTAACCTGCTAGGACTATCACTAAAATGTTGCTATCCTGGTATACTCGCCTGCCAGGAGAAAAGCTGTGAACACTACTATAAGTACTCTGTGATGAGGTTTGCTTCAAACCTTAAAAAAAGTATTTGACTTTCAACAACATCAAATCACAACTCCTTCTTAGAAAACATGAAACACATTGGTGATGTTTGTTCCACTGTCGTATTTGCCACAGGCAATGCAGGTTACTCTTCTCTCCTGCTTCATATTTTCTATCCAGAGGGCATCTTTACTGCCACTCTTGTTTTCCCATTTTTACATCATACAACTGCTGGCAATGACTCTGTATTAATTGGGCCCCTCTTTGGCTTAGGCAATGCTTGTTTATATTCTCCTCAACTATTGCCACTTCCTTACTATGGCAATAATGGTTATAGTAAGCTTGTTTCAGTATTGCTCTCTCTGGGCTTTGGCAATGGTTGTTTCTGCAACTCCATTTTATGCTTCTAATGGCCTGCACCCAAGGCAGGCTTATATATTTAAAGATCCCACTCAGGTGTGGGTCATTAGAACCACTAGAGTGCACCTTGCAGTTTAGCGCCTCTGAATCCCTCATCCTCATCCCAGTACTGAGGGCACTGTGGGACTTGCCATTAAGACGGTAGGGTTTCTAGGGAAGTTTTTAAAGGGGTTCTCCCTCCCAATGCTCCTGACCTGATTCCCCCATCATGTGTTCCTCCCACAGTACACCACCCCCAGGGACGGGATCAGGAAGTGTCTGCTTTTCCCTGGCCACATGAGAAGGGTCCCAGGCCAGGTTATCTGGGAGAATCATCGCTGATTCATCAACACTGGGGCTTGTAGTTTGGTTAATCCCTTTATAAACGCGGATTTACAAGCTCCAGCATACAAAGTGCTGTTGACTAAAAACAATACAGGTTAAACAGACAAACAGGACAAGGACATAACAGGCAGTCACGTGATTGAATGCCATCAGGGACAACTAACCCGGCCTTTCATCAGTCGAAGGATGACAAGTGATATTGTGATGTTTAGAAGAGTGAGGAACCTGACAGAGAGATTTTTTTTAAAATCGAGATAATTAACACATTTTTGTCAAGCGGTTTCCGTTTGAGAGGAAACGACTTCGAAAGAAAATGACTACTCTCTGTGGCGCAGCATAAAGACTTCAACAGGCAGAATGTACTTGTTCTATCTTCCCAGAATGTGCACTGGAGTCTAAATGCAAGTCAAAATAACTAAATTAATCAACCTGGAGTTATAAAAAAAAAATCACAACTGTACACTTGTACTGGCCGTGCGCCCCGAGTTTTGGAGCAAATAACTTTTTGGAAAAGGTCATTGTCAACTGGTATGCCACCAAGAAAATATTTGAAGCACGCTTTTCTTTACTTTCTATGGATAATCACTGCAGTGCTGCAAAAGTGCCCGAGTCATATTAAGCAGAAAAGAGGAATTGGTGCTGTTTAAAACACGTCACTGTAAGGTAGGAAACCAGGCCCCCTAAAAGCAGCAGCCCATCATCCGAACGCAATGAAACAACTCTTATTAGGAAAATAAAGCGGTGGATTTTAAATGACCTGACTGTGCCATTGTGGGCTATGTAGTATGAAAACTTGAAACAAGCTTTTGGGCTGCTTCTACAAAAAGCCATAGCGAAAAGCACCAGACCTTGGATCTCAGGGGTCACGGTTCTCTTCTACCCTATCTCTGGCTTTCCTGAGCCAAGAGCTCTGAATGACTGTTGTTTTTCCCCTTGTTCCCTCCCTCCTTGAGTGCTTTGAAACACTTGCTTTGTGTATAGGCGCTTTACAAATAAACAATACCATACCAATACCTGTACTGAGAGTACGTGGGCAAGACTATGTTAGCAGGTGCACAAACCGATCAGGCTGCCCCCAGTTAGGCCAGACAAGGTTTTAGCAATATTTATTCTATTACTGAAACACATCTGTTCATAAATTCAGCAGGCCAGCAGAAGTACATCACAGGCTCGCAGGGGAGCATGAGGTCTAAAATCATTTCCCGGCCTTCTGTCACTACAGCAACATGGTCCTTCAAATGCTCAGCACACAGGCCTACATCATCTACCTCTCACCACTCCCCAGCTTTGCAGGCCACATCTGACTGAGGGTCTCAGCCCAATCTTCTCTTTTGGTGGTTCTGACTAATCATTACATCAAATGTGTTCTGCTCGAGTGATCAGTCCTGGCAGTGGCTCCTCCTCTCTGAATGATGCACCTGCTGCCAAGACCCGGCTCAGATACAAAACAGTTAAGGTGTGTCCCTAGCAGTAGCCTGCCCCCCACATAGCACAGTCAATTTCCATTGGTTCAAAATAACGGCCAATGGACATTGAATATGTGCATGACTAACAGCAGACCCTGGCTTCAGATTGGCCAAGTGTGCTAACAGTCGCTATTTGCACCAGCTTCTAGTTTATCAGGGAGCGAACGGGGCCTGACGTCTGATGCCCCATCAGCTTCTAATAGGAAAGTATTCTGATTTCGACACATAGCCGTTCGAGCTGCGTGCAGATAATAGAAAAAAGCCTTCTTAAAATAGGACATGCCCCCGCAAGCTACATGCTGCTCTGATTGACTGTCTACTTCATACATCACTGACCACCACACGCATGCAAAAACATGTGATTTCACAATGCTGTCGGCCACTTCCCTGTTACGTGAATGATGTAGTTATGAATGAAAACTTACATCTTTCACCTAACACTGAGAAACCGAGGGGCTGTGACCCCATAACCTAACCATCATTTCTCCCTCATCCAGCTTTGGTGGTATTTTCTTTTAACATCACTACAGGTGTGACATGGTTCATAGGTGGACTGTCTTTGTTTTTATACTATCCTCCAATACACATTAGATTTCACAGGAATGATTTCTGGGAAACTATCTCGAATAGCCAGGTGACAAATAAATCTTTGTTAAAATTTTGTTCCGCAGGGCTTGCTTGTAAATTCTTCATTTATTTGTCCTGAAGAAGGCGGAACTATATGGACAATTACCGCCGAAACCTATTAAGCCCTGCATGATTAATAGGATTCACGCTATTCTGGGCTTATGGTCTCTTTCATGTATAGTTTGAGATCTGTGTAGACCTCTGAGCCCATCATTTAGTTCTATGGGCAGGATTTTTTCTAACACTATTAATTAGTTAGATAGAAAAACATTTGGAAATGATTTATAACTTCACTGCTTTCCTGTATTTTTTTCTATTGTTTTCTGTTTTTGCTAAATTATTCTGTACCCATGCTATTGTATAACCCTTGAGTGTATTTTGGATGAATCCATTACTTTTGTCTTATTGACAAGTTGTTCTGGTTAATAATGTTTTACAATACAAACACAATAAAAATGAATCAATGAAATAATCTAACTGTGTGATAGGAAACAAGGTACTAGACATAGCAGTTCTTGCAAATTAACTTTCAGAGATTATTGGGCTCCACTAGATAGGTCGGTGAATCAAATAAACGCCTAGGAATAGCACGCCTTTGCTATAATATAAGTGATTTAATTTCACACATAAAACATTTCCTGGTTGGGACATCATTTTTGTATTAATGTTGTACACTTTCCCAGTCCCAATCAAAGTAGGGGATGGTCCTTATTTAAGTAAATCCCACCACCCAAAAATACAGGCCGTCTCCGATAATAAGAAATACACTATATAAAAAAATAAGTAAACATTTCTGGAAATAAACTTCAATAGGGGTTGCACAGGCCATGCCAGGGATCTCAAGGAAGACAGCAGCAACCCCCAAATGACGTGTCAGATGAAACAAAAGCAGCAAAGGCACCCTACAACAAATATCCAGGAACGGTACTCCATTGGGAAAAAAAAGGGAAGGGAATATTGTTTTTTTTCAAATGAGAGGAACATTGTACGCTGTAGTTACCACGGACTTCGACCACTGGTGGAAGGATACAAGCATCTTTTAAAAATGAATCAGAGATGCAAGGGTCGAAATTAAGATTTTATGAGCAAGACCTACAACTATCCTCTGAGTACCTGTCATTACTTAGCAGACAGACCCGTAGAGAAGCTGAAGCTAGATGCAAATCTAACTTTTACGTGAGATGCAAACTTGACATTTTGTCCATTATATTTATTTTGCACCCAGGGAAGTACCATCAGCCAATCAGGTGGCTGGAACAGCTGGTGGGAATGGACATTCTCTGCCTGCTGCTTTCAGCCACCCGAGGCCCTTCCCCGGGTGGTGCCATTTTTTTTATCCAATGCCCTTCCACAGCCCCTCCCTCCCCACTTATCTTTTGTACCAGATCCTTGTACTCCGGTCCCGGTGCTCCTCCTGTCTCCTGGCTGCAACTTTTTTTCCTTTTTTTCCCTCTGGAGATCGTCTGTGCAAATGGCTTTCACCCCCTTGGTGGGCAAGCGGTCATGGCTGGTAACAGCCCACAGCCTTCGCTCGGGCCTACCTTGGCTTGGGCTGGTGGGCTGTTACCGCCCATGTATGCCCCCACCAAGGGGGTGAAAGCCATATTCATTATGCTTTTAAGTGTTTGCTAAATGTCTCTGATGGGTCTTTTTACATATTCCTAGATGCAGAAAGTGAATGTCACATAGGTATGTTTTTAAATCACTGGTTGGCCTGGGGAATCTAATGTGCCTCCTGGTAGCTGTTGGTGTCAAGCTAACGAGGCACTCCTGGGCTAAAAGCAGGAGCTAAATAGTCTCAGGAGGACAAAGAGCAACACAGGTTCGATCCCTGGCTCCCCGCTTAGAAAACTCTGGGTATTAAGCTTGTGATAAATAACTCGTTTTTATTATAATATAGCTCCTAGCATTTTCGAACCCCTCAGATGTCATTCCTCAGACAGAAAACATGTCCAGGATTCTAGAACTGGCAGTTGGAGTGATGGCAGCTTGGGAGGACAGCTCCTGCCCAGGCAATCCTGTTGGAATATATAATGGCAGAGTCAATTGAAATGCTTGAACCTCCTTCCTCTAGAAGGTCGAGATTGGGAAGTGATGAAGAGGGGTGACCTGATGATCTTTTAAATAAAGACTCCCAACCTTCAAAATGGGTTAGAAATGACAGAAAAAAAGTGTCTGGTTGTATCGCGACCTGAAGGCCAATCTGCTGAGAACTACTTGGTCAAGAAGCATACTCAAGATACCGAAGAATTGGAAACTAGAGTCTCTGGATCTGAAGACAGACTGTTGGCTTTGGAAAATAATGTGTCAACCATGTCAATACTTCTGGAGAAGGCAGAGAATAAAATCTCTGATCAAGAAAATTATAATAGAACATCAAACTTAAGGATTCCAAGTTTTCCAGAGGGTGTAGAAAATGTCCACCCTATAGACTTTCTGCAAAACATATTGCCAAAACTGCTAGACTTACCGTCAGGAAAAATGCTGGAAATTGATCGGGTGCACCATTCCCTTGCCCCTAAACCAGGAATTGGTCAACCCCCCTGTGCCTTTCTGGCGAAGATTTTAAGATACCAAGTGAAAGAAACACTGCTGAAGAGGGCTAGAGTGCTGGGACTATTGAACTGGGGTGAGAAGCATACAATCATGCTCTTTAATGACTTTAGCAAGGAACTCACTATGCAAAGAAATCAATTCAATGAAGCTAAGAGACTGGCCAAAGACAAGAAGATTACGTATTACATGACAAATCCAGCTATATTACGAGTGGTTGCTGATGGGGTTACACATTCATTCTCTTACCACCTCAAGGCACTCTCTTTCCTGAAAGAACTGCACCCTAAACACAGTGAAACAGGAACAAGAAGCCAAAGACATTGATACTTCTGGCATTTACACATTCATGGAGGTGACTATAGCTTATCTTTATGGACTAATATTTGATTTATTTACTATCCCACAACACGAAGAATAATAGTATTTTTCAATGGTGGAAATCCGTTGGTTGTAAGTTGTTGCGTGATACGTGACTGACTTTTAGCGAGTCCTTTCCTCTAGTAATTCCCAGCGACCTACGGCATCATGGCACTCAAGGAAAGCATACATACTTCCTTGATTCTCTGACCGTGAGAGAAACTGCCTCATTGTTCCTTGTTCTATTCTTTCATGATGTGCGAAGCGAGTTGCTTTAGCACGTATGTGGAACCCCTGGCCTTTGGAATCAGGATTTAGTCGCACTAACTCTAAATTTTCTTACATGGCTGGACACCGGTAAACTAATGCATATTAAATATGTTTGTTTGACCTATACTGTGTTACTGTGCCGGGTCGCACCGACACAGTGGAACACAGCATGGATAAGCGCAAGGAAACAGCAAAATGTGGACAGGGATACATATTGCAGGAATGGAACGGATCAGTTCTCGTAATTGGGTTTAGTAGCTTGAATGTATTGCTACTGTAACCGTGATGTCTCATGCCCCTGTTCCTCTGAATTCTTCCTTATGGCATGAGCTGAACTGCAAAGAGGCAGCATTGAAGTGAAATTTAGATGTGGCAAGAATCCACCATGAAGCGTTTCACAAAAAACACTTTGTATAACTTCTTGCCTAACGTTACTGCAATGCGCGCTCTCAACACCATTGATATAACATCAGAATCCTGTATTATATTTTTGTCGTGACTGCTTCACTGTGTGCTTCTGTACACCGAACTGGAAGATTAAGGGCCTCATTACACGGTAGGCGGTAAGGGTTTACCGGTACCGGTATTTTACCGGTACCGATAAATCCTTACCGCCTTACTACGAGGTCCCTTTGCGGGTTGGGGAATTTAACGCCTGCTTTTTGCAGGCGTTAAAAACCAACCCGCAAAGGGACCCAGGGAGCTAATTACGGTACCGCAATTTGCTGTGCCGTAATTAGCACCTTCCCCATTCCCATTATGCCCTATGGGGCAAAAATGGGAATGGGGAAGAGCAATGGCGGAAGGGGGAATTACCGCCTTCCAACCTTGGAATGGGGCGGTAATTCCCCTTTCCACCAAGGCGGTGCCGGTATTTTACCGGCATGAACCATGGCGCTAATAGCGCCATGGTTCTCTGCCTACCGTGTAATGAGGCCCTAAGTGTTTTCGCTGTATTTGCATGTTAAAAGCAGATACATTTATAACTAGCTGAAGAGCATAATGTTGTGCTTTATCCATACTTATTATGTTCATCTTAAACTGTGATCTTTGACCCTATGCGACATTTCACTAGATGGGATAAGTATATCCAGCTGAAACGTGTTTCTTATCAAAACATGATAATAGACTTAAAATCTATGTATAGTCGCAAAAGTTTGACTAGGTAAGTATGTGTGTTTGAGTGCGTATATGGAGAAATTAAATGTATGTATGTGTGTGTTTATGTAGAAGAAGATAGGTATTTTTACATATGTGAATTGAATATAGACAATTATATACATAGGTGAGTGTATGTTTGATAAATAGGTCGATCTTGGTATATATGGGTACATGTACTAGATCCGATTATTTATGTATTATTTGGATATTATAACCCTGAACTGAGACACCTCTGGAAATGCAAGTTTAGATGCAATTAGTGTGCTTTGTTGTTTTAAGATGTGTCTGTCATTTAAATTCTATCGGTGGACGCAAGCTATTGCCTCTCTGCTATCTTTGGTTAATCGGTTCTAGTTTAGTAAGTAGTGTTCCAGAATCCAAGTGTTAAGCTTGATCATTTGAGTAAAATGTTAAACAGTTTTTTTATGAGTTAACTCCTACCACCACTTCTTCCTTTTGTTTTTTTTTCCTTTCCCAATATTTTCCTCTTTTATTTTTGGTTTGTGTTCTTTGTGTGTGAATCCTCAAGGAATTTGTTATTGAACCATCATTCTGCGACACTTCTTGCATTATAATGCTTGAGTTGTTATGTACATGCAAACGTTTAGTAATATGTGTTGATACACCTTAAACTATATAAATATTTTGATGTGTTGGGATCAATGACCACATGCTTGAGTTTTGTGAGTTAGAATGTTAAAGGTGTAAATAATCCAGTCAAGAGGAGAGAAATCCTGACGCACATGAATAAAAAAAAGACCTAATGAGCTTAGGGCCCTTTAGGAACGTGCATGCAATGGATGGGTTCACAGAATAACTCTGAGTCCAATTAACCGAACCAACTCAGGAAGGTGGCAATGTACTGTTTTATTATCAATTATCTAAAACGGGGAGTTACAACAAACATCAACGGACGTAGGCTCGATTTCTCTCAATGACTTGTTCTTAAAAACATGATTATATACTCAAAATACGTCAGAGGTGATGTCATACTACATGGCAAATAATGAAAAACCTACTGAGGATCGGGATAGTCTTAAGGGGAGCATCTAAGTACACATTATAGTGGAACTAGGATTGTGATTGGCTGCCCACTGTCAGGTGGACAATATATGCCTACCTCTAAAACATGTAATCTTCAAAACCATTTGATACACAGTTTCTGATTGGTCTTCAAACTATAAGGTTCTTGGTTATATGGACCACTACAATTGGTTAGCACGCTTGTGCCATGCCTGGATCATACGGTTAACTTAGGAGCATGTAAGCCCAGACCCAGGTGCAAGAAGATGGGGCATAACTTTACCTCCCCACCCAATTAGCCCAGCATCTCTCATCACCGAAGTCTTCGGCATGAAGATTGTCTTTGAATTTGGCCTTGCAAAGTATCCTTGTCTCTGGGAATACATGGGAGTGCAGGCACTCACTATTATTGTTCTAGGACTCCAAGTTCTACTCTATTTTCATCCTTGGCTCACGTGACAGGAGACCATGATTTGGTCCATTTTGCAGCTTTAAAATGTCTTAAATTAATTAAACTTGGCACTCTTGGCATTCTTCCTTTGCACCTTAACAAGGGATGATTCATCCTTTGCACGTTCGCTCCTTTCCAAAAATAGATAGCAGACCTTGGCTGCCCCAGTCTTGACTTCAGGCCAGACAACCTTGCTGTGCAGGTTCACGATTCAGCTTATTCGTGCTGCAACACAATTCTCCCTTTCTTCTTCACGGGTCCTGGCTTACTAAAATTCATGATACCAATGTTCAGCTTCTAAACAGTGGCGGCTTCTTCTGCATTATATTCGCTACATACAGACAGCTTCTATGATGACTTAGTCGACCTTGCGCTTCAGCGTCTGTACAATTATTGAACAGTTTATTCTCTGCAGAATGTTGTGCCTGTGTAATCTTCTTTTTCGTATTTAAAAGTTCACTTGACTCTTTACTTCGTTATTAGTTTCTATTGGATCCATACATCTTCTTCAGCCAGTATCCTGAGACATTGTTCATATTCTCTTGTGACAAAAACGGGCTGAATCTTTGCTCTTTTCTCATATTTCATCAGGGTGCTCCTTCCTCAGATTATTGTCCCTTCGGGGGACATTTGATAGAGTTGTCTCAATGGGTTTCTTCTTTCGAATATACACTGTGGTATTGACACAGCTGCTGCTGTCAAACTGGTGTTGGAAGCATGATTTCATGCTTCCAACATATGGGAGGTAAAGGAACGGAGTGTCCTGCAGAGGCATGCAACTGCTCAACTACACTAACATAGTATTCCAACCGGAGACTCACTTGACGGATGAACAGGCAGGCTACATTTTGAATAATTTATGTGAAAGAATTGTTAAGCCATTTTGCCAGAAACTCTTGTGGAGTCACTATCCTGTTTAGGAATGATTTGAGATACAAGATTGATGGGGCATGTGGTGCCCCTGTTGGGACATAGATTTGTTGGTCTTAAATTATATACACAAAATGTTTACTTGACTCTCTTAAATATCTATGCACCCAACGTAGACCAAGCAAGCTTCTTTGATAAAATAGATGAAATTCTGGACAAACTGGGCAGTAGGGTAGTGATTATTGGAGGAGACTTTAATGCCCCTTTAGATGTGAGATTAGCTCAATCCAACCAGATTAGTTTATATGCTGAAGCTAAGGCTAGGTAAATTCTCTTGAGATTGTTAAATAAGTGGGATTTGGATGACATTTGGAAAGATTTTAACAGGGGGAGTAAGTGTTACACTTTTTACTCGACCCCTTATCCAACATCATCAGGTATTGACTTTTTTCTGATTAGTAGGAGCCTTTTTGTGATGTTTGTAGAGTTGATATCGGAGATATTGTAATATCAGACCATGCCCCTATTGAATTAGCATTAGATGGATCTGCGGGTGGTTTGAAATCTAAGGAACAATGGCGAATGAATACACAATTACTTAGTGATCCAGAATTTGTCAGCCAAATTGAAAGAGAAATATCTATGTTCCTGACAGATAATCTGAATTCGGTTGGTAGATTGCCAGTAGCTTGGGACACTTTAAAATCCACAATCAGAGGTAGAATTATTAGTTTCTCTTCATATAAGAAGCAAGAAAGAGAAAAACTATGGTGAAATTGGAAGATGCATACACGACAGCTTTGCAATATTACAGTGATATTCCTAGTGAAGAAAATATACTGGCCTTGTCCCATGCTAAAGATGCTTTAGATTCTGAAGCTCGCTTGAAGGCAGAGACATATCTATTTTTTTCAAGACAAGCACTCTGGGAACAGGGTGAAACGTCAGGAGCGTTATTGGCGAATTGTTTAAAACATAAGGAGATTAATAGACAAGTGCTCTTGTTGTTGATGAAGGGGGCAATATTTTGAGAAAAAAATTAAGAAATTTGTGAAGAATACAGACAATAATATGCTTCTCTATATAGAGATGATGCACTTGTGTCTGAAAATGAGCTGAGTAACCATCTTCACTTGATAGATATGCCGTGATTAGGTGAACAAGATCAATTAGAACTCAATGCAGAGATTACGGTTCAGAAAGTTGAACAATCTATTTGAAATTCAGTAAATGGCAAGTGCCCTGGGCCTGATGGGATCCCAATAGAATTTTACAAGTCTTATTGTCAAGTCTTGGCTCCCTTTTTTGTACAATTATATATGGAGATTATACATATGAGGAGGCTGCTAAATCTATGCACACAGTGTTAATTAAGGAATATGCCCCGAGTGGCGGGGGCATTAATGAAGGCTCCCGGGCATTACCTGACTCGGTAATGGCCCCGCTGTGAGGGGCATATTGCAATTAGTACCCCAGCCCGCAACATCTGTGTGACCAGGGCACTAAATGCAATTTTTTCTGTCCTGAAACGCTGCAGCGTTTCGGAACAAAAAAAAAAAAACAGCCAAGAAACATAAGTGTTCCCAGCACATCCGCTCCCAACAGAGAAGAAGGTAAGTGGGGTTGGTGGAGGGAAAGTGAAAAGAAAGAAAGAAAAAGAAAGACGCACCAGAATCTCCAGCGCGGGACGATGGTAGACTCTAGCCACGTGGAGGCACAGAGCGGGGATGACCCTGCTTCGAGCCTCCACAGGGCTGGACAAAGGAGGCAGAAGGTAAGTGGGGTGGGGAGGGCAGGGAGGTGGGAGGAAAGGGGAGGAAAAAAACAAAAAAAACCCTTACCTGAGTCTCTAGTGGAGGGCAAAGGAAGCTTCTCAGCTATGGGGAGGCTCGGAGCAGAGATGGCCACGCTTCGAGCCTCCTCATTGGCTGAGGGGCTGCCATGCCCCCTGCCGTGGACAAGGCGGCTGGAATCCTGGCTGAGAATCGAGGGATTCTCGTCCAGATAATGACCCGGCGAGAGCCAATCAGAATGCGTGTTGCATTCTGCTTGCCTCTCGCTGAGTACTAATCACGGTTATTTCAAAACCTTGCAAGATGTTATCAGTGTGTGAGAATTACCGACCCATCTCACTTTTAAATGTTGATGTTAAGATTTAGTGAAAATATTTGCCAGAAGACTGAATAGTTTCATTCCTAAAATAGTTCATATAAACCAGACAGGGTTTATATATGGTAGGAATAGTTATGATGTGTGCAAATTGCTTGCCGTTATTTATCTTGAGACACTCTATTGACACTTATGCAGCTATCAGTATAGATGCCAAGAAGGCTTTCGATAGAGTGAGTTGGGTCTCTCTCAGCAAAGGCTTTGGTAAAGTTAACTGTGGACCAAGTTTCCGCAAACACTTTGGAGCTCTTTATGGAGGTGCAAGAGCAGCCGTAACTGTTAATGGGTATATTTCAGACTTTTTTCAAATCCATAAAGGGACTTGTCAGGGCTGCCCCCTGTCCCTGTTGGTATTTGCTTTGTTCATTGAGCCTCTAGCGGTTATCTTCAGGAGTAATCCAGACATTATGGGCATCCCATTCCGAGACTATTTTTCAAAGGTCCTCTTATATGTAGAATATCTTTTTGGTATTGATCTCCAATCCCGAGTTCTCCTATCATGAACTTTTACTAACACTACAGAGATTTGGAAATGTCTCTAACTATAAGGTGAATGTCTCAAAGACCTTCGTTTTTCCAATCTCTCTTTCATGCCATAGAGGAAAATGTTATATAGATCGGGCGGAATGGACTGACTCAGGTTTTAAATATTTGGGTGTCCATGTTGACATAGATGTTGAATCCCTCTTGGTCAACAACATTCAGCTGAAACTTATTGAGATAGACAGACTCTGCAGTAAATGGGAGAAACTTGAATTGACTCTCTGGGGCAAGGTTAGTGTGGTAAAAATGACCCTACTTCCTAAATTGTTATATATCTTTAATATGCTTTGGCTACCACTCACGAACAAACTACTTTTGAGTATCAATAATTTGCTGAATAGATTTTTGTGGGGGGAGAATGGTCCTGCACACGTCTCCGAAAGATGTTCTTCAAAAATCAGTGTATTTAGGTGGCTTTGGCTTTCCAGATATAAGGAGATATCACTCTGCATTTGCATTACACACTCTGCATCACTAGATTTTGCCTGACCAAGTAGATTGTGCAGGTTGGATTAACATTGAGAGAGAATCTCTCTCACCTATGCCAATTTATGTTGTCCAATTTGCAGAAAGAAGACTGCCGGCCAAACTGACTCTCCCATTTATAAAACACGTGGTAAAACAATGGAAGAAATGTGACTTAAGGTGAAAAATACTTAATCTGTGCAGATTCTAGCTTGTGGAAAATCCAGCTGTGTAACAGGATAATTGTGCTTTGTCATGGCTCTCTTGGCAAAAAGCTGGCATTTAGATGATTGGGCAGGTTCATGATGGTCAAAACATGCTTGATTTTGAATGTTTACATTTTAAATATAAGCTAAGGACAGGAGAGATTAATCACTATAATGTGCTAAAGGATCTCTTTACTAATTTTCTATCACCATTACCTTGGGTCTGATACCCTTGGGTCTGGCGCGAATTACAAATAAATAAACAAACAAACATTAAATGCTATGGTGCATGCGTCACCCATAATCCTACACTTATCTAAGACTGTACCCCTTTCAGCTTCCACATTATATAAACTTATTATGCCCCAAGAATTTATGCTGGTGTCACAGTGAGGTAGAAATAATTGGAATGTAGACTTGGGCTGTTTGTTGTCGGACATTTAGTGGAATCGCATTTGTGCAGGACCAGTTACATATAAGATTGATTTGGGGCTGTGATACACAAAACAGCGGATTAACCACGATTTATTATACCGGTCTCTGTGGTTGTCTAAGTTATGCTATGAAGATGTTTGCTGGAATTGCAGAAGCGATTCCGGCACCACTCTCCATATGTTAGGGTTAGGGTTATGTAGGAAAATTCTAGGAAAATTCTATTGTTTTGGGATGGCATTTTCCAGAGAATTGATTTGGTCTTAGGTATGTCCCTTCAAAAAGACACGCTTGTTGGTGTATTTGGTCTATTTCCCTCTGTGACTGGGTTGTCCAGTGGACAACCTTTTTGGGACATACAGAACATTACTGATTGCCAAAAGACACATTCTAAAATTCTGGAAAAGTGATACTACCCCTTGTGTTGAGGACTGGCTGCTGAGTTTGTCTCTTCTCTCTAAAAGGGAGACAGTAACTTTCCATGGTAAAGATCAACATCATACGTATGAGAGCATCTGAGGCATGTTTAATGACCTTTATGCTTAACTGTTTACAATTGTTCATTAAGGTTTATTTGGTTTGACTCCTCATTAACATCTGTGTGCGGTGGATTGTTTTAGTATTTCTGTTATCCTTTTTCTCTATTGTTTTTCTTCCCCCTGCCCTCATTCTCCCCCCTCTTTTTAGTTTGGTTTTGTTTTTGTTTTTTGTTACAACTATGATAGCTGAGTTAAGTTTGCATCTATTCTACAAAATGTATACAAATTGATTGTCCTATATTATTTGTTCATGAACTTTTAAAATAATGAAATATTATTTGAAAAGAAATATGAAAATGTGCCCAGTATAGGGGGGCTTGTGTTACTGATATTACTTCATCCCCTCATGGATTCATTTGATTTAAACCTACTCTGTGTGATTGTGGAGGGCGCTGTGTATACTATCCCTTCTTCCTAAATCACAGGGAGACCTGTGTCAAATTTTTTGGAGGCCAAGACCTCGTTAAGCAGCAACATTATTTTAGCAGGAGCAGCTCAATCAAAGACACAGAATAGCGCAGAGGTTAGGGACCAGGACAGGAAGAAGCGGGAGAGCGGTAGCATGGAATTGGGATTGTCCTAAACTGGCCAATCAACAGCTGTGTATTCAATGACCTATACTTACAATTTCAGACACAGGTAGATAGTGTGGTTTGCCCACAATCACACACATTTTAGCTGGCATTAGAAATGTGTCTCTTTATTAGGAAAATGGGCACTATGCAGCACTTAGTGGCTAGGCGAGGCGGCAGCTGAGTAGTACAAAACACCAGTTAGTGATACACTAACAGTGGCCGCCGCTGCCGGGAGGTGGCCGGCTAGGTTGGGTTTGCATCACTGGGTCCATAACGCAAATTTGATCTTGTACTTCATCTCGGTTTTGCTCCAAATACTAAACTGGTATTAAGCATCTGCCAGAGAAGGGGGAAACATTTCTAAAATATGACATGGTTTTTGTTGATCATGTGATTGTTGGTCATATTGAGGGCATTTAATGCATATTCAGCAAAGAAGCAGCAGGAAATCAAGCCTTGACAAATCACGCTTACAGCGCAAAACATGTGTTGGCAACTCTATGGTCATAGGACCCACATCAATAAAAATGCACCCAGGTATACGGGCACAGACATACTCAGTAAGACTAATGCGCCACACATAGCAATGCTTCAACTGACACATAGGTACCTGCCACTGGGTACACTCCATACTTTCAAACAAAAATAACCAGTCTACAATGGTTTTGATAAGGAAAGTCCTGAACTGGGAACATGTTGACCGAATGACATGGACTTGTTCATTTAGCCTATGCACTAGGAATGAGGAGAAGGAGATATTTCCAGTGCATGTAGCCCAATCACAGCCTTGGGGGTGGTCAATATACGCTACGGGTGATAAAGATCACATTGAATAGTATAGAGTGAAATTATGAGTCTTCTCTTCATTCTTAAATATAGCAAGAAGACAGGGTTAAGGCAAGCTCATTTGCTTTCTACATTGGCTTCATGTCTTTTCTGAGGTCTACATAGGCTTTGTGAGCGGGATGTCATAAAGATGGCAGTTGTTCCCGATTAATTTAGTCATGGTGACTGCCTGATGGTCATATCAGTGGCTCCTGGTACTCTAATAGAGAGGTCACGTCAATGTACAGATGTAATAGGGGGATATCGTAAAGGTTCTCTGGTTGCTTTTGTCATGGTGACAGCCTGATGGTTATATCAGTGGCTTCTTGTCCTCTATCATACAGGCCATGTCAATATACCGGTGCAGCAGGGGGATGTCAAAAAGATGGGGGTGAGTCTCTGGTCATTTAGTCATGGTGACTGCCTGGTGGTCATATCAGTGGCTCCTGGTCCTCTAGCATAGCGGCCATGTCAATGTACCAGTGTGGTGGGGGTATGTCGTAAAGATGTCGTAAAGATGTTGTATGTCGTAAAGATGTCGTAAAGATGGAGGTGGTTCTCTGGTCGTTTAGTCATTGTGACTGCCTGATGGTTATATCAGTGGCTCCTGGTACTCTGATAGAGAGGTCACTTGCAGCTACCCTTTTTAATTTGTATTTGGCTGATATACAAAACATCTGGCCGCATATTGTTAGTTTTCCCATAAAAATTGGTCACTTGAAGGTAGATTGGCTTGCTTACGCAGACGATATTTTGCTTTTCGACAAAACTCTATTTGGCCTCCAAAACAAGCTTCAAGCATTTGCCTCTTATGCCGCTGTTAACAATCTTAGTGCAAATGCTGCTAAGTCTAAAATCCTTGTTTTTACTGGGAAAGGGAAGCCTGTCCATTATACATGTAATCTAAATGGAGATATAATTGAATGTGTATCTGTTTTGAAATATCTGGGTTACAACGTTTCTGACTGTCTGTCAATTGTCAACTGGCAAACTTTGATCCGAGCAAAGGCACGCCCATTAACTTCTCAACTGAAGATCATTTGCAGGAAATTTTGTAGGTTCTCCCTTCTCCATTATTGCAGTTGTATTTGTATAAGGTGGAAGCAGTGCTACTGTATGTTCTGGATGTATGTCTTTGTGATATTACATACCATCTGAATTGTCTAGAAGGTATGATGTGGAAACAGGTATTGGGATTAGCTAACTCCATTTGTAACTCTTGTATTCGATCTGAACTGGGTATATCTAGTTTGGCGGCCCGTTTTCAATGGAGAGAGCTTAATTCCTACTCTAAAATGATAACCCCTCCCTTGAAGTCTTTATATTTGGAATTTGCCCAAATAATGAACAATGCCAACCCTAGCTTGTTGATTAAGTTTCAAGTAAGGATGGAAGATATTTTGCTAAAAATTGGTATGACCAGGGATGATCTCTGGCAACATCCAGCTTACTCGAAAAGGAAACTCTATGATTACGATTGGTGTTTAACATTGGATGATATTGGCACTCATCGACTTTATACAGAATATGCGAGACACGCCCATATACGTATGCCCAGATTAAGATATATTCTCTGTTTTCCATGTGATAAGATCTGAGACAAGTATATGAGGTTTAGACTGAACCAGTTTCATACATTAGAGCGTATTCAATATAGGGCTATTACTCGCTCTGTCTCGTGTAGATTCTGTTTAAATGGGCAACAGCCTGAAACTTGAAAACACCCTGTAATATACTGTTATTTTATGGAAAATTTGAGGATTTTCCATCTGGGTGCAAATAATGTTGGCCTTACTTGTCTGGCAAGAGAATCTCTATGGCAAAAGTGTATGATCAATCCTAATAACTCTTTTATGATCAAACTTTATGGATTTGTTTCACTAATTTAAAATGAACTACAGCGTTTAATGGTTTCAGATTCTAGGGATGTTGACTCTTGTGGTTAGTAATATTATTATGTGGACTTAAAGTTTTGTTTCTGTCTATTATAGGTAATGATTCTATACCATATATTTTTTGTAAATTTTGTAATTGTCTGCTTTGTAAATTTGACTGAAACTTGTTTTGTAAATTGAACAGAAAAATGAATTTGTATGCAATGTGTAAAAAGGTTATTTTTTAAACTAAAATACGCATCTTTTAATAAAAAAATAAAAAAAGAGAGGTCACATCAATGTACCGATGCGGCAAGGCGATGCCACAAAGATAATGATGATTCTCTGGTCGTTTAGTCATGGTGACTGCCTGATGGTCATATCAGTAGCTCCTGGTCCCCTATCCAAGAGGCTATGTCAATGTACCGGTGCGTCAGGGGGATGTCGTAAAGATGGAGGTGGTTCTCTGGTCCTTTAGTCGTGGCGACTGCCTGATGATTATGTCAGTGGCTCCTGGTCCTCTAGCAGAGAGGTCCTGTCAATGTACCGGTGCGGCAGGGGGATGTCGTAAAGATGGAGGTGGTTCTCTGGTCCTTTAGTCATGGCGACTGCCTGATGATTATGTCAGTGGCTCCTGGTCCTCTAGCAGAGAGGTCCTGTCAATGTACCGGTGCGACAGGGGAATATCGTAAAGATGGAGGTGTTTCCCTGGTAGTTTAGTCATGGCGACTGCCTGATGGTTATATTGGTGGCTCCTGGTACTCCAAAAGAGAGGTCACATCAATGTACCGGTGCCGCAAGGGCGATGTCGTAAATATGATGGTGATTCTCTGGTCATTTAGTCATGGTGACTGCCTGATGGTCATATCAGTGACTTCTTATCTAGCAGAGAAGCCATGTCAATGTACCGGTGCGGCAGGGGAATGTTGTAAAGATGGTGGTGTTTGTCTGGTAGTTTAGTCATGGTGACTGCCTGATGGTTATGTCAGTGGCTCCTGGTTCTCTATCAGAGAGGCCATGTCAATGTACTGGTGCGGCAGAGGGATGTCGTAAAGATGGAGGTGTTTCTCTGGTAGTTTAGTCATGGTGACTACCTGATGGTTATATCAGTGGCTCCTGGTCCTCTAGCAGAGAGCCAAGAAGTCCCGGTCCAGCCGTGCACTGACTGTGCCACGCTTCCCCTAACTATAAACTGGGAACACCTCAAAACAGGTTACCATCTAGTGCTAGAAACTGACCTTAGTGTTGGGCCCTGAAGGAAGCCTTGCGCGCAGAGGGTGACACTGGAGGGGCCCCACGCTTGGTAGTGAATTAGGACAGTGAGTGAGATACTTGGACCAGAGAAAGAGTCCAGGGTAACGGATCAGTGTCCTAAAGACACCAACGCTTTGGTGGTTTGACAATATTGGTTTGGGGAACGATTTTGTTGATGATTTTCTGAGTATGTTATTTTGACAAGTATTTTTAATAATGACTTGCGGGTCACATTTTCTTTGCAGACTTCCTTTGCTGTCGTGACTTTGCACTAGATTTTCACCCTCTTCTTTTGTATGTTTTATCTCAGTTGTTACCACGGATCTGTGTGTCTTTGTATTAACCAACCAATCCACACTCTATATACCCCTTCATCTGTACCTTTCCTTCAAATCCTAACTCTGACTCGAACGCTGAGTAAGCCTTTCCCTCGCACCCCATCAGTCTTCCCTGCTTCTCCTTCTTTGTACTTCTTATCCCTTCACCCCATCATTCCCATCTCATTGACTTTCCTCTTTTTTTCTCTTTCGGACTCCTGGTAATTAGAGTTTTTGTTGTTTCAACACTCGAGTAATTTGTCCCGCTAGTGATTTTTCAAAATGCAAGTTCGTTTTGTTTCTCTCAGTGTTGACATTATGCATTTCTTATACGGCGGGAAACTAGCGCCAACACAGACCACCTCCCAGCTCCATGCCTACAGACATCCCCTCCCCCGGCCCCTCCCAACCCCTCCGCGCCAGCCACGTCCCGAGCGCCCGTGGGGAATGAGGTCCACCAATATTTTCACATGAAAGGCCTGAGCTAGGATTAGCAGCGATTAAGATGTGAGCTGTCAGAGTGAGGAAAAGCACGCATGCATTGCTTACAGAGAGACTCCATTTCGCTGTTACTGCCCAGAGTCCCAAAATATGTCAAGCCCACGAGTAGGAAAACGTGCACTGGGGTTGGGAGTTGCATTATTTCATTGCAATTCTGACTGCTGTGCCTGGGACCTGGATGCCTTATTTATACTTTCAAAACGAACAAGGGGATCTTGTCTCTCCCTAATCACATGGGGATCTGATTTTCTCGCTCTCTCTCCTTCTCATTCCCTCTCTCTCTCTTTCACTCTTTCTCTTTTTCCTCTTTCAAATGCTATCTCTATCTCTCTCTATTTCCCTCAGCGATACATTTACCTGCAAAGTTTAGTTCTGGACTTGGTTGGAGAGAGCGCGAACTGGGGGCCAGGGTGTCTTATATGTGCACGCCAGCATGTCGGTGCATTCTGGCAGCACTGTGATGTCAAGGTTCAAGGAAAACTCCCTTTCAGGCAATCTCGCGCCGGGGTCTGGCACTTCCCCAGACCAGGCCTCCAGACCTGGCCCAAAACCGCTTAGGCGGATGCTCTGGTGAAACCCAAGTGCTCTGGACCCAGGTTTCTGACCCGTTTTCAGGCATATTTTTGGTTCCTGGAGGGCACAGAATCGCCTGCATTCTGTTCCTTCTGTTCCAGGAACTCCACGGACCTAGGAAGGAAATAGAACACTATGTACAAGGGCCTGATTCATTGAATATTTGCACAGTTCAAAGTGACTTTGCCCTGCTGAAAAGTGACTTTGCACTGCCGACACAACGCCTGATTCATGGAACTGTGCAAAGTGTATTTTTGCAGTGCAAAGTCAATTTGCACCTTTTTGCACTCTACAGAGCAATATGAGTAAGCACTATCTGCCATTTATGCATGGCAGGCAGTGTTTACAATGGATTCCTCTGGAATCCGCCTGCTTTTTGCTTCTGTAAAAAGTAGGCGGATTCCTTAAGAATCCATTGGTCATATGCAAACATGAAAAAGTCATACTGGAGTAAAAGTCTGTGGTTTTTGAAGGCGGAGTAAAAAAGGGAGGCAGAAACATAACCCCATTTCCACCTCCCAACTCCACCTTCAAAAATGTCCTAGAGCATGAATGAAGGTGTTACAGGCATTGCACCTATACACCTGTCATTAGCACCTAATTTATGATGCAGAGAAATGGGCAGGTTCAGACTGGCATATAGGGCAATGCCCGAACCAAAAATGCAAAATGCTGGTGTGGGGCAGCTATTTTGGTCCAAGTGGGCCACTTTTTGAAGTGGGCCAGTTTGATAAGTTACTTCATCATGCGACTAGTAGTTTTGACCAGTGTTTCTGAATAAATATGTTTTAAAATGCACAATTTGAATCACATTTGATCAAAAACCTCCCCCTTGGGTACTACTCATTCAGTCTGTCACAAAAGGAATGAATTGCCATTTGCAACTCTGGCCCACTTTTAAATTTTTGCCCAAGCCAATTTTATGCCCCAGTCCGACCCAGGAAATGGGAAATGAGACCCACGCTGTCCAGTTACTTAAAAAAGGCCATATATAAAGAACCAGGGTAAGAAACACTACCCAACAGCAAATCCTTCAGTCTCAGCGATGCTTAGAAAACATATACATTTTATTCAGTAATCATAAAACATGATAAAATCACATAGATTTAAAGAGCAAAATGCTAGTGACAAAAGCATAATTGATTATCAATAATCACAATTCCTGAGTGCCATTCAATGGATCAGTTAAAGTCCCACCTTTGCTTACTCAATAAAGCGTGTAACGGTGAACTCTGTTCTTTACAGATCTTTTCCAAAAAAGAACCAAGTCTTTAAACAATCCTGGTATTTGGCCTCAACATGTTTCAGTTCCTTCACATTAGTTTAGAACTTTTTTCAGAAGGATTTCTAGATACGTCACTTGAGATTGCAACACAACATTAGAGGCCATCTCTCCTCACAGCATCTAAATCTGTGTATTTTGTACAGGAAAGCTGTTGGTAAACAAACACATAAAACCAAAATAAGAACCTTAAATACTTATTTGGAAACTGTTTTAGTCTGTGCAAACAGGGGTAAGAAGACATATCATTACCTCGGTTTGTTGTGGTGGGCATCTGAAAAGTAGGGGAGAAGGCTGGTTTCAATTAATTCGACCAGTGTTTATTCGTTCCACCTATGAGATGGTCTTGTCTATACGGGATACGTATCAAAGAAAATCAGACAATTACCAAGGTGCCAATGCTTTAACGGTCCAATTCACATAACAGTTTGTGTATAGCATACTGAATACTGTGGCTACACAGTAGGCGGGTAGCTTCACTGCCCGCACTTATAGAAGATAATATTTATCAATCTTTTCATCCAAAGAAATGAACTAAAGCATCTGAAGGGCGCATCATGTAGAGGAGTAACAACAATTGCATCTATGCAGAGTCACAAGGAAATCTCCTCTCTGCTGAGGGTCTCAAAAGTCCATCTGGCTATTAGTCACAGGTTCACATCATTCTAAAGGCACATGCCTAGTCTCAGCCATTTTAATCCATTTCACATTGATGAATCTTAAACTCAAAAACTTTAAAAGAATTCACAGGAGGTTACCTTGTCTGATTTGCAGTAAGAATTCCCAAAGGACTTTTCAATGCAGACAACCGCTATGTAAAAAGGGGGGAGGGAGAAGGGGAAATCCAAAAAGCAAAGAACTTGCTAAATAAATCAGTAAGGACTCTCCCCTCTTAGAGTTATGAAAAATAAGCCTTTGCTTTGACCCATCGTTCGCTCGTAGTATCGGCGGCTATTACCTGTTATTGCGGGCTCCTGCGTTGCCACGAGTCGTGCAGTCAGGAAAAGCCCTCTACTCGAAGTTGTTATTCCCACATTTGCTTTTGCTAGGGAACACCAAAAAAAGTGAGGGGGCGCCCTCTTACATGTGTAACTAGTCTTCTAGTGTGTGTGAATTCCAGACACATCTGTAGTCCCTTTTTGATGTTTAGTGGATGCCTTAATGACTGCAAGCCCTCAGTGGTTAAATGAGGAACACTATGGTTGTATTACTGTTTTTTGGAATAGTTGGAATAGGGCTCACCGCCAGACCATATCATTATGCCACATAAAGCTGCCACTTCACGGCAGATGGAAGTGTATCAACAAAAGTGGACAAAGAGGAGAACAATGTGGAAAGAAAATGTGGAAAAAAATGTGGAAAAAACGGGGGGATTCTACACTAATGAATGCACCTTCCCCTTGTTAAGATGGATTTCTGAACTCTGTTGTGGAGGGGCAGAGGTTCAGAAGGCCAGCCTAGTTTCTTGGAACAGGGTAACCTTTGGACAAGCCAGACCAATCAGGGTAGCGATGGCGGCGGTCAAGACTAGGTCTCAAGAGGGGTGAGGGTGACTGAAAGCCCGCAATGAGCACACAAAGCAAGGACGCTTGCTTACAATATATATACAATTACCGAAGGATCTAAAGAGTTAGAAGCACGAAATATGCAGACCACCTAGATGGGGAGGAAAACAGGCACTGCAAGTAATCGTTAGACCCAGTTCGCCTTCAGAGGCCACCTAACTAGAAGGAAGTCTGAGCCCTACGAAGAGTGGAGCCTTTTGCTCAAAAGTACCTGCACACGCTGGTGCCAACGGGCCAAGGGGAGTCTCTTCAAGGAAATCAGGCAGTGAACAAAGGAGGGTGAACAGATCTCCGCTACTCAAGCGTGGCCTCCACTTGCAGGCAGAAGCAGAGCGCGAGTGCGAAAAAGGCGTGCTGTTTAACACAGCGAGGAAAAGCTACAGGCTACTGCAGCAGGGCGACCGGTTCCTAGCGTTGCTACTCACCGGTCCCTGATGCAGGCAGACCCAGGCTTCTCGGAGTCCGTTTTAGGGCTGGCAGGTTTAGATACAAGTAGGGGGCGTCTCGGCGTTGTGTAGATTCCGCGGCAGCAGAAGTTAGAGTTGAGGATGTCCCAAATGCAGTGAACCCGCACAGATTGATACCACAGCAGGGCAACAAAGCGGCTGTGTGTATTTCAGCCCAATGTACACTTCTCACTTCAGACCTGGGAATGCCAAGTGTATGAATCATGTGAGAGTGTCAAGGACTCGGAATACAGCAGCAACCTGACAGCGGTGACAGAGCAAGGCTCCTGGGTAGGCTGGTCAGTCCACTGGATGGCCCAGAGATGCTTCCGAAGGCTTACGTGCAGGAGATGATGAAGATGCCGAGAATAGTTGTTCCCACTATTCCAAAGGGTCGAAGTACCAGTACAGGCCTTCTCGTTCGATCAGAGGCAGAATGGTCTCACAGGGTGACAGCAGTGCAGAGGAGCAGTCCTTCAGCGGGTCACCAGCGATTCCTCAGTTCAGCCTCTTAGCTGCAGGATACTTGGCTCCTGTATCCGTCGTTCATGAGAACTCAGGAGATCGACATGGTAGTGGTGTTTCCAGCCTCCTCTTATCCAGCGTTCCCTTCGCGCCAAAACGGAGAGGGCCCAATGGGAGATCTGCTCACAAAACACTCACACCATACGTGGACCTATCACGGACCACAGTGGCCCCAGGCATTCAAGACACACTAGACTCTCTGGCACCCAGGATGTGTATTGGGACCAGACATCCCAGACCACATCCTGGAGGCACACACAAGGCATGCAGAAGCCCGCAAAAGCATCTGTGTTTCGCGGGAAAGTACATGCCCAAATAAGGATGGCCCTGGGTCAGCTCGACCTGGGAAATGTGAAGGGGCAAGACGGTCAACGGACAGGACAAAGAACCTCGTGGCATGGCCATTTTGGAAGCCAGGCCACCCATTTTGACCAAATGCGAGAAGCGCGGTTAACAGGGCAAAAGGGAGTTCAAAACACAAAGAAACAATCGCTGCCACTAGTCCCGTCTGTGACATACTTGCACAGTTCGTTATAAATCCATCGAGAGTTTCTAGGGCCTGTAGAATGACTAGAGACCTAAGAGCGCGGTAATGTAAGTTACGGTGCACTCTTGTGCCATGTTGCGCGAAAGCTGCAACATGAGAAAAGAACTACGGAAAACAACGTTTCCCGGTACTGACTGTCTTAAGGGCATGTCAGTTTCCTCGTAAGAATGGAGCGAAAGCCCAGAGGAGTGCAGCGGAAGGCTACGCTTCTCTGGCAAAGTCTAGATCAGGGTGTAAAACAACAGCAAAATGTTTGGGGGTTGCCACATGGAAGGAAAATTACCTACAATATGAAATCTTTCCTAACACCCCTCAAGGGGGTTTCTTACAAGAGAATCCTGGCACTACCATTCTGGTGATTTGTATTACCAGACTTTGTGCCATAGTGTGGTTAAACCTATCTCTACCTCTTTACTCCTAGTAGTCAATTTACATACCACGCACTGACCACACGGTGAGTGACCCAACAATGGGGGAAGACCCCATTGACTAGTCAGGCGTGTGGCAGGAGAGGAGGTACAGTGATATCTACTGTGGTTTACACTATTTCCTATGGATCTGGATTTTGTATAGTCAAACAATGACGTCATAGGATTAGAAGCTGTACTTCTCAATAGCTTCCAGTGTTTGGAAATAATGTTTCTGATAGCCAAACAATGGTTTGTGAAAGTATTCACACATACAATTTTATTGTCACATGTTTTTTTTGGTTTGTCTTCAAGGAGAGCCTCTCTGTTATTATTAGATGCGCGTTTAGCCGTTTTCCTAATATGTTTTTTTGGGAACCCTCTCCTTTTAAGCTTATGTTGCAAGTGCTGCACCTCCTCTTCAAATGCTTGTGAGGTGGAACTATTGTGTTTAAGTCTCAAAAACTGTCCGTAGGGCAGATCATCTTTCAGATGTTTTACATGGTGGGACTCAAAATGCAAAAGGGAGTTTTTTTCAGTAGCTTTATGGAAAGGTTTCACAAGAATTCAACCATTTTCGTGGTATAGTGTCAGATCTAAAAAAAATGATCATCTCTTCTTCCACTGTCGTAGTGAACTGAAGGTGTCTATTGAGGCTGTTGAGCCATATAAGGAAGTTTTCCTCTGTTTCTCTAGAGCCCTGCCAGATTACCAACACGTCATCAATATAGCGTAACCATGTGCTGATGTTACTTTCAAATGGATTGGGTGCATACACAAACTGCTTTTCAAAAAATTCTACGTAAAGGTTGGCCAGGCTCGGGGCCATAGTGGCCCCCATAGCAGTCCCTTCAACCTGTTGGTAGAAGGTACCTGCAAACTCAAAGAAGTTTTGAGTTAAAGCCATCGTGATGCATCACGTTAAAAAAGATGTTGGTACCGGGTGTTGGTCTGTCCATGTAAGGAGTTTTTCTTCGATATTTTCCAGTGTCTCTTGCTGTGGAATATTTGTATACAGCGACACTATATCTAAAATCAACAGAAGTTGGTGTTCTTTATGGAATTTGGTGTTTTCTATTTTCTTTATAACATCTTTAGTGTCTTTCAGATAAGATCTCATAGTCTTCACGTGATCTTTAATATAAAAATCAGCAAAAATTGAGAGGGGTTCTAGAATGGAATTAATCCTCACCACAATTGGCCGACCAGATGGGCTATTCAAGGTTTTATGGATCTTAGGAGACAATAAAAACTCGGAAGGGAAGGAGTTTTATTAATCAGAAAATCACTTTCTTGGGGGCTAATCCAACCCCGGTCCTTAGCTTTCAGGACTTTCACTTCAATCTGATGTGCTAGATCTTCGGTAGGGTCCCTATCAAGTTTTTTATAATATGTCTCATTCTGTAGCTGTCTTTTACATTAATTGACATAGTCTAGCCGGTTTAGAATGACAATTCCCCCACCTTAACTGCTTTCTTAATAATAATGGATTAATTTCCTGCAAGGTCCCTTAGAGCTCTTTTTTCTATATTAGTCAAATTCTGAAAGGTTGAAGGGTGCCGTTGTTCAAGTAGTTCCACTTCGGCCAGAACTCGCTTCACGAAAACCAGAGATTCTGGTGAGAACGAGTGAGGTGGGGGATGGAACTTAGAGGTCGGGCGAAGACCCGTGTGGTTAACAGGGGTGTTAGACGGAGTGTAATTTAGCTGTTTAGCAAAAAACTCTTAAATGTGGACCTTCCGCATTAGTTTATGGAATTCTGCTCGAAACTCAAAGGGATCATGGGTTTTTGCAATCACAAACCCAAGGCCTTTATTCAACACTGTTTGTTCAGCTTCCGTCAGGATGTAATCTGACAGAATGACTAAAAGCAATTCCCGCTGCGGGTTTGTTTCTGCTGATCGCTCCATTGCCCCCTAGAGGGGCCCTGATGTAAAAAAAGCCTTTTAGTATTATTTCGATTTCCTCTTCCTTGTCTGTAGTTCGTATTGCCTCTACCTCTACCCCTTGGGGGAGGTGCCCCTGAGGTGCCTTGTCCGGGGTCATCCGGGTCACTGGCACTGCTCTCATTACTTGTACTGTAAGAGGTTGCCCGAAAATGCACCCATCGTGATCGATTATTTTGTTAATTTTGTTGAAAGGCTGGGTTTTGATATCCCTCTTTTGTGCAGGGGAAGGCTCGTTCATGAGTGAATCTGGCTAGATCTTTTTTTAACCTTGTAATGCATTCTAAAGTATTATTTTCTTTGAACTCCTTCATTTCATTGTCGATTTCCTCGATGCGCTTCTTCAGACTGTCTAGAGAGACAAGTTTTTTAATGTCATCCTCCATTTTTTGTAAATCAATTTCAATCTTTTGTGCAGTTTCCTTGGCGGTGTCAATAATCAAAATAAACCAATCCCTCCCACATCGATTGGAAATATTACTCCATTGGAGTTTACATTTTGGATTGTCTAGAAAGAAACAGGGTTCGTTTGAGACAATCAGTCCCTGCGGAAGGGCTTTGTTCTTTAAATATTCTAACATGATTGCCCCCTGTTACTCCGTATGGATCAGTCTCTTTTTTAGTTGAACCACCTCATCCCATTTGGTGCCTTTATCATGATTTTCTCCTCCTAAATCACTAGCATTTAGGATGAAATGGCATTCATTAATGCAGTAGGGTAATCATCGCTATACGACAAAAAAATTTCTTCAGTCATTTTGACACTTCTGACAAGGAAAATGCTATGTGTTATGAATTGGACCAAAAAAGCAAAAGTGGCCACCTTGGAAACCACTATTCAAATGTTTCCCATGACCAAACTGGCCACTATAAACATAACTCTAAATAAACAGGGAAACCCCATGTAGACACTCTCTCTAAAAAAGGCCACCCACAATACCTCAACCCATGCATTCTTGCCAGGTGCCAGAGTTTATCCGTTGGGTATGATATCATAGCAGGATTTAGAGTGCCCAAGATCACCTGAGGCCTCTTGGAGTTAACACGGCAGTTGGATCTCTAGAGGGGAATGGTCCAAGGAAGAAAAGGAGGGAGATCTTAACGGGGATTCCGGAATGGAGGTCATTTTAATAGCCCTAGGGGTGGGGGAGGTGACAGCTAGGGTAGGGTCCCTGTCAGCGAAGGGGCACCCATCTTTATGCTTCTGCTGCAAGCAGGTCCTGGCCAGAGCAACAGAGTGAGCGAATAGGGATATGGAGAGAGACTGTAAGCCTCTGCATGGCTTAGTAGCACAGAGCAACTGTGCACAGAGGAAGGGGTGGACTGGCCTATAGGGAACTCTGGAGATTCAATGGTAGGCCTCTGCACCCTTGTCCTCTTTTGTGTGGTAACTTATTTTATTTCCACATTTTCTTATAGGAAAAGGTTTGGGCTTGCTGTAAATGTATGATATGGAGCCGCTCTCGATGGCCACACTATTAAGGTTGCTTAAGAGGTACAACCCTTAGGTTTTTATTTCGATTCCACCCTCACCTTTGCCAAACAGGTTAACTCCATGGCCTCGGCCTCTGCATACACATGCAAGCTGATTAGAGCAGGCAAACCCTTTCTCTCTAAAAAAAACTGTACCATTCTGGCCAGAGCTTAAATCTTGTCCAAATTGGACTATTTTAACTCCCTATATCTTGGCGCTAATAAGTACATCATCAGTAAAATTCAGATTTTTAAGAACAACGCCCTCAGAGCCGCATTGGGCATAGCTGGGAAAGAACATATCTCTGAGGTAAGGAGACAGATTAACTGGCTCTCCACTAGTGTCAGGGCCACAACAGTAACCAGTGTGGGTTTGGGGCGACTAGTAGGTTTGGTGCATAAGAGGCAGCAGCCTGGACCCAAGAAAGGCTTACTGTGGTGCAAACTCCCGTATTTTGGGACATTGTTGTGCCCTTATTGCAGGAGGCGGGCTGGGGGCAGCAGAAAGCACTATCCGGCATCCGGACCGGTAAAAACTTCAATTCCCAGCAAGCTTGCGTGCTCGCGAGCCAAATAGCTACATTTGGGACAACGCCCGACCGTCTACGCATGCGCACGGTGCACACAACGATCCCCGCTTGCGCTAGAGGACATGGACCGGAGAAGATGTGTCGGCAGAGGGCTCCTGCAGGCAGCGACCCGCGGGGCCACACCCCACCTGTGAAAACTGCAGGCCCTGTGTACCCGGGCATATAAGTGCATTTCTCTTTCTCTGTGCATTGTTACCAACAAGCGATCAGCAAAAGAACGCTTGCTGTATAACTACTGATAAACTCAGTGCATGTAGTCCCACCTTGGGGAAACGCGCCAAATAGGATTCGGCGCTAGGTATATGCGTCGGA
Source organism: Ambystoma mexicanum (assembly GCF_040938575.1). NCBI lineage: Eukaryota > Metazoa > Chordata > Amphibia > Caudata > Ambystomatidae > Ambystoma > Ambystoma mexicanum. The sequence continues at coordinate 182,194,742 of NC_090929.1, forward strand.
CTGGGGGAAAGCCTCGGCTCCACTTCGTAGCACAGGAAAGGCCAAGTTGCCGATCATTAAACTGGTGTAACTTACTCCGTGTGAAGTAACACGGCTTCTTGCAAGCACTGAGCAGATGGAATGTTTGTTTGTACCGTGTGAGGGAACGCGGTCTTTGACTTAAACTCATATTTGTTTTTGGTTCTCTTGTAGTGGCGCTCTGCTGTACTTTCAGCAAGAACTTGTTTTGTCGCCGTAGTGCTACGGCAAGAACTGGGGCAGCAGCCTTGCACTCATCTCGGCAGCATCGTACAAAGCTAAGTGCTGTTTGGTTATTCCAATTATTGTGCTTGGAAATAATTGCACGGGGCTAGTGTATGAGTTGGTTGTGATTGAGAAACAACCAAGGAAATGTTTAAAACCAAAGCGTGACAGGAACGCAGAAGGTGTTATGTGTTAATGCTGATTATTGTGTTATAGAATTGAGGCCATAGTCTGCATGGTTGTAAGAGTGTGTGCAAGGGCGGAGTACCTTCGATCACAGGAGCCCCAACAGGGCACAGCAAGGCGGACCTTTCCCAAAGCCCCCTTCCATGTCCATAACCACTTCCTTACCCTTTTCCCGGTTACCCCAATTCCCCTACCTATCCAAACCATCGGACCCTAACCCTCTTTCCCCGGTGGGTCATGATGGCCTGTGTTTTCTACCAAGCCAGGCACCTAGACCCAACGGGGAGGAAGGTGTATGTGCTACCTCCGCGCAAGATTGAGAGCCTGACAGTAGCGCAAGCCCAAGTATCTTTAAGCACCTGGGTAGCACGACATCATGGAAGAGGTTCTAGCAGCATTACAAGAATTAAAAGGGGAATTACAGGCCACCCGCCAGGATTACGTAAACCTAGCTGGTCAAGTGCATACACTTACCTTACAGAGCACTGCACAGGCTACTCCCTTGCCCAGGGATCATGTTTCACCCACCCCAGTCCAGGTACAAGTGTCTGCTGAACCACATTGTGGATCCCAAAGAGAGGTATCTTGGGGATCCACAACGCTGCAACCAGTTCATTATGCAGTGTCGACTGCACTTTATTACCAGACCTAACATATTTCGCAGTGCCCAGTCCCGAACTGCATTTGTTATATCGTACCTGGGTGGAGATGCTGCATCTTGGGCCACGCCCCTGGTAACCAAGGATGATGCCATACTGTATAGTTGGGATACTTTTCTTGAGGAGTTTGGTAAGATCTGTAATCGTAAGGCAGCAACCTTGATTAAGGATAGAGAGCTACTCACTCTACACCGGGGGGAAAGGACTTGGTTACTTATGTAACCACTTTCAATCGATTATCAGTGGAAACCGACTGGCCAGAGTGGAAGCGTCTGGCTTTATTTTAGCAATGGCTACGGGATGAGATGAAAGATCTCATAGTACAAGTGGACCCACAGCCTGAAACCTGCTCCTCCATGATAGACCTTGCATTACGACTGGACCAAAGGCAGAGCGAAAGAAGGCAGGATAGAAGAAAATGGAAATCAAAACCTGTAGCCAGATTGGATCAACAACCAAAGACTACTAAGACTGAGAAACCAGTAGATGAACCTATGCAGATAGGAACGGTACGTGGGCCATTAACCAAAGATGAAAAGGACAAAAGGTGCAGAGAAAATCTCTGTTTATTTTGCGGTAAGGGTGGACACTTCGTTAGGGACTGTCCCGCAAAACCCAAAAGGGAACTACCGGAAAATGAGAGAGCTCGCCAGTGAGGGTGGCCCGGGTGAGCCAATCAGAAAACACCCCGAAGCTTTTGGCAAATACCCACCACGTGCAGGTGGCCCATGTGACAGTCTCAGGTCATATTAGTTGGGCTACCCGGCGAATACCAGTATCATTAATGATAGACTCCGGAGCTACAGGCAATTTCATCGACCAGGATATAGCAAGTGAATTAGGAATACCTCTTCACGACAAGGAATGCCAGGAGGAAGTGAAGTCGGTGGATGGGTCACCGCTCACTTCGGGCCTCATAACTAAACAGACTAGATGGGTACATTTGGAATGCACCTCTGAGCACCATGAGGATATTAGATTTGATGTAATTGCAGCACCTCGGTTTGGAATGATTTTAGGGTTACCCTGGTTAAGAACTCACAATCCAGATGTGAATTGGACTCAGGGTTCCTTACATTTTTCATCCAGTCACTGCTCTGAACACTGTCACCGAAATCCAGTCAAGATTCCAGAAGCCCAGAATATGCCTAGTCAAAAACATGTGATCGGGAGTACGGAGACTCTATCAGCCATCTACCGAGCCTACAGGGATGTTTTCAGTAAAGCCGCAGCGGAATCCTTGCCGCCTCACCAAACATTTGACTGCAGGATCGATTTAGAGCCTGGTGCGGTGTTACCATGTAGTTGCATCTACGCTTTAACGGAATCTGAAAATGAGCACTTGCGGAACTACATTGAAAGTAATTTGGCTAATGGCTTCATACGTCATTCTATGTCACCAGTGTAGTCGCCATTATTCTTCGTCCCGAAAAAGACCGGAGAATTAAGAACTTGTATTGACTACAGAGCGATAAACCGAATAACCATAAATAAAACGATACTCGCTACCTTTAATACCCACCTTGCTGGAACAGGTACGAAATGCTAAGATCTATACCAAACTTGACCTACAAGGCGCCTACCATCTGGTGCGGGTGAGCGAGGAAGACAAGTGGAAGACTGCTTTTAGAACCAAGTATGGGCTCTATGAATATCAAGTCATGCCATTCGGTCTCTGCAATGCACCAGCCGCCTTTCAGCATTTCCTGGACAAGGTTTTTCAGGGTTATTTGGATCTTTTCGCCATTGTCTACATAGACAACCTACTTATTTACTCCCAAAACTTAGAAGAACATCAGGGCCACGTTAAAGCTGTCCTGCAGCGTTTAAGAGAACACCAGTTATATGCCAAGATTGAGAAATGTGCGTTTCACCAAACTACTGTAGAATTTCTGGGGTTTATTCTCTCACCTGAAGGAGTAACCATGAACCAAGGCAAAGAACGGACCAATATTGAGTGCCCATCACCCGCGTCAGTCAAGGACGTACAGACGGTGCTGGGTTTTGCTAACTTCTATCGACGGTTTATCGATGGGTTCGCAAAAATGGTGCAGCCAATTACCCGACTTTTGAAGAAAGGAGTAGTGTTCCAATGGGATGCAGCAGCAGAAGCAAGTTTCCAGGCCTTGAAAAAGGCATTCATAACAGCTCCAGTCTTATTACATGCAGACCCGACTCGTCCCTATGTCATTGAAACAGACGCCTCAAGTTACGCTCTCAGGGCCATATTATCCCAACGAGACAATACCGGTCAATTGCACCCAGTAGCGTACTACTCCCGCACCTTGTTACCTGTGGAACGCAATTATGTAATAGCAGACAGAGAGCTACTAGCCATTAAGGCAGCATTCAGTGAGTGGCGTCACTATCTGATGGGAACCCAACGTACCATAACGATTTTTACCGACCATAGAAACCTGCCATTCTTGAAATCCGCCAAGGCGCTAAGCCCCCGCCAATTACACTGGGCCATGTATTTTGCTGACTTTGATTTCATAGTCACATTCTGTCCAGGAGTAGAAAATAGGAAAGCTGACATCCTGTCCCGTTATCCAGAACTGGAAACTAAATGCAACAAAGTAGAAGAGCCAAAACCTATAGTACCACCAGCTCTCATCATAGGTAGTGTGGTGGTGGACGACATGTTCGCAGATATCAGGAAAGCATTAACAGCGCAAGAGTTGGCCCAGTGAAACAATCCTAACAAGAAGAAAACTGTGAAGGATGGGTTACCCTTTTTTGGAACTGCTTTATATCTACCCAGGCCAGCCATTCAAAGCCATCAAGTGGTGTCATGATTCCCCTTTCGTGGGGCATCCCGGAACAGCCAAGACTTACGAACTACTAACACGTCATTTTTAGCGACCCCGAATGAAACAAGACGTTCAACAATACTTATGTACGTGTGAATGTTGTTTGAGAAACAAAGCAGACCATCAAAAACCAGCTGGGTTATTATGTCCTTTGCCCACATTGCCAGTACCTTGGCATACTATATCTCTAGACTTTATAGTAGATCTAACAATGAGTCATGGTTTTACCACTGTAATGGTGGTTGTAGATTCTCTAACTGAACTAGCACACGTCATACCTTGAAAAGGGGTTCCCACGCCCCAAGCTTTAGTTCACCTTTTCCTCCAAAATATTGTCCGCCTTCACGGCATACCCCTACATGTTATATCGGAACAAGGAGCACAGTTTACATCTCGCTTCTGGCAAGCTTTTTGCGCCAATGTGGGTATGCAATTGAAATTGTCCACCAGTTACCATCCCGAGACGGATGGACAAACGGAATGGGTGAACCAAACCCTAGAGCAGTACATACGCTGTATGACATATGATAATGAATCCACGTGGGCAGATGTCATCTGGTTGGCAGAGTTAGCATATAATAATGCCATAAATGCATCCACCAAAGTACTTTTTATGGTACTTTTGTCAAATGTCTGGAAAAAGTCTGGCGAAGTATCATGACTAATCTGAACACTGCTAAGGCATCCTATAAAAAATACGCTGATGCTAACAAGGGACAGGCTCCAGCATATAGGGTCGGGATAAGGTGTGGTTGAACACGCATAATCTGCATCTGGTAGGCCCACGTAAATTTCAGCCCAGGGTTGTGGGCCCATTCCCTGTGGAAAAGGTTCTAAATCCAGTACCAGTCCGTCTTACTTTACCAACACAAATGAAAATTCACCCTGTGTTCCATGTGGCATTGCTCAAGCCCGCCCCAGTGTCAATTCACCCCAAAAGGCCTCCCCCGATAACTGTTGATGGGGTTCCTGGGTTCGAGGTGAAAGCAATTTTAGATTCACGCTTTTGTCTGACACAGCTGTATTACCTGGTGGATTGGTTGGATTACGGGCCTGAAGAACGGTCTTGGGAACCAGCGTCATATGTTCATGCACCCCGGCTAGTGCACATGTTTCAGTGAAATAACCCCACTAAAGCAGGACCTGTTGGGAGGGGGGGTACTGTCAGAGCCACAACAGTAACCAGTGTGGGTTTGGGGCGACTAGTAGGTTTGGTGCATAAGAGGCAGCAGCCTGGACCCAAGAAAGGCTTGCTGTGGTACAAACTGCCGTATTTTAGGACATTGTTGTGCCCTTATTGCAGGAGGCGGGCTGGGGGCAGCAGAAAGCACTATCCGGCATCCGGACCGGTAAAAACTTCAATACCCAGCAAGCTTGCGTGCTCGCGAGCTAAAGAACTGCATTTGGGACAACGCCCAACGGTCTGCGCATGCGCGCAGTGCACGCATGGATCCCCACTTGCGCTAGAGGACATATACCGGAGAAGACGTGTCGGCAGAGGGCTCCTGCAGGCAGCGACCCGTGGGGCCACACCCCACCTGTGAAAACTGCAGGCCCCGCGCACCCTGGCAGATAAGTGCTTTTCTCTTTCTCTGTGCATTGTTACAAACAAGCAATCGGCAAAGGAACGCTTGCTGTATAACTACTGATAGACTCAGTGCGTGTAGTCCCACCTTGGGGAAACGTGCCAAATAGGATTTGGCGCAAGGTATATGCGTCGGACTGGGGGAAGCCTCGGCACCACTTCGTAGCCCAGGAAAGGCCAAGATGCCGATCATTAAACTGGTGTAACTTACTCCGTGTGAAGTTTCACGGCTTCTTGCAAGCGCTGAGCAGATTGAATGTTTGTTTGTACCGTGTGAGGGAACGCGGTCTTTGTCTTAAACTCATATTTGTTTTTGGTTCTCTTGTAGCGGCGCTCTGCTGTACTTTCAGCAAGAACTCATTTCGTCGCCGTAGTGCTACGGCAAGAACTGGGGCAGCAGCCTTGCACTCATCTCAGCAGCATCATACGAACCTAAGTGCATAAGGTGTTATGTGTTAATGCTGATTCTTGTGTTATAGAATTGAGGCCATAGTCTCCACGGTTGTAAGAGTGTGTGCAAGGGCAGAGTACCTTTGATCTCAGGAGCCCCAGCAGGGCACAGCAAGGCGGACCTTTCCCAAAACTCCCTTCCCTATCCATAACCACTTCCTTAGCCTTTTCACGGTTACCCCAATTCCCCCTACCGATCCAAACCATCGGACCCTAGCCCTCTTTTCCCGGTGGGTAGCGGTGGCCTGTGTTTTCTACCAAGCCAGGCACCTAGACCCAACGGGGAGGTCGGTGTATGTGCTACCTCCGCGCAAGATTGAGAGCCTGACAACTAGCGACAGAATCCAGTTTAAAACTGCCTTGCTAACACATAAGTGCCTAAGCAACGCTGCTCCTGCTACCTCATAGAGAGAATTAATAGAAGATCCTCCAACCGGCCCACCAGAACTGCAAATACAAACTACCTGATTGTACCGAGATTCAAATTGTCCAAAGCTGGCGGGAGTAGTTTTCCAGTCAGTGCTGCACAGCTCTGGAACTCTTTACCCCCCTCATTGAGGGCAGACCAAACGTACCCGAACTTCAGACAGAATATCATAAATTGGCTCAAAGAAAATGACCACTAATGCATTTTAATCACTGTCCTTCTATTTCAACTCTTCTTGCTCTGTAAATAGACTCCAGTATGCCCATTTGATGTGATGTTGAACATCGTTCTGTAATTATGTAATATGTAATTATGTGATGCTATCCTCTCTATGCTTACTGTATGTATATACCTTTCAATGTACCTATTGACTGTATGATAACTTTGTAAACGTAAGATGAAAATAATCATGTATCCTCTGTGTCCTGATACCCTTGGATCTGGCGCGCATTACAAATAAATAAACAAACAAACAAAAAAACTTTGAAAATTATTTCATGGGGCTCTTTTGGTTCCCAGTCCACCCCTGCAGAGAAGGACCAGACGGAAATGCGCCCCTTAGCGCGGTTAATGTCAGCTCTGTAGTAGTGCGCTGACGTAATCCGAGCAGCCGTGACAAATATATAAATCCTCATAGAAATACATTGAGCAAAAAGAGAATTATTGTAGCAGTAACGTAAGACTACTCATTCTCCTCTTGGTTATGCAACTTAATTTTAAACCTAAAGGGAACCTAACCTGCAGCTAGTAATTATACACAATGTAAAGAAAATCTGAACTTCAAAAAAAAAGAAAAGAAAACGATTGTTGTCCTCGACATCAGGAAATAAATTCAATTAAAATGCAAACATTTGTGATTTTTTTATTTATTGTTTAACGTGCCATACAGCAGAATAGTGTCAGCTTTTTATCACAACACATCATAAAAACTGAGCCCATGCTCAAAAAAGAATAAAAGATTAAAAAAAGAAAAAGGAAAGAAAAGTAAAGTCTTTCAGCATCGCAATTACATCATAACCTTAACGGTCATCACACCCACCCCACTGGCCTGTACCTTTGCCCCACTCATTCTCTCCCCCCACACCCGGTCGTTCCTAGCCTCATAGTGCTTTCAAGAGCAATGCTGTCTTCCTACACATAACTGTGAAGACGTACCCATAACTCCCCCTCTCCCAGGCCATCTCAATTACCAGGAGATCTCACAGCACTTATTCGCATAGCTGGCAAAGTTTCGCACTTTGTCAATAAGTGCTTCACCGATTCCAGATCCCGATTTCCACAAACACAGCAAGTTCTTTCACTACGCGGCATGTCGGTCCATGACCCATTGATTTCAAGTGTGTTAACTGCGATTGTTTTTAGTTTTAGGTCATCCAAGGCCAGCTGGTTTCCCACAAACTGCTGGATATAGGCCGGTGCCCCCGGTCCATTCGTAATATATTCAACAAAGTGACGGCTATTGCTCCTATTGCGGAGTTTGCTTTTATGAAGCTCCTGGTGAAAGGCGACAACCTTAGATTTCATTTCCTGCTTATGGAGCAAATGTCTAAATGTCTGGGGATTCACTGGGAATCCAGAGTGCCAGCTAAGGGATTCAGAAAAGATATCAATCAAACTGCTGTTCATGATAAATGCACCTTTGATTCGAGCTGCCTCAACGATGGATTGATTGAGGCTTCTGATTGGAGCCTTAGCCAGTTTCCAATGCATGTATGTCTTGGACAGCTGTACTCGCACCGTGCACAAAACCAGCCCTAACTCCAGATAAACCACTTCAACCGGGGTACAGGCTGGAAGGCAAAACAGTTTCTTGAGAAGGGTTCCCTCCAACTTGGCCAGGTCGTTCATGTTTTTATTTTCCGAACACTTTGCCGCAAACACAAGGATAGGAAGCAGCTTTGAAGAGTACAGTTGAGCTAGTATGCCCAGCAAGTAGCCTCCACCCTTAAGTGCTCGTTTTTTTAAGCATCCTATAACCTGGGCACTCTTCAATTTCAAGGCTTCTATATTGCTATGACCAGATAATTGGTGGTCGAAGAGAATACCAACGTATTGAACCTCCAGTTCTCTCCCTCCAAGGCACCAACTTGTCCGCTTAGTTTTGGGGACGCCGGGATTAAAGACCATCACCTTTGTCTTACTAATATTGATGACTAGGGAGTTCAATTCAGAATATGACCTTAGGCGATTCAAGGACACCTGAAGGTCTGCCGGAGTAAGATCCATCAGTACTATATCGTCAGCGTAGCCTAGCCACTACATGGGAATGATCCCTAATTTGGCGGGATCGATGTCGGATTGGCCATTGCTGCACCCATGTCTGCAAGGTACAGGTTAAAAAGAAGCGGGCAAGATTACATCCCTGCTTTAGACCCTGCTAGGTGGAAATCCAGGCGGAACTCCTCCCTGTTTGATCCAACCTGGCCTTTGCCCGTGTGCTCTCATGCAGGGCAATATTCACACAGAGCAAGCCTGTTGGAATATTCCAGTCCGACAATTTCTGCCAGAGCCGGCCCCTAGTCACAGAATCGAAGGCCACGCTGTAATCAATGAAGGCTACATACACAGCCCTTCGGTGAATACCCCATGCTTGCTGTATTACGGTTGTTAAAGAAAGGCAATTGGTGGTGTTACCCAGCCCCCTTTGAAAACCTGTTTGCCCATTCCCGAAGTTAGCTCAACAATAAGCGAGACACATTTTTGGACGGTGCATCCAACATTGCGAGCAAACAGTAAATGCTGAGTCCTTCCAACTGCCCTTTTTCCATATGGGGACAATGATACTGTGGTGCCATGAGAGGGAGGATGGGGGGGGCTGGCTTTCTGCAATCCAATGAAATAGCAAGTCATGGGTTATTGCCCAAAGAACAGCGTCCCTTTTAACAAGCTAGCTGCAAATGTGATCCGGGCCAGGAGCTCTTGATGAGTTACTAAGCGTGATCAACTTCAGAATATCACCGGTCCCCTTTTTACATTGCCATTTTGCTTGTTGGATAAATGGTAAGGACATAGCGTTCTCGCCATTTCCCAACGTTTTAGTGAGGAAAACAATCCAGGCTGGTTCGGCGACACCAATGATGTCCCGGCGGGGCTCTTAGTGGTCACCCTCTACAGCCTTTCAGAATTTACGGGCATCTTTTGGGGTGAATTGTGACTTCATTTGAGGGAAGACGCGGATTTCCAAGGTCACCTGTTGGAGCTGTATGTGGGCTTTGAAATGCAAAAGCCCCCATCAGCTCTTACCACCCAAATGTTCATTTTAATTTGAATGATTTGCTGCCCCAGCAAATGTACAGACAAATGTTAGTGATTTTCAAGGCCCTGAAGCCAGGTTTGGGAAGATGGCATTACAGAACAGCAGCCTCCTATTCACGGTTTTGAAGGTGATGAGGGTGTCCGCAAGGCCCCCAGGAGAGCGAAAGCCAGCCCATGCCAAAGTCGGCAAAGATTAGGTCATCGCTGGAGGTAAAGGCCTGTGACTGCAGCAGCAGACTTGAGTAAAGCGACTGTAAGCAAAAAGCTTGCTTTACATTGAAAAGTAGCATCCTGTTAGTAGCATGACCTGGTTTCTCAGCCTGCCCTGCTCATGGCTTTTATGACACCTTTGCAGCCTCGAGGTTTTGGTCTTTTATTGTGGGTCAATTCACAGCTATGCTATAAAAAAAATACAATTGCTGACTTTGACAATGTTTGTTTTAAACAGAAATTCGCTGCAAGTACCACCAATCTACACCAAATTGTGCATAGTTACCTGTTAGGACCCTCCGGACATTACTGGCTACATGACATTTGGACATCCCCACCCCGTTCCCTGGATTTCAGCCCCTTCACACATGAGACCATTAGCTGAAATCAGCAAAACATCAATGTGGTCATAGAAAAACCAGACAGAGCTCATTTTAAGCATCTTGATGTGTGGGACATCAAAAGCACGTTTCAAGGATTTAGGGCACACCGTTTCTGAGATATTTGCACTGCAATGCACTGCACAATGCCAGGGTGAGGTGACAGGTGGGGAGAGGGCTCAGAAGGTCCCATTATGCTAGAGTACGCCAACTCTCGTTTCCCCTCCACGTCTGCTCCGGGGTATGTCAACCAACCATACATGCCCATTCTCAGTGCAGTTTACTTCAGAGTGCAAACCACATCAAGCGTTAAGCGACTCGGAATAGCAACCTACAGGATCATTGACAGGATCATTGATTTTCCACAATTGATGAGAGTATTATCATCTCTGTCTACAGAACCCACACATAGTATGTGTACTTTTTTGCTAATTTCTTTAAAATGGCATAGGTGAAATTACACTTGACTAAGACATTTTTATTACAGCAGGAGCTTATTTCAGCTTCAATTAAGACTTTAGCTTTCAGAAGGTAGTTTAGGAATAACAATGCACCCCCAAAATAGCACAGAGCTAGCTCAAAGATATCCAGGAGATGTGTTTTAGGACAATAGGCGGGTAGTGGAGGGTGAATGGCCATAGGGCCTATCATACCCATAGGCAGTTGATGGGTGTGTAAAAAGCCAAAGAACATCCAGAGGCTGTTAGTCCCTACTCACTTTCCATTGCTCCCCTAGCTTAACTCCCTGTGGCAATAGTTTTGCCTTATAGGTAGCCCTTACACTGCCACCTAAAAGCCCAAACTTAAAGGTAATACACATTTCCAGCACTTCAAGTGATAGAACCAAAAGGGTGGCAGGGCCACTCTGCAGGGCAATGGAGAGTTTGTAGATCATAAGGAAGCCCAGGCTGCATAGAGACTAGATGGAGATCAGAGGGGGCAATGGTGGCGGCCAGCAAGTGGAGTACCAAACCTCAGGTCTCCCACTCAGAGCCCTTATTTGGGCCTTGCATGTACTTTGCTTCAGTCAAGGGTTGTGAACCCAATTGTTTGTGGTCTCTCTACTAAGAGATGGTCCTGCCCCGTTTCCGAAATGATTGGGGAGCACCCGGGTATCATCAGCACAGGAGAGGAGGCAGACACCAGAGGTGTGCTTTGCCCCAGGGTGAGGGCGAACATATATGCTAATCAACAGGGGTGAAGTGGCAGGGACCTGAGGAACACCACAAGGAGTGAGAAGAGCAGGTGAAAGAGGGAAGAGCTCCGATTGGGCTCGATCGGACATAAATTAGGGAATCCTGTGAGGTCTGCATCATCTGGCAGATACTATGACAGCAGTGTCACCTATCTTAGACATTCGCCAGGTAACTGCAGGACATGCTATGGGAGCAGTGTCACCTATCAGAAGCATCCGCCAGGCCAGTGCAGGACACGCTGTGAGGACAGTGTCACCCATCGTAGGAATCTGCAAGGCAACATCAAGAAATGATGTGAGGGGCGTGTCACCTATGGTAGGTGACCCCCAAGCAAATGCGAGACATGCTATTAAGGCTATGTCACCCGTAATGGATGCCTACCAGGAAATTGCAGGATATACTTTGAGGACAGTGTCGCCCAGTGCAGAAATCCACCAAGCCACTGTTGGAGATTCTGCGAGTGCAGTGTCACCAATCGTACGTGTCCACCATGCCACTGTAAAATATGCTGTGTTGGTAGTGCCATTCCATCGTAGGAGTCTGCCAGGCAACTGCAGGAGATGCTATGATGCTATGAGAGCAGTGTCACCTATCATAGGCATTCCACCAGGCAACTGCAAGAGATGCTACGAGGGTAGTGTCACCTATCATAGGCATTCCACCAAGGAGCTGCATGAGATGCTACAAGGGCAGTGTCAGCCATTGCAGGCGCCTGCCAGGCAACTGCCGGAGATGCTATAATCCTATAAGAGCAGTGTCACCTATTATGAGCCTCTGCCAGGCAACTTAAAGTGATGCTATGATGCTATGAGAGCAGTGTCACCTATCAGAAGCATCTGCCACACAACTGCAGGAGATGCTACAAGTGCGTTTTGCCAGCCATTGTGGGAGTCTGCCGGGAAACTGCAGTGGATGCTATCATGCTATGGGAGCAGTGTCACCTATCATAATCATGCGCCAGGCAACTTCAGGACATGTTACGAGGGCAGTGTCAGCCACTGCAGGAGTCTGCCAGGCAACTGGAGATGTTATGATACCATGAGAGCAGTGTCCCCTATCATAAGCATTCTGCCAGGCAACTGCAGGAGTTGCTACAAGGGCCGTGAATGTTAGCCATCTGAGGAGTCTGACAGGCAACTGCGGGAGATGCTATGACGACATGAGAGCAGAGTCGCCGTTCATAAGCATTCCACCAGGCAACTGCAGGAGATGCTGTGAGGGCAGCGTCAGCCATCATAGGAGTCTACCAGGCAACAGCAGGAGATGCTGTGAGGGCAGCGTCAGACATCATAGGAGTCTAAAAGGCAACTGCAGGAGATGCTGTGAGGGCAGCGTCAGACATCATAGGAGTCTAAAAGGCAACTGCAGGAGATGCTGTGAGGGCAGCGTCAGCCATCATAGGAGTCTACCAGGCAACAGCAGGAGATGCTGTGAGGGCAGCGTCAGCCATCATAAGAGTCTAAAAGGCAACTGCAGGAGATGCTGTGAGGGCAGCGTCAGACATCATAGGAGTCTACCAGGCAACTGCAGGAGATGCTGTGAGGGCAGCGTCAGACATCATAGGAGTCTACCACGAAACTGCAGGAAATGCTGTGAGGGCAGCGTCGGCCATCATAGGAGTCTACCAGGCAACAGCAGGAGATGCTGTGAGGGCAGCGTCAGCCATCATAGGAGTCTACCAGGCAACTGCAGCAGATGCTGTGAGGGCAGCGTCAGACATCATAGGAGTCTACCAGGCAACTGCAGGAGATGCTGTGAGGGCAGCGTCAGACAACATAGGAGTCTACCAGGCAACTGCATGAGATGCTGTGAGGGCAGCGTCAGACATCATAGTAGTCTACCAGGCAACTGCAGGAGATGCTGTGAGGGCAGCGTCAGAGTCTACCAGGCAGCTGCAGGAGATGCTGTGAGGGCAGTGTCACCCATCGTAGGCTTCCCCGTTCATCTGTGTGCAGTGTAACTCATGGTGGACGTTCGATGGGGAACTGGAAATGCTCTGAGGCAAAAGAATTGGCTCTTCTTGAATTTCCCAGCGGAGCCGGTGTTCAAATGTTAGGAAAGTGTTAGAGCGTTTGGGATAGCGAGTATGCAGCGTGCAGGTCAAACTCGGGGTCCTTGGCAGGTTCTTGTGCACCAAAGCACCCGTATACCCGGCGCCCCGTGCTAAGAGGCCAATTTAACCCATCGTACGCGTTTTCCAGGCAACTGTTGAACATGCCACGTCAACGGCTTCGAAAACTGCCAAGAGATGTAGAACTATGTATTTTTGTAATTATCCGTGTATTATATGGCGCCTGTGAAATGCAGCCACTTCGTAGTCGTAGAGCCCCAAAATAAATAACTAAAGACATTGACTAATTAATACACAAGTCATGAGATGATCCCTTGTTTTGGCAGAGAGTTTAAGAGAAGAGATTACAAAGGCTCCTGTGATCAAATCTGTTTTTCGTTTGGACTATTATGAGTATGGACACAACGCTTCTAGGTGTTGTTTGGTTGTTTGCCCACCTATTGACTGCCCAAGGCTATTCCAATTCCTATGGCCATTTCCACCCAGATCCAGTCCCTCACCACGCAAAATACCTCCTCATGGGAACTAGTTGAGCTCGTTTAGGTCAAGCCTTACCATCAAACATTGCACTGGAAGTGCCTACCAGTGTTTTTTTCAAAGCAGTCTTCTGAGATTTAATGGCTTAATTGGAGCTGTAAACCTACTACTGGTGTAATAAGAATGTCAACAAGGTCTGTCTTCAGCCACTCGATTTAAGCCCTAAGCCTGTCCTTCACTGAAGTCCTGTTAAAAACAAGCATTGGCAAACCCAACTGTTTTGGCTTGTGTATACGTATTAGGCATTTGACAGACACTGCTATTAGATACCTGGGTGCTCGTACCATTTTACAGCAGCTATCATCAATGGCCAGTTAATACCACTATGGCTGTGCTGGGCAAGTGCCTTTCCCAAGCCTACACAAACCCCCGAACTGTTGACATTACATTGCCAATGCTTGTTTTTTAAGTGGCGCCATCATGCACTGTTCAAGAATAAGAGAATCAGACCAGAGAGAAGTGAGGCAAGAGCGCCTCTCAACTGAGATGCAATGGGTATCTTGTCCTGTGGGAAAATATTTATCACAGGATGCCCCGGTATTAGAGAGACATGTGCCACCTGATGCACAGTTACAGATCCCTGCCAATCCTACCTTTCATTTTTCTGAGAATGAATATAAAAGCATATTTAAGTCAGCAATGGTAGTGTGTTTTATGTGTTATAAAGTATGGGCATCTCAGGGTCCATTGGTCCACAGCAGTGAGATATGAGAGTCCAAAGACATTCTTTTATCAAAATATTAATATTAAAGCATGAGACTCCATTAAAGACAACATAGTAAGATCATAGAGACTTGGCAAGAATATAAATGTGTTGGGAAGTGTGGGGCTAGTACCCACTGTGGCTTGGGGATCTTAAGCTTGACATGACCAATAAGCAGGCATTTAAGTGGCCTAGGGCGAAGCTCCAGCAATGCCCAAAATGTTTCCCTGAGCCAGGGGTCTGCCTGGGTTACCTAAAATGGCTTCAATGACCAACTTTTCCATCTCCTAAAGTATATGAAAAGATGAAGGGTGATAACATTACTGCTATTCCCCAGTAGATGCCGCTATTAGCCATGTTTAGAATCAAATCATCGGTTGCAGACATTTGTGAATGATTTTTGCTCTAGCACCTTGAAGCGTCTCTTGTGCTAGATGGAATTACATATGGCGATATTGGATCTAAATAACCGGACAGACTCAAAGAATATGGCAAAGTAGTACTTTATTATCACCATAAAATAAAGTAGGGCAATCTGGCGAACAACAAGCTGTAGTACACACACTCACACCCAAATTTAATTACGCAAAGGTTTTGTATCTCAATATGCGTCATCTGTGATGTCATCCTTCATGGCAAACTGTAAAACCTTTTGACTAGAGGGATTGGTTAGGGAAACATATGTACCTATAGTATGTATAAGTGTTAATAATATCATTGGCTGCCCCTTACCCACTTCTAAATGTGTATAATCCTATTTAAAGCAGAATAATGGTGGTGGATTGGTCTTTGCAACATTGTAAAGCATGTTGCTGCATAGACCCTCTGATTGGTTGGCATGAGTTCCCAACCTTGGGCTTTCGGCTCATTAGCAGCATATAAGCAAACCAGGTGCCGAGAGTAACGTAAGACTACTCCCCACTTTCCCAATTAGTCCATCATCTCTCATCGGTTCAGCCCTAAGCCAGGGCTTCTCCTTTGTAGTTGACCTTGCAACCTGTTCTTGTTTCTGGGACTTTTAAGGGAGTGTAGGCACACCATTATCTTTGTCTGGAGCTTAATGAATAGGCCTTGCTTTTGACTTCAGAATCACGTGTGAGGAGACCACGAATTTGTCCATTTTGACCTTCTACTTATTGCTACTTGATGCAAATTTGCTGGGTGTCATTACTTCCCTTGGCCTTTAGAAACTTGCTCACTCCACCTTGCATACACTTTTTGCATCTTTAATTGTCCCATAGTTGGCCCTTGCAGATGTTTTCTTCTTTACATAATCTAAGAGAAATATATCTTAGGTGCATGGCTTATCCTTTTGACTCCCCTTGCAATTATTCCTTGAAGTAGCATCTTTGATCCCAGGCCAATAGACTTCTCTTTATTCCTCACACAAAACTGTTTTGCTAGCGTCTCCTGAGTCTGCAGCACTGGTCTGTCTCTGAGGTAGCTTGACTGATTTTAATATGATTCTGGCATCCATCTTTCCCTCGTGGCCACCCCAGCCACATTATGTTTTCTTCTGCAACAAGCTCCTATATGTCTTGTCTACCTAATGATTCTGAGTACATGCACTTATTAGTAAACAGGTTACTTTATCTTCTTTCATATATGATTTCTTCATATCCGATTACATGTTTCTCTTGTTACTTCAGTTACATCTTTATTCTTAAGTATGTATATATCATTGCAGTACGTCTCAGTATCTTTCCTTCATGACGTGACTCTTCTCTCGTCAAATTTCACTTATGATGTTCAATGGTGTGTGTTGACATCCTTCCACTCTTTCAGTGCGAGGGTACATTCGATGCAGTGTCTAAGTGCATAATGTCTCAGTGCCTTAAGTTGCACTACTAAATGGGGCTGATCAAGGGGATGTGGCGTAACAGTGGGGGGTTGCCTGCCGGCCCATTAGGCGATGCCTCCTTGACGAGCTCTGGCTCAATGGGCTACTGGAACCTCTGCCAGGCAGACTTTTGTAGAGATCAGCACCCTCTACCACTGTGGGAGAGCGTTCTGATCTCTGCATTTATTTTCTAAAAACTTGCCTGGCAGGAGACAGCGCCTTGCCTATTCAGCCTTCAGCCTTAATGGTGGCGCTGCCCCTCGCCAGCTGGGGAGGGGCTGTGTCACCATTAAGGCTGAAAGGGTGAGGCCACTAGAAGCTCAGGCCTTTTTCCTAAAGACTGAAACTCCCGCGAATGTGCCAGAGCTTCAGGATTTAGAAAACAAGGCCTCTGCTTCGAGCAGCCTCACGTTTCTCTCCAAAATGGTGGTGCCGGCCCACGGGCATCTCTTGCCTGAAGGGATGCCTCGCAGGTCCGGCGCCACCATTATAGATGAAAGCCATTTTTTTCTGAAGCCTGAAGCTCTCGCACACGAGCGAGAGCTTCCGGCTTTAGAAAAAAATCCTTGTCATGTTGTGCCAGGGAAGACTAGTGCAGCAGGGCCCTGCCTCAAAACGAAATTTCAGAGCCTGCCAGAGCTCGGCCCCGGCTGGCCTCAGCACACTTAAAGCCCTGTTGTCTCTCATACACTCAATGAGGTATTGTTATGGTACCTCGTGACCCACATAGGGCTCTTCTGCTATTCCAGTATGACGGAGGTGAGGGGGTGGGAGCAAAGGATGACGTGTCCACCTGCTCCTCTAAAGATTAATTTCTTTTCTAATAAGAAATGGAAGGGATAGTATGATACAGATATGATATGATATGATAGTTTATTTATATAGCGCCTATACACAATGTGTTTCAAAGCGCTTCAAGGCAAGGGAGGGAACAAGGGAAAATAAAATGACATTCTTACAGGCCATGAACAGTAAGGATTTGAAATTAACCATCATACTCGACCTGACGACATTTCAGATAGTGCAAGAGCTAAGACATAGATAAAGAAGGGAGGGGGAGAGTGGGAAGGAAATGGAAACAGACAGGCGACTACCGTACTAGGCCTGGCGACATTTCTGGTAGAGCCGGAGAAAAACAAAAGGTGAGGGAGAGAGGTGCAGAAAGGGAGGGGAGGAACAAAACAAGCGACTATCATACTAGGCCTGAGGACATTTCAGATAGTGCTGGAGGGGGAGTGGGGAGGAAAAAAACAGTAATGAGAGGGTGGAGGAAACAGACGAGGTTGCTATCATATTAGGTCCAGGGACAATTCTGATAGAGTAAGTGCATAGAAGAAAGTAAGGGGATGAGATAGGAAAAGGGAGAAGGGAAAGGAGGAGAGAACAGAGAGTAAGCAGTCTAAAAGAGTGGAGAAGCAAGAGTGGAGAAGCGAATACAATTGCAGAAGTCAGTAGTAACACAAAATGTTGCAAGCCAGGATACAAGATGAAAATGGGAACAGCATGATTCAGGGCCACCATGAGTACAAGATGCAAAGGAAGTCCAGCATGAGCGTTGAGAAAGGGTGACGCACCGTGAAGCAATGAAGTCCATAAAGTAAAATCCAGCATTGGCCACAAGACGGTGATGGTGAAACCAGAATGTATCAGGACAGACTCCTGCAGAAGTAGGCTGGAGGATGTTGAGGGGGAGCAGGGTAGAAGACTCAAGCAAAACAGGCAACACCTTGGTGCGAGAAGGGGGGGCACAAGGGAACATCACAGGGGGACCAGAGAGGGTGGGTATGGCCTTTGGGGACAGAGGGGTTAACACATGTTGGTGCATGCTTACCTGCTGTCTGAGCAGGGCGTCGGGCCCTGCGTCCTCCTGGTCCAAACAGGTCCAAACAGGAATTGCCCTTTTCTTCGTCTGCCCTTCACTGCAGACGCCCGGGCGAGAGACACCCTTGATCTAATAGTTAAGAGCAGGAAGGAAGAGGCAGGGCTAAGAAGGTTGGTGGTGCTTAGGCCAGGTGACCTAGATCCACTTGCACCTGCTCCCCATCTGCAAAGGAAAAGAGGCTGGAGTGCTCCTTAAGTAGGGAAAAAGAGCGGCAAGCAGGAAGGCACCAGGTGGGCGGGGCCTGCTAAGTGGTGAAAAAGAGTGGCAAGCAGGAAGGCACCAGGTGGGCGAGGCTTGCTAAGTGGTGAAAAAGAGCGGCAAGCAGGAATGCACCAGGTGGGCGGGGCTTAGGCCAGGTGACCTAGATCCACTTGCACCTGCTCCCCATCTACAAAGGAAGAGGCTGGAGGGCTCCTTAAGTAGGGAAACAGAGCGGCAAGCAGGAAGGCACCAGGTGGGCGGGGCCTGCTAAGTGGTGAAAAAGAGCGGCAAGCAGGAAGGCACCAGGTGGGCAGGGCTTGCTAAGTGGTGAAAAAGAGCGGCAAGCAGGAATGCACCAGGTGGGCGGGGCTTAGGCCAGGTGACCTAGATCCACTTGCACCTGCTCCCCATCTACAAAGGAAGAGGCTGGAGGGCTCCTTAAGTAGGGAAACAGAGCGGCAAGCAGGAAGGCACCAGGTGGGCAGGGCTTGCTAAGTGGTGAAAAAGAGCAGCAAGCAGAAAGGCACCAGGTGGGCGGGGCTTGCTAAGTGGTGAAAAAGAGCGGCATGCAGGAAGGCACCAGGTGGGAGGGGCTTTCTAAGTGGTGAAAAAGAGCGGCAAGCAGGAAGGCACCAGGTGAGCGGGGCTTGCTAAGTGGTGAAAAAGAGCGGCAAGCAGGGAGGCACCAGGTGGGCAGGGCTTAGGCCAGGTGACCTAGATCCACTTGCACCTGCTCCCCATCTGCAAAGGAAGAGGCTGGAGGGCTCCATAAGTAGGGAAACAGAGAGGCAAGCAGGAAGGCACCAGGTGGGCGGGGCTTGTTAAGTGGTGAAAAAGAGCGGCAAGCAGGAAGGCACCAGGTGGGCAGGGCTTGCTAAGTGGTGAAAAAGAGCTGCAAGCAGGAAGGCACCAGGTGGGCGGGGCTTGCTAAGTGGTGAAAAAGAGAGGCAAGCAGTGAGGCACCAGGTGGGCGGGGCTTGCAAGTGGTAAAAAAGAGCAGCAGGCAGGAAGGCATCAGGTGGGCGGGGCTTGCTAAGTGGTGAAAAAGAGCGGCAGGCAGGAAGGCACCAGGTGGGCAGGGCTTAGGTCAGGTGACCTAGATCCACCTGCACCTGCTCCCCATCTACAGAGAATACACTATTTGAATTCTGCAACATAACACCTTTAAGTCATGTCGGAAGAACGATTTAATACAATTAATAAATAGATTTGCTTCAAAAGAACTGTGGGATTGGAACCCGCATTTAAATATATTGATTTGTTTTAATGTGTATGTTTGCATAGTTCAATTGTGCTATTTTTTTTTAGTTTTGACTAAGTGCATTATATTAACACACCCTTTAAAATAGATTTGACGCTCTTTGAGGATAGGTATCACACTCACCACATCTGTTGAGCCCCTCCTTTTTAGGGCCCACCTCTTAAAAGCTTCGCAGCTTGTGATTCTGAGGCTGTGCCAGAAGCTTCTGGAAACTGAGTTGCAATGTGTTTGACTCCCCTCCCCCCACTTCATTTCTGTGCCACTTACAGCAGTGATTAGCAGTGTTGCTTTGCCACCCCTTCTCCGCCATCCTGCAGTGATGCGCGTTTCAATGAAACGAAGCCAGTGCCTGGGCGATGCATGGCGATGACGTCACCCCGCTGATTAGTCCCTGAAGAGGCTTCCACGGGTCCTGTGCTCTCAGGGAACGAGGCATTGATTAAGGGGCAGGAAACCGAGAGGCAGGCGGAAAAAGGCGGGAACGCCGCCACTTGAAGTCGTAATGGGCTTGTTGCATCCATCAGGGAGGACATTCCTTTAAAAAGCTTCACTCCTGTTCAGGAAGCCCTGAAAAAGCCGTGGACAAAAGGCGGAAACTCTGCTCTCGGTGTCTGGCGTTATCTCGCTGCTGCACTCGTGAGGTTGCTGACCGACAGATTTATTTTTTTAGGGCATTTGTTTTTTTTTATAGGTTCCAGCAGGCCAGGAAGCACTGCTTCCAGAAGGGTCTTTTCCTGCCTGCAGCTAACCCTGTAACAGGGAAGGAGGTAAAGCAAGAGACGGACTGACCTCCAGGGTGATATGTTGATGTCCAGGTAACACGCGGCTCTGGAAGGCCGCTAGGGTTTGGGCTAGGGGTATTCACAGGCCTAACAGAGCTCAATATGTCACTAAGCCAACCAACGTTCCAAAGACAGCAGCCTACTGGCATATCAGGCAACTTGGATAACCTAATTGACACTGCCCCAGCCCAACAGACTTTTCAGAGACTGGAACTTGTTGGGGAATCGTCTATTTTCTCTGAGGAGTAGCTCTTCGCCTGTCAAAGCTGTAGCGTGTGCCCCCCAACCCACAAATGCTGCTTCGCCTTAAAATGAGCCTAGTCAACCCAAATGTGGGTCACTTGGGGGCTGCGTGGCGTTCCAGCAGCGGCAGTGAAGGAGTTAAGTTTATCTGTGGCATGAAAGTGGACCTACTGCAATTATCTCCCGGCAACTTACCGCAGAGGACTTCCAAGTGAGCTGATAACCTCATCACTCTGAGATATGCAAGGGTAATACACCAAGGCTGACCTCCGTGTGGGGGCTGTGGGGGCCAAGCTCGCTCGGAAACAAACAATAACCTTAAAAGGGAAAGGCTCCAACCATGGGAATGTTGGGAACCGCCCTCGAATCTTACAAAGATATGGACTCTGGCGTAAACAGGATGTTTTATATTGAAAACAGGGAGCTTGTAACATTGGTAATCGGGAAAGAGTTGGCTATTTTGAGGCTGGCATTTTTTTTATGATACAACAATTGCTGATGGATAGAATTAAAAAAAATGTTGAAATCTTAGTACTGGCTCAGTTATGCCAATAAACACATTGGGCCGGATTCACAAATCGTTTTTCAATGGGGGTGCGCCCATACAAAAACGCTTTTTGATTCAGGCCCCTTGAGTCAGTATTTTTGTGTTGTCCCTCTCAATGAAAAGAAGATTCTTTAGTGCTAAGAAGCCGCCAGCATGGCAGAAGCCGAGCTACACAAGACCACTTGGCATTACAATGTCCAAGTTGTCCTCTTTGAATTAGCAGACCCCGGTTTTTAATCTTGACTTCTCCACCTGACTAAATTGTGTGATCCTGGGAAATTTACTTCATCAACCTGTGCTTCATTCCTCATGTCTTCATTGACTGTGATCCTTCAAAACGGGCTCAGCGCTGGTATTAAGCACCATACAGAGGGGGTGGCAGCGGAATGCAAAAAGGCCTGCTGCTCATGTATGCTACGTTGTTCCCTGATCTGCCAGAGTTCAGCTCAATTTGCTAGTCTGGCGGTTTCCACATTGCCATGCCTTTTACACATTGCCATGCCTCATCACTGCCATCATGAAATGGCCATGCATGTTTTACATGGCCGCTACAAAAGCCTCATTCCAATTTCATATTCCCCAGAGAAAAATCCTTTGCCCGTTTCACATTGTGACACAATGAAATCATGAAGTGATTGAATGTGGGTGGGGACCACAAGCCTCAAAACATTTTCATCAAGTCAAATATATGATATGATATTCTATTTATAGCACGCCTATACACAAGTGCTTCAAGGCGCAATGAGGCAAGGGGGGGACAAGGGAGGACAAGACAACAGTCTTACTAGAACAAAGTGACATTGAGATGGGGGCAAGGGAGAGGGAAGGCAAAAGTGTCAGGTGAAGGGGTTCAGAAGTGCAGGACATAGCATCAAGACAAAGAAAAAAGAGTGTGCCCAACAGGTGGCAGTGCAAGGGTTAAGTGCAGACAAAAGTGTTGGATAAGTGTAAGTAGGGGGACTGCCGGGATGCAGATGCAGCCTCCAAGTGGAAGGTTGTCAGGAGGCAGTGCAAGTGTCCAGCTGGGAGGGCAGGGACCTGGGCCCGTATTTCAGAGGGTGGCCAGGTAACCAGTGCAGTATCAGACAGGAGATCAGCAGGGAAGAGGAAGAGAGACGGCAGAAGCAAAGAGGAAAGTGTTGAGCTGCTTCCGGAACCAGAGGTGGTTCTGCTCTAGTTTCAGAGAGGCTGTTCCAGAGGGAGACGCTGGCCGAAGGGAGAGATCTGCCCCCAACTCGTTGCTTAGAAAATCGACTGACCCTGAGGGAGTTGGAGGTGGAAGAGTGAAGGGCTCGAGAAGGAAGATACTTCCGAAGAGAAAGCTGGAGGTATTTTGGTCCCAGGCCCCAGAAGGCCTTGTGGACAATGCAAAGGGTCTTGAATTTGATCCTTGCAGCCACTGGGAGCCAATGGAGCGATGTCAGTGCTGGAGAGATACGATCCCTGGGCTTGAGGCCAAGGACAAGTCTCGCAGTCCTGTTCTGGATGAGTTGCAGAGGATGGAGTGTGGAGGAGGGTAGATTTAAAAAGAGGCTGTTACAGTAGTCAAAATTTCAGAATTGCGTATAGGGTGCGAGACTCTTTAAAGTGCCCTGCAATAGACACTGAAGATATGCACACAGTAGACAAGGCCGCTCTGCCCGTATGAGAGACTGCACAGAACCTGGTGGCACCACTGCCAAGAGAGAATAGTATCAATAACTTATATATGTTGCTGAAATGAATCGAATACGAATATAATGTGTTATTACTTATAGAAGATGTGAAGTAATTTCGATTAATTTCAGCAACATATATATGTTCTTGTTTCTATTCTCACTTGGCAGTGGTGACCCCAGGTTCTGTACAATATGAACTCATATCAGTTTCCCATTCCCTCGAGAATTGTTGCCACCTCCAAGGGCTGTGCCAACTCTACACTGCCCAAGAAAATGGATATGCCAGTTTATTATTGCAGTCAGAAAACTGTTCTCTAGGCCAGTTTCAAACGGCCCCCCAAGATGCTCGCGCTCTGCCCTCAAAACAGTGTCAATTTCAAACTGGCCGCCAGATGTTACTATCACGGTTTTATATTTCCCACAGGAAATTATTTCATGCCAGCCACATATATGCCATTGCAGTTTCACAAAACCCCAGAAGATGGCCATGACAATTTGATATGGGGCACGGAAAATAGCCACACAACAATTTCAGTTTACCCCACATAGACAGAGGGTCATGCGATGCAATTTACACTACACAATTACCATGCATTTTCACATCACACACAGAAAAGTGCTCTGCGCCGCTTTCAAATGGCCTCCAGAAAGGAACTGCATTGCAGTTTCGAATGGCTCCGAAAGTGTCAGTACCTGTTTCAGTTTTCCTCCAGAAAACGACCATGGAAGTTAAGCATTGCTGCACAAAATCGTACAGACCTGCCTAGCAAGGCCTGCAAACAAGGACATGTTTAAAATGTGCCATGCCAGTTTCATATTGTATTTAAGTAGACTTTCAACCCAAATTAAGGCCTCATGAAAATAATATGCAAGTTGCAGATCCCCACATGCAATTTTTCAATGCACATTGCCTAAAAAATGATGGCATTATTTTTCAGCTGTGCTACGCCTGTTTCACTTTGTTAACCACATTGCATTGCCATGCCAGTCGCCACAATTTGCAAAACAGCTTCAAAATACACAGCATCCGTTTCTAATGACCCCCATGCATTGTGTTATATGCAAGTAGAACGTTGCTTGCATACAACTCCTCCAAAGATTCTGCAGTGCCATGGCAATTTCACAATTGCCTAGGAAAGCGCATGGTTATCTCACGCACATATCTTCTGAAAATGGCAATGAGCAGTTCCCATTGCCCACAGAGAATTGGTCCTTGCCAGTTTCACATTGGCACAGAAAACTGCACCATGCCAGTTTTCGATTATCAGAGTTAATGATAGAGCTGAAAACGTTGCTTTTCTCTTAATCTCCTGGTATTTTTCACTTCCCTGTTTCTCTCTTTGCCTTGTCCTGTCTAGCTCTGTCCATGTATCTTTATGTTTTCGAGCACCCCGATGCCTGCAGAATTTCGGTGCTATATAAATAAAAAATCATTTTTTAAAAGTGGCACGCATATCATTGCAGGCAGCTTGTTTACATGACAGTTTCACATGGATCCGTACCAGTTTAACATTGGCAGCTTCAGAGCGCCCTTGGAAATTTACTATACCAGTTTCAAAGGAATAGTACGATCGGACCGAAAAAAAGGTCAGACCGTTCAAAATGTCGGAAAAATGCTACCACTAAAGGTTCGAACACCAAAAGTTCGAACCTTTGGTGGTAGCATTGTAGGTAAGTATAAAAAACAAGACTGCGGGGGTTTCCCCCGCAACACCCCGCTCACTATACTGTGTGGTATAGTGAGCAGGGATTGCGGGGGACACCCCTGCAGCACACCCGAAAAAAAACAGGGGCTGCGGGGGTGTACCCCGCATCACCCTGCTCACTATACTGTGTGGTATAGTGAGCAGGGATTGCGGGGGACACCCCTGCAGCTTCTGAAAAAAAAAAAGAAAAGGACCCTGCCGCGCCAGCTCCAGATCACGGAAGTAAAAGGGAACTGGCGCCGCAGGGACTCAGCATGTAAAAAAGGAAAGTAGCGTTTGTTTATGTTGGGGGTGTGGATGGGGGTGTATTGAGGGTATGGGAGCGTTGTGGGTGTAGGTGAGGGTGTGGGTATGTAGGGGTTTTGAATGCGTGTTCACATGGGAAATGTGCAAACCTTTTGTGGTTCGGACATTTCTCATGCAAACTTTTACGTCGCTGACTTTTCCGCGACGGAAAAATCACGCAGATCTGTTTACTTGGTCAGTTGCAGGAGCGCAAAGTGTCATCAGGGAAAGGTAGGTCCTCTCCACTCGTCACCAAGGAGATAGGTAAACTCATCGGCCCAGTATGTCATTGAAACATTTTCTGTGAATTATGTTTGATGTGCACAGTTTAGTACAGCATTTCCAAGAGGTAGAATTTCTTGCCCTGACAGTCCAACAACAGTCCATTCAAATGATATGATTGGTTATTTATAACGCGCTTAATACCCATAGGTTTCTAAGCGCAGACCCAGGGATCGAACCTGTGTTGCTCCGTGTTGTCTTGTTTCCAAGCACATTGCCCCTGAGCTATCCTCCCAAGACATGTGATAATGGCAGCAATGAATTACCTAAAAAATAGAGCCAATTTGGTTTGCAAAGCGTTATGTAAGAATAAGATAATGGCATTTATTATCAGTGACCTTGTTCCAAGGGTCTGCTTGCAGGGCTGGTTCAGACTTGATTTTCATTTCCCTTTGAACACCTAAGATGTGGGCAGCATTTACTAGAGTTATATGTTAAAAACATCGGTTACTGGGCCCTGACTTCATACAGCATTGTGAAATGAGACATTTAGTTCTAATATAGATGCTTCAAGCACTAAGGGAAGCACCGAAGTCCAGAATTATATGACAATCCCACACTGATAGAAATTTCAGACCGACCAGTGCCCTCTCTTCTGCGACCCGGGCCACCCCAAATGCCAAGTGACAGGATTCACTGCAGTGGGTAATATTGCCACATTGCTTTAGATGTTACCTAAGAGGTTTTATGTTAGAGAAATGCAGGCTGATTATGCCCTGCCCTTTGAGGCATGCCCCATTGCCCATATGTTGGGGTGCCCCCTTAAAGTGCTTTTCTACAGTAGTCCCCTCTTTACAAGGGCCAACATCCAACCTTGCCGATTGTTTGGGGCGGGAACACATTGTGTAGCCTCTAGAGGGATACTTTCTCTCACAGCGGCTTTTGCCCAAAGCCTGGTCATGATTGAAACACTTTCCTGATTGTGAGAGAAGATCTACCTCCTGGACAATATCACACTGTTGTGCTATCTAGTACCAGGGGCCTTCCATGAGCAACTAGATGACCCTCTAATGGCTCACAGACTTTATTTATCCTTGGCAAAGAGGCTTCAGCATACCCCACACTTTTGACAAGAACTAAGAGGCCCCACAGGTTTCTAAAGTGTTGATGTCCTTAGGGCGGAGGTCTGAAACATTTGATTCTGCAAATGTTTTGAACTACACCCCCCATTGGCTCTCGCCAACACTGTCAACGGTGAGGGATCAAGGAAGTTGTAGTCCAGAACATCTGGTGAGCCGCAAGTTGCAGACCGCTGTAATAGGTGGTCCATGTAGCATTTTGGACAGCATGTGTAAATGTCAGCCTTTTTGCTTAAGTTTAATTATGTAATACTAGTGTATAGGCCCATCCGTGTGCACTGGCCAAAGTGCAGGTTTTCATTGACACAGTAGGACCACTATCAATCCTAAGCCTACAGCCCCCTCTACAGGTGAAGCTATGCACATTGGCCTTGTCTCTATATATCCTAAGGCAATAGCTCCCCCTAGCTGTGACAACAGGTGAAGCTACTGCATCGGACAAACATACATCTGGCCTTTTATTATATTGCTAGATGTTTCTTTTTTTGTCAAGCATTTTACTAGCCACATCTGGCAATTAAATGGTGGAAATCAACAGTGTGTAACGAGACAGTACAGCATGAATGACAAACAATACAAAAAGCATATTTCTAGCAAGAGAAATTAGAGATATAGAACTACAACACACCTTGCAAGAGGCCTAGCACACAATAGAAAGAGAAACAGTAGTTTAAGCAATGCCAACTGTTTCAGGGTAAAATAACAAGACACCACACATACAGGAGACAAAAAACATGCAAAATGTTTCAACACAGTATAATTTTTTATGATAATAACCTGTGAAGGCCCTATTCATTGAAATTGCATTTATTTACGCATTGGACATTTGTATGGTGCCTCTACAGCATATAGTGTTCCCAGGCCCCACAAGACAAAAGGGAGCGGGGGGGAACAGGGGAACATAAACAACAAAAAACGGTCCTACTAAGACTTGCAACATTTGTTGGATCATGCAAGTGCAGCAAACAGAATGCAGGGGTTTGGGGGAGGCGGGAGTCCCCACGGCTGAGGCCGGGTAAATGCTAGGGGAGCCCATGGTGAGTAGGTGCACAGGGAGACAGAGGTAAGGGTAAACGTGTGAGGAACAGGGGTGGACCGGATTCAGTAGGCCAGTCAGGGAAAGGTGCCCGAAAGGAAGTGCTGGTAATGGGGTACAGCGAAGACTGATAGGAGGAGGGCCTGGCCCCTGTGAGACTCAGAAGGGACCAGGCAGCCAGTCATAGCAGCAGGCGGGCATTATCAGGGGAGGGGGAGAGGGAAAGAGGAGGAGACGAGGAAAATCTTGAGGAGATTCCGGTACTTAAGGAGGTCCAGCTCAAGCATGAGAGGGGCAGAGGGGCCTTTCGAGAGGGAGGCTCCTGCAGAGGAAAGAGATCTACCCCCCTTCTCTGCTTGGAGAAACGTTTGACCTGCAGAGAGTTCGAGCTAGAGGAACGAAGGACTCTGGCCTGGAGGTATTTAGGGAGAGAAATTGTGATAAAGCGTGGTCCCAGGCCCCAGAAAGCCTTGTGGATGATGTGGAGGGTCTTGAATTTGATCCTTGTAGCCACTGTGAGCCAGTGAAGAGATTGTAGAGCTGGAGAGATGCGGTCCCTGGGCTTGAGGCCAAGAATACGTCTCGCAGTCCTGTTCTGGATTAGTTGTAGAGGGCAGAGGGAGGAAAGCGGCAGATTGAGGAAGAGGCGGTTGCAATAGTCCAGCCTGGAGAGAACCAGAGCTCTGGAGACTTTGAGTTTCCGGGGGAAGGTGAGGAAAGGGCGAATGCCTCTGAGCAGGTGCAGCTGAAAGTGTGCCTTCTTAGCAAGGTCTGTGATATGAGGTGAGAAGGAGAGAGAGGAGTCGAAGATGGCTCCCAGGATTTTTGCCCAAGGAGGGTGGCCAGAGATTAGGGGGGAAGAAAGGGGTAGGAGTTCCAATGAGAAGGATTACTGGCATTAGGACAGAGATCATTAGCAGCACACCACTCCTGGATAGCAGTCATAGACAATCGGGACTGAGAGAGGAAGTAGAAGAGGTAGAGGGGGGCAGTATAAAGGAAAGCTGTGTGTCATCCACATAACACTGGACATGAGGAGAGAAGGTGATCAAGTGGTCAAGAGTGGTAGGTAAATGTTGAAAAGCCACGGCGAGAGGACAGAGCCCTGAGGGACGCTGCAGGTAAAGAGTGAGGTAGAGGAAAGAAAAGGGCCCATTTGAACCTGGGAGGGCCAATTTGGAAGGAAAGAGGTCAACCAAGCCAGTGGCTGGTCCGTGATGCCTAGAGTATCACAGAGATGATTTAAGAGGGTGGCATGATTGACAGAGTCGAAGGCAGAGGGGAGATCAAGGAAGATGAGAGCAGAAGGAGGGCAGGAGTCGAGATTAAGGAGCAAGTTGTCACAGGTGTTCAGGAGAGCAGTTTCTGTGCATCGGGTTGCTCCGGAACCAGACCGGTGGTCATGGAGACAGCCAATAGCTTATGTGTGGTGGGTTAGTTGGTAGATGGCCAACTTCTCCAGTAGTTTGCCCAAGAAGGGGATAGTGGAAATAGGGTGGTAGTTAGCCAGGCAGGAAGGGTCCGCGGACGGCTTTTTTGTGTGCTATACTGTAATGCACCGTATGAAGAGTACAGCCTGATCGTTCAGCATTGCTACCAGCATGTTTGAGCAACCACTGGGGAACAAGTTAGCCAGGTTAGGAGAACTGTGCACCCTCTTGAACAATCACAGGAGCAAATTTGTGGACAAACGGAGAGTCCCAACACACAGATTCTGAATGTTTTAGGAACATTATCCTATGTTTTTATGGGACCCTAATAAAGACTCATAAAGGTGAATTGCCAAAGTCTTTTCACTAAATATGTATTTATTTACTTGTTTATTTATTTTTGCATTTACAGTAGCGTGCAAAGCCCAGGGGCATCTAGGCACTGTTACATATAGTGCATTTGGATAGCAAGCAGTTACAGTAAAGTTTGTCGACAAGTAGATAAAAAGAGGTTAGCTAAACAAGTGAGTTCTAAGTGTTTTCCAGAACAGGTGGAAGGAAGGCTCCTCACGTAGTGGAAGGGGGAGATTGTTCCAGAGGGTGGCAGTGCGAACCGGGAAGCTAGAGCCGCCCGCTTTTTTGTGCTTAAATCTCAGTATACTGAGTTAGAGGCTGTGAGTAGATCAGAAGGATCTGGTGGGCACATTTCTCTTAAGCTTCAGAGCAAGGTACGAAGGCGCATTGTTGGACATTCATCGGTGGGTGATGGAGAACATTTTGCATGTAATTCTTTCTCGGACAGGGAGCCAACGAGGGGATCTTCTTGCCTCTGAGATGTGGTCGTACTTACTCAGGTCTAGAGCGGCACAGAGAGCATTGCTTTGTAGGACTAATACATTTCTTAAGATATGCTCCATAATGTGCCCCTGCTCACGGTATGCATGAGGCATGCACTAATGCACTGCAGCCACTGCACCTGGGGCACACCCCAGAACCACTCATACCCCAGAACCACTCCCCTCAAAGCCACAAGGGCATGGACTGCAGCCCTGCCCTGCAGTTACTGTGCTCAGCGCCTGCTTTGAGGGCACTGCACCGGAGCCCCAGCAGCAGCATTGCAACACGTTCAATGATCCGGCCCTCAGGGCAACAGGATCATTGTCTGCAGTTAATGATCCAGAAACAACAGGGAGAGCTTATGAAGCTAGAGTGCACGGTACAATGATCTGCACACAAATTCAGTTGTGTGATATTGTATGATATGATGTGGCATTTACAACGTGCCTGTACACAAGTGTTTCTAGGCAAGACAAGGAGGGGGAACAAAGGGTGGACAAAATAACAATCTTACTAGGCCTTGTGTCATTCAGATCGCGCAACTATGCAAATATTTAAACTGTAAAGTGCTTTGGCGAAAGCACTATATAAATAACCTATTATTATAGGTAGGGGTCATCATCTCTTAGTATAATGACCCTTCCCCAACTTGTGGCTCTCGGTTTTGTCTTGGCCCATGAATTGTGGGCAGGTTATTATCCCGTGATAATGGCCCCTCCCTCGGTCTATAAGGCTATATGGTATTTGAGTTCTCTGGGGCTACATTAGATACATACAGCAGAGTTGATGAGAATGCACGTTTCTTTGGCGGGCTGGGGAAATCTAGGCCAAGGGAGGATGCACCATGCTCCCTGGGTCACCGTGAGGACTCTCCTGTCAAACCTTTATCCGTGATCTGGGACCGAGGATAAGTCCATGTTGCCCACGAAAGCCCGTGCCTGATGAGGGCATCCTTGACATTGCCTGAGGTTGCCCTATGGGGCAACAATTCTCTTTCCTCATTTGCAATGAAACTATCTGTCCTAATGTATTGGGCAGTGTTCCATAGCTTCTCAATGAGCTGTGGCAGATCTCAGAACCGAGCACGGGGCCAGAGACACTGAAGTTTCGGGGTTGCACTGTTATCCTAACCCCAAAAGTCCCTTCGCTTCACTGTCATCATGCTCTCTTTCTCATTAACCTCCCCGAGCAGAACCCCATGCTGGGTGTCAGCAATATTCCACAGCTGAAGGCATGGCACCGCCATGGGTGAGTGTGTGGCGTGGCAGCCGGGGTGTCTGACATGTCATCCACCAGTGATTGGTCAGTACCTTCTGTAGTCCGCAATGTCTGCTGGGATGTTTTAATGGAGAGATCCTGTGATGTAAGAGTCATTTCCGATCACGAGAGAGAGAGAGAGAGAGAGAGAGAGAGAGAAAGAGAGAGAGAGAGAGAGAGAGATATTAAAGCCAATCATTCCCTTTGCATGTGTACCTGATAAGTCAGGTCGTTTTTACAAGTGTGGAAATGGTAGTGTATGCCCCTTTGCTCTAAACAAAACGGTCCATAATCGATTGTGTGCAACACATGTACCAGGCATCCAACTGTTAATGAATTGTACGACTACATTTGCAATCTATGCCATATACTATACCTGTGGGTCGCCCCACACAAGCTCTCAGAACACGGTCTCTGAGCAAGTAAGAGCGGCTTGCATTGGTGACGCAAGGGTTGCCAAGAGTTGCATTGGTGCAACCCTTGGTTTCACACTGAACAGGAGCATAAGGAGTACAATTCAATGAGCTCAAGTGTTCTGCACTCCTCCGCAGAAAGGGGGCAGAGCACGGACTCCCAGGCAGCGAGAAGATGATTGGCTCTTTCACTTCAACGCTATGAAAATGGGTGTCAACTTGGACCATGAGCAAAGCCATCATTTATAACGAGTCAATGATCTTAAGGAAAGTCTGTGACATTAGTGCATACAATTGCAACTTTGATAGATGTGCTTTATTGTGCAGCTGTTCGAAGCCTATGTTTCCACAGATCAAAATGTATTAAATGGGATTTTACCACAGAGAAGTACAGATTCCTTTGTTTGTGACCGTTGGAAATAACAATATTAGCATGATTTATTTATTTTCATATGGAAAGCTTCTATGACTAATGCAGGGTTCTGCTACCTGTGGCTCTCCAGATGCTTTGTACTAAAATTCCCTTTGTTCTTTACCATTGACTATGCTGGTTAGGACGGGTGGGAGTTGTAGTCTAAAGGATCTGGAGAGCCAAAGGTTGCAGACCACTGCCCTAATGAGTCAACGATTCTAAGAAAAGTGTTAAAACAATTGTCACCTTGATTTTTGTATTTCATTTGGAAGCTATTGCAAAGATATGAAAAACAAGTTAAAAGGGATACTGCATGTTTCAATTAACTACTTTGCATAATTGACTAGTTGTCACTTGATACAAGTTACCATTGTTTAAGAACACATTGTTGAATGTTATTGAAACATTCAACAGTGTTTGATTAACATTTGGGTTAGCAGCGGGTCTCCTCATTGGGACACCCCTCCCTCCTTTCCTCGCTCTCTCTGGCCGCCCACTCTCGGCCCTCTTCCTGTGAGGCTGAGAACCTTGGTGTCATCTTCGACTCCACCCTCTCCTTCTCTACTCACATCTCTGACATGCCTAAGAAGTCAAACTATCAGTTGGACCTCCACAGAGTTGTTTTTCCTTTTCTCACTTTCCCCCAGAAGCTCACTATATACAGAGCTATGATCCTGTCTAGGCTGAACTATTACAACAGCCTCTTTCTAAATCTTCTGCCTCTACTCTTCGACCTTACAACTTATCCAGAACAGGGTTGCAAGACTTGTCCTTGCGCTCAAGCCCACGGATCATATCTCTCCAGCTCTGAAATCTCTGCACTGGCTCCCCGTGGCTGCAGGGATCAAGTTCAAGACCCTCTGCATCGCCCACAAGGCTTTCTTGGGCCTGGGACCGCTCTACTTCCAACCTTTTCTTCCAAAATATCTTCCTTCTCGTGCTCTCCGCTCATCCACCTCCAACTTTCTGAAGGTCAGACGCTTCTCCAAGCAGAGAGTTGGAGGCAGATCTATCTCCTCAGCTGGAGCCTCCCTCTGGAACAGCCTCCCTGCCTCTCGCAAACTTGAGCAGAACCACCTTCGGTTCCGGAAGCAACTCAAGACCTACCTTTTCGCTTCCCCTTTCCCTCTACCCTGCTGATGCACTGGACTGCTCCACGCACTGGTCACCCTCTGAACTCGGGCCCAGGTTCCTGCATGTCCAGTTGCCCTTGCACTGACTCCGGGCTCCCCAGCACTTAAGGGTCTGTATCTGCAACCCTACAGTCCCTTCTCTCTGCATTTATGAGCCACCCGCTTGCTGCACTTGTGAGATAACTGCACTTCCCCCTTCCCCTCCCCCTGGCACTTCTCCCCTTCCATCTTCCCCGCTTGCGTGTTCTGAATGACACAAGGCCTAGTAAGATCGTTATTTTGTCCTCCTTTTGTTTCCCCCTCCTTGCTCTTGTCGCGACTATAAACACACGTGTACAGGTGCGGAATAAATGCCACATCTTATCATATCATATCAAATGTATTTATTTTGTTCAATGTTTCTTTTCACAGGTCACATGTTAGACTAATTATCTAATTGATCTTAAATTAGTTAATAAAAATAAGTTAACAAAAGAAGGGATATTGCAAATGAGAAATCTAGACATGTCTAAATTGTGATAGGGTGTCTAAATTAAATTTGGTTCAGCTAATGCGCTTATTAATTCAAATTTCCAACCCAATGAATTTCCTGTATTCATCGTTTCCCCTTTATATATATATGTAAAAAAAAAGGTGGCCACGATGAAATAAGTTGCTAAGTCTGTCTTCACTCTCCATTCATTATCTAGTTGTATGTCAAAAAGAGTAGAATCTGTTGAAATAATGGTTACATCTTTCTTCCCTCTCTGCATATTTTTTAGTTGAGATGGACTCTTCACTTTATGCAACAGACGAGAATGATGTGGCAATGGTCACGCTACAACTAGCTCTACAGACACTTTTCCTAAATGTACTCTCTCTGTTTTTTCAAAAATATTTGTTTAATGGTTTCATTTTCTTTCCTTTCAGCAATTAAGTGGCAACCCTGGGCAAAGTGGCACGTGCCCGCACAACAACATCAATAACCTAATGCAAACCCAGGATATGGAAATCGAGGTTGAAAAGGAAACAAGCAGCTATTATTGGGGTCATTATTTTTTTTATTTTTTGTATTAAGCATCACACAGGCTTAAGAAAGTGGAAGGGCCATAGCATGCTTCCTGGGTGGCTACTTGTGTTTCCCAGGAAGGAGGTAGCGGTCTTTAGTACAATGGAGACTTCATAGTGGGTGGGGGGTCTTCACGGCTGTGGGCGGGATGGGTCTTGTGTTTGGGCTGTTAGATTCAGTCTTGGAAGATGGGGGATTCAGGAGTAAGGTACAATATTGCTTTGTGGAGGGGATTCTTTGTTACTTTAGTGCATTTGACACAAGCTTCCCAAAGCCCTGAAGATGTCCATCAGAGAGAGGAATACCTCTGTTCAGGATGTCCAACATGTCCAGGTGTTGCGGTTGCTGTGCGAGACTTTCATTGAAGAGCCGTGTCCTTCAGGTCCAGGTTGACTTTGAGTGAACAGGGGCAGCTGATTGAAGTAAAAGGCGTGGAGTGGCATGGTGTTAAAGAAATCCCTCCCTGATGAAAGCACAGTTAATGGTGAAAGCCATAGTACACGATAGGCTCAACCGATCTGCTCAACGGTGGACGGGGCCAAAGCCGGGGGGCGGGGGGGACCTTTACTGCCTATTGCTGAACCCCTGCGGTACTGGGTGCTGACTCTCAGAGGTGGGTCCTGCCAGCAGAAGCCATGCCACACAGCACCAGTGGAAGCTCAGCTGGCAGGCCTATATTAGCATGGGGGCCATATTTGGCGAAAGCACGTTATAAATTAAATAAAATACAAATACACGTATTACAATGCTGGCACTGCAAGGTTAGGAAATTATGTAAAATGGGCAGATTAGAGTGGGGCACATGTTTGCCATGTAGCGGCCCAGAGCGTTTAAGGGGAGCGAGGCACACATGTCTTCCAGGTGGGACATGTTGGCCCATTGGGAGGGGAAATGGGAGGGCGGGCAAAAAAAGGGGCAGCTTGCTGATGTGTACCACCCAATCAGGAAAAGAAATACCATACAGTGTAGGCTTTTCTGCCCAGCAGTACCACCAAGCTTGGATTGGCCCACAGGGCAATAAGACAATGCCCAAAATGCAGGCCCATCATGCTTGGCTCAGTTTCATGAGTGACTTCACTGGGTGGCTTAGTTCGTTCTCATTAGTGTTACTGAACAACTATCCTTTAAAATGTGCAATTTCCAACTCATTTGAATAAAAAAACAATTGATTGGGTACTAAAACAGTTTGCCGCAAAAAGAATGAATTGCCTTTTTCAACAGTGGGCGCCTTTTTCGTTGGTGCCCGAGACAGTTGTATGCCCCAGTCCGACCATGAGTAGTAAGTACTCTTGCATCTCTGCACAGGTGGATGGTAATTATTCTGCATTAATGCCCATTTAGTCTAGTCTTGCAAACAGAAGGGGGATTCTGGAGGCATTCAGTTGTTTTTTAAGGTGGTAGACATGTTCCAGCGCCCGGCCATAAATTAAGCCAGGCCACTCCAACATTGCATGTGTCACCCCTTATCTTTTAACTAAGAAATGTTTTGGTCTGACCCGACAAATGACCCTTTGATGCCATCATTCCTAGTTGGGAAAATATAATGATTAGTTATTTTTTATATTGCGCTTTCGCCAAAGCACGGTATATAGAAAATACTTACACAACCGGCCTGATTCATGGAATTTTTTGCGCGGTGCAAAGTGACTTCGCACGACTGCAAAATTATTTTGCACTGCCAACAAACACCTTGATTCAGAGCAGTGCAAAGTGTATTTGTGCAGTGCAAAGTCACTTTGCACTACGCCAAAAGTTCCATGAATCTTGGTGGCCTGCTTCACAGAGAGTTTCCCTGTGGTGCTGTGTGTGCCCTTATAAAACGCTTCTTTGAATCAGGCCTCAGGATCATCCAACCAAAGTTGGCTCTCATCTGCCGACCTCGGAAGGATGAAAGGCTGAGATAGTCTTACTGTGATTCGAACCTGCATCCTGCACGACACACACATTTCAGGAGCGATGGCTCAACCCACCAAGCTATCGTTCCAGCGAGGTGTCAAGCAAAACATGGGATAGGGGCGGTCGGTGTGCCGTTTGTTACGTTATCTCGACGTTCTCGGTCACTTCTGCGGCCACACATAGGCACGTTTGCAGATTGCGAACTAACGATAATGAGCGTTTCACAAAGCAAGTCCTTTCCAAAGTGAGTCCAGGCGGAAGCAAGATAGGGCCAGATTCGGGGTCTTGGAAGGCCGGTCACGAGCCGGTGTTTTCCTGCATTAGCTGAGTGGGGCCGGGTGCTCCCGCTTCCTGTGCCTGCAGCCCCGGGATATCCTGTGCAAGTCTGCGAAATAGCAAAGAAGTGTCCGAAATGAAAGATTTGCCTCTTTTTCTTTCTGTCCTGGGTGTTGGAGATGCTGCACGCGGCGGCCATTTGGATAATGTATCCATTATAGCCATGTGCCATGATGGGTCCTAATTTAACCTACACTGAGCAATGACACCTGTTCCATGGGGACCACCCCCGCTGACCGCTGCAGAAACACAATATATGTGTGTGTGTCCTCTAAACCAAGCGTGCTCCCATTTGGTTGTGCATTCCAAAGGGGGACTGGCCTATGGGGGAATTGTGACATATCGCGACTGGCCGGTGCCCCTGGAAGGCCGGTAGAGTTGGGGAAGATCAGACACCATCTTATATGTGGTTGGATCTGGCGCAGCGCTACTAGTCTTTCTGAGGTACCGGCCTGTTTGGAATCCAACCGAGGTCCCTATGGGCTGGTTCCCAGCTTGCTGACTGTGGGCCTGTAAAGTGCCGCCACTTCTACTTTTGAAGGGAGGGTCCGATTCTGCAGAGAACTTTCCCGTGCAGGGCCGCATCGTGCTCGAGGAAAGTGCAGAGCTTCGGAACAAGCAGCAAGACTTCTTGCAGCGACACTTCCTAGCGCTCAACGAGCCACAGGGAGAACGGCACAAATGTGCGCTG
This sequence comes from Ambystoma mexicanum, assembly GCF_040938575.1. Classification (NCBI taxonomy): domain Eukaryota; kingdom Metazoa; phylum Chordata; class Amphibia; order Caudata; family Ambystomatidae; genus Ambystoma; species Ambystoma mexicanum. The sequence goes on from NC_090929.1 coordinate 182,231,712, forward strand.
CTATCTTCAATTGTGTGCATAGCGCTTTACAGAATGGCAAGGCCGTTTGACAGTTTTTTGTTTTCGTTTTTTTATTTTAATGTATTTATTTATTTATTTATTTATTCATTCGCATTTGTAGAGCGCACGTACAGCCCACGGGCATCATGGCGCTTGTTACAAGAGTTTGCAAAGAATTTTCATTGGTGTAGTTACATCTGACCAGAAGGTCTCTTAGTTACTGGGTACAGTTAGTAAACATTTACTTTGAGCACACAAAAGCACAGAAGATGTTATGTTGGTTAAGTGAAGAGATGTGTTTTGAGTGCTTTGCGGAACGCAAGGTGGGATTGAATCATTCTGAGGCTAGGCGGGAGGGCATTCCACTGTGAGTTAGCTATCGTAGGGAAGCTGGATCCTCCTGCGCGGATTTTTTTGGTTATCGGCACCTGGATAAGGTTGGAGTAGCCCTCCCTAAGGGGTCTTGCGGCCGTGTGTTTGATGACCCTTTGTACAAGGTATGGAGGGGCAGTATCGTGGAGGCATTTGTGTGCCAGTGAAAGAGTTTTGAACGTGATTCTCTGTTTGACTGGGAGCCAATGGAGTTGTCTCCTGATTTCAGAGATGTGTTCTTTCCTTGACGTCCCAGTAGCTGCCCTGAGGGCATTGTTTTGCGCTATTTGCAGATTAGAGAGGTTTTTGCATGACGTTCCAGATAGTAGGGCGTTGCAGTAATCTAGTCTAGAACCAATAATGGCTCTAGCTATGGTGAGGCAGTTATGTTGTGAGAGGGAAGGTCTGGCTGCATTAATGATTTTGGCGTAGTAGGCTGATGAGGTGGAGATAGCATTTACTTGTCTGTCCATGGTGAGGTTTGAGTCTAGGTAGACGCCCAGTGTTTTGACGTGGTCAGACACTTTGATAGGTGTATTGTCGATAGTGAAGGAGGCGTATTCCTGACTAAGGTTACCCAGGGTGGTAGGTGAGCCTATGAGTAGGAGTTCTGTCTTTTCACTATTTAAACAGAGCCAGTTGTCTGCCATCCATGATTGGATGGTTGAGTATATGTCCGTGAGATTGGCCATGTCAATCTTGTAGTCACCTGTGAGCGGGATTAACACCTGCGTGTCGTCCGCATAATTGGTGTATGAGATACCCATGGCATCCAGGATGCTGAACAATGGCCTGGTGAACAAGTTATAGAGAGTGGGTGCTATGCAAGACCCTTGTGGGACTCCACATGTAAGTAGGCTCGGTGCGGCAGTGGCCGAGTCCGAGAAGACTTTCATAGCCCTGCCTTGGAGAAAGGAGGTGATCCAGTCGCGTGCTTTGTGTGAGAAGTTGGCTGCAGAGGCAAGGTGGCGGCACAGTGTGTTGCGGTCGACCAAGTCGAACGCAGCGGATAAGTCGAGGAGTAGGAGAAGTGCAGGTTTGCCTAAGTCCCTCAAGTCGTCCATTTGGTTTTTTAGATCGAGGAGGGCTGATTCCGTACCATGTCTTGGGCGGAAACCTGATTGGTGCAAGCCACGGAGTTGGTTTT